>NW_024425119.1:31133314-31207623 GCF_017311325.1 Ursus maritimus
AGGGGGCAGAGGGAGAGGGAGAGCTAGACTCTCTGCTGAGTAGGAAGGCTGATGATGTGGGGTCTGAGATCATGACTTGAGCCTAAGGCAGAGAGCAACTGACTGAGCCGCAGGTGCCCTTCTTTGTCCATTTTTAAATTGGATTATTTATCTGTCTATTACTGAGTTGTAAGAGTTCTTTTTATATTCTGGATGTTAGATCCTTATCTAATATATGATGTATGAATATTTTCTCCTCTCCGTAGGTTCTCCTTTTTACCTTCTTGATAATGTCCTTTGATGTGCAAAATTTTTAAAATTTTGTTCAAGTCAATCTATTGATTTTTCTTTGTTACTTGTGCTATATCTAAGAATCCATTGCCAAATCTGAGTTCATGAAGATTTACCCCTATACACATAGGGTATATTATCTATTCATAGATCTTCACAAAGGATACGTTTTAGAAAAGGAAAAAAAAAAAACCCAGGTATGATTAGGTAATATGGACAGTAGTTCCTACTTTCAATTATGATGACACTAAACTATGATCTCTTTCTCCTTGGCTTTGGACCCCTCCATGATCCTGCACTTGGATTGAAAATTTTTCTTAGGACTCCCCCAAATTTATTTCTTGCAGTTAACCGACTCTTAGGATAATTTCAATAGTCAAAATAGATTGTCATTAAATACTTCTTAGGCAGCATAATCTCAGTGTTTCAGCTCTAATGACTTTCTCTTTTGAAGAAGCAAGTAACTTCCTATATAGGCTGATTTATCTACATGAGGAGAGGTCTTGAAATAGCCCTGGTTCCTCTGTGCCAGACTTTCCTGTTTATATTTGCTAGTAAAATAGAGCGTTATTTCTATCGGCTAGAAATTACTTAATTTTTTTTTCTTTGATATTCTGTTTTTCTATCATTAGAAGTTTATTTGATGTGGAGGAAAAATATCATATCATATCGTATCCATATCATATTGTGTCATATTACCCCTCCCCATGGTAGGCAGAATAATATCTTCCCCAAATATCCAAGTCCTAATCCTCCAGAACATGTGAATAAGTTGCATAACATGGCAAAGAGGATAATTAAGGCAGCAGATGGAATATTAAGATTACTAATCAGCTGATCTTAAAATGGGGAAGTGAACCTGTATTATCTGAGTGGGCCCAATGTAATCACAAGGGTCCTTAAATGGAGAGAGGCAGAAGTGGAGGTCAGAGTGATGTGATGTGAAAACAGCTGTTGGTGACTTCGAAGATGGAGGAAGAGAGCATTGAGTCAAGAATATGGGTGGCCTTCAGAAAGCTAAAAGGGCAAGGAAACTGATTTTCCTAGAGCTTCCAGAAAGGAATTCAGCTCTGCCAGTGCTTAGATTTTAGCTCAGCGAGACATATTTTGGATTTCTGACCTACAAAACTATAAGACTATAAACTTGTGTTGCTTTAAGTCACAGACTTGTGGTAATTTATTCGTCAGCAAGAACAAAATACACCCCCTATTAATTGTCTACAGGTTAATGACTTTGCAGCTATATGCAAATATATATCACCTTTCCAGGAGTCTTATTTATAATTTTTAAGTTGTTTTATTTTTAAGATTATTTATGTTTTTATCATATCAACCCTTGCTTATTGTGTTTATTAATTGGAAATGAAAATGGACTTATTATCTTTTTTTCCTTTTTTTTAAATTTTAATGTTTTTATTATATTATGTTAGTCACCATACAGTACATCCCGGTTTCTGATGTAAAAGTTCAATAATTCATTAGTTACGTATAACACCCAGTGCACCATGCAATACGTGCCCTCTGCCACTACCCATCACCGGTCTATCCCATTCCCCACCCACTCCCCCTCTAAGGCCCTCAGTTTGTTTCTCATAGTCCATAAATCTCTCATGCTTCATTGCCCCTTCTGATTACCCCCTTTCTTTATCCCTTTCTTCCCCTACCGATCTTCCTAGTTCTTATGTTCCATAGATGAGAGAAATCATATGATAATTGTCTTTCTCTGCTTGACTTATTTCCCTTAGCATTATCTCCTCCAGTGCCGTCCATGTTGCAGCAAATGTTGAGAACTCGTTCTTTCTGATAGCTGAGTAATATTCCATTGTATATATGGACCACAGCTTCTTAATCCATTCATCTGTTGAAGGGCATCTCGGTTCCTTCCACGCTTTGGCTATTGTGGACAATGCTGCTATGAACATTGGGGTGCATATGGCCCTTCTCTTCACTACGTCTGTATCTTTGGGGTAAATACCCAGTAGTGCAATGGCTGGGTCATAGGGTAGCTCAATTTTTAACTTTTTAAGGGACCTCCACACTGTTTTCCAGAGTGGCTGTACCAACTTGCATTCCCACCAACAATGTAATAGGGATCCCTTTCTCCACATCCTCTCCTTAATTGTTGTTTCTTGCCTTGTCAATTTTTGCCATTCTAACTGAAAATACAAGTGGTATCTTAGTGTGGTTTTGATTTGAATTTCCCTGATGGCTAATGATTTTGAACATTTTTTCATGTGTCTGTTAGCCATTTGTATGTCTTCATTGGAAAAGTGTCTGTTCATATCTTCTGCCCATTTTATGATTTGTTTATTTGTTTCTTGCGTATTGAGTTTGAGAAGTTCTTTGTAGATCTTGGATACCAGTCTTTTATCTGTAGTGTCATTTGCAAATATATTCTCCCATTCCGTGGGCTGCCTCTTAGTTTTTTGACTGTTTCCTTGGCAGTGCAGAAGCTTTTTTTTTTTTTTTTTTAAGATTTTATTTATTTATTTGACAGAGAGACAGCCAGAGAGAGAGGGAACACAAGCAGGGGGAGTGGGAGAGGAAGAAGCAGGCTCGTAGCGGAGAGCCTGATGTGGGGCTCGATCCTAAGCAGGGATCACGCCCTGAGCCAAGACAGAGCGGCTCGGCTGAGCCACCCAGGCGCCCCTACAGTGCAGAAGCTTTTTATCTTGATGAAGTCCCACAAGTTCATTTTATCTTTTGTTTCTCTTGCCTTTGGAGATGTGTCATGAAAAATGTTGCTTTGACCGATGTCGTAGAGGTTGCTGCCTATGTTCTCCTCTAGGATTTTGATGGATTCCTGTCTCACATCGAGGTCTTTCATCCATTTGGAGTTTTTTTTTGTGTATGGTGTGAGAGAGTGGTCAAGTTTCATTCTTTTGCATGTAGCTGTCCAATTTTCCCAGCACCATTTATTGAAGAGACTGTCTTTTTTCCACTGGATGTTTTCCTGCTTTATCAAAGATTAGTTGCCCAAGAGCCGGAGTCCATTTCTGGGTTCTGTATTCTGTTCCACTGGTCTATGCGTCTGTTTTTGTGCCAGTACCATGCTGTCTTTATTATCACAGCTTTTTGAGTACAGCTCGAAATCCGGCATTGTGATGCCCCCAGCTTTGTTTTCCTTTCAGCAGTTCCTTGGCGAGTCGGGGCCTTTTCTAGTTCCATACAAATTTAAGCGCTGTTTGTTCCAGTTCTTTTAAAAATGTCCTTGGTATTTTGATCGGGATAGCATTGAAAGTGTAGATTGCTCTGGGTAGCATGGACATTTTAACTATGTTAGTTCTTCCGATCCATGAGCATGGAATATCTTTCCATCTTTTTGTGTCTTCCTCAATGTCTTTCAATAGTGATTTGTAGTTTCTAGAATATAGGTCCTTTACATCTCTGGTTAAGTTAGTTCCAAGGTAACGTATGGTTTTTGGTGCTATTGTAAATGGGATGGATTCCCTAATTTCTCTTTCTTCAGTCTCATTATTTGTGTGTAGAAATGCAACTGATTTCTGAGCACTGATTTTTGTATCCCGCCACATTACTGAATTGCTCTATAACTTCTAATAGTTTGGGAGTGGATTCTTTTGGGTTTTCCATATAGAGTATCACGTCATCTGCGAAGAGAGACTTTTTGACTTCTTCTTTGCCGATTTGGATACCTTTTATCCCTTTTTGTTGTCTGATTGCTGTTGCAAGGACTTCTAGTACTATGTTGAATAATAGTGGCGACAGTGGGCATCCTTGTCGTGTTCCTGATCTTAGCGAAAGGCTTCCAGCTTTTCCCCATTGAGAATAATATTTGCTGTAGGCTTTTCATAGATGGCTTTTATGAGATTGAGAAATGTACCCTCTATTCCTACACTCTGAAGGGTTTTAATCAGGAAAGGATGCCGTATTTTGTCAAATGCTTTTTCTGCATCAATTGAGAGAATCATATGGTTCCTGAATCTTTTCTTGTTGATATGATGTATCACGGTGATCGATTTGCGAATGTTGAACCACGCTTGCATCCCAGGTATGAATCCCACTTGGTCATGATGGATAATCCTTTTAATGTACTGTTGGATTCTATTAGCCAGGATCTTGTTGAGGATTTTGGCCTCCATATTCATTAGGGAAATCAGTCTGTAATTCTTTTTGATGGGGTCTTTGCCTGGATTGGGGATCAAGGTAATATGGCCTCATAGAATGAGTTTGGTAGCTTTCCTTCTGTTTCTATTTTTTGAAATAGCTTTAGGAGAATAGGTATTATTTCTTCTTTGAATGTTTGGTAGAATTCCCAGGAAAACCGTCCGGGCCTGGAGTTTTGTTATTTGGAAGGTTGCTTATCACTGATTCAATCTCTTCATAATTAATTGGCCTGTTTAAAATATCAATTTCTTCCTGTTTCAGTCTTGGTAGTTTAAAGGTTTCCAGGAAGGCCTCCATCTCTTCCAGATTGCTTAATTTATTGGCATATAGCTGTTGATAAAAGTTTCTAATAATCCTTCCAATTTCATTGGTGTTGGTCGTGACCGCTCCTTTTTCATACATAATTTTATTAATTTGGGTCCTTTCTCTATTCTTTTGGATAAGTCTTGCCAGCGGTTTGTCAATTTTATTGATTCTGTCAAAGAACCAGCCTCTAGTCCTGTTGATCTGCTCTACTGTACTTCTGGTTTCTAATTCATTGATTTCTGCTCTAATCTTGGTCAACTGCTTCCTCGTGAGTGGATTAGGCCTGTCCCTCTGTTGCTGTTCCAGCTTCTTGAGGTGAGAATATACAAACTGCATTTTAGATTTTTCTATTCTTTTGAGTGAGGCTTGGATGGCTATTTTTCCCCCTTAGGACTGCCTTTGCAGTATCCTATAGGTTTTGGACCGTTGTGTTTTCATTCTCGTTGGTCTCCATAAATTGTTTAAATTGGTTTTTGATTTCCTGGTTTATCGAATCATTCCTGAGCAGGATGGTTCTTAGTCTCCAAGTGTTTGAGTTTCTTCCAAATTTTTCCTTGTAGTTGAGTTCCAATTTCAGAGCGTTGTGGTCTGAAAATATGCAGGGGATAATTTCAGTCTTTTGGTATCGTTTGAGACCTGTTTTGTGTCCCAGAACATGGTCTATTCTTGAGAATGTTCCATGGGCATTAGAATAGAATGCGTATTCTTTGGTTCTGGGGTGTAGTGTTCTATATATATCTATGAGGTCCAACTCGTCGGGTATGGCATTCAAAGCTCTTGTTTCTATGTTGGTTTTCTGCTCTAGTGCTCTGTCTATTGCTGATAGTGGAGTGTTGAGGTCCCCTACTATTAACGTATTTTTGTCTATATGTCTCTTTATTCTGGTTAAGAGTTGGCTTGTGTATCTTGCTGCTCCCCTGGTGGGGGCATATATATTTATAATTGTCATATCCACTTGTTGGATACATCCTTTAAGAATAATATATTGCCCTTCTGTGTCTCTAGCTATAGTCTTTAGTTTAAAATCCAATCTGACTGATATGAGAATTGCTACCCCAGCTTTCTTTTGAGGTCCATTGGCATGAAAGATGGTATTCCATCCCTTTACTTTCAGTCTGAATGTATCTTTGGGTTCAAAATGAGTCTCTTGTAGACAGCAAATGGATGGGTCATGTCTTTTTATGCAATCTGCAACCCTGTGGCGTTTTATGGGAGCATTTAGGCCATTTACATTGAGACTGATTATTGAGAGATGTGATTTTAATGATGCCATGTTGCCAGTAAAGTCTTTGTTTCTATGGATTGTGACTTTCTGTTCTGTATCACTCTTGGGGCCTTTTTACTTTTATAGAACCCTCTTAATATCTCCTGTAGGGCTGGTTTCATGGTTACGAAATTGGTCAATGACTGACGATTCTGGAAGGTCTTTATTTCTCCATCCTTTCTGAATGACAGCCTTGCTGGATAGAGGATCCTTGGCTGCATGTTTTTCTCTGGAAAAGCTTTAAAAATGCCCCCCCCCAACCCTTTCTCTCATTCCAGGTCTGTGTAGACAGGTCTGACATAATCCTGATACCTTTGCCTTGGTACGTGAGAAATTTCTTTGCCCTGGCCGCTGTCAATACTGTATCCTTGGATCTAATATTTGTGAAATGCACTATGACGTGACGTGGCATAGGTTTGTCGTCGTTGAGCTTGGGAGGGGTCCTCTCTGCCTCTTGGACACGAATGCTTGTGTCCTTTGCTAGATTAGGGAAGTTTTCAGCTACAATTTGTTCAAATATCTCTTCTAGACCTCTGTTTTTCTCCACCCCTCGGGGATGGCGATAACTCTGATATTGGAACGTTTCATTGAGTCAGTAATCTCCCGTAACCTACATTCCTGTGTGTGGATTTTTTTTAGTCCAGATTCTATTTTAGATTTTTCTTCTACTAACCCATCCTCCAATTCGCCGATTTGTTCTTCTGCCTCATTCACCCTGGCCGAAATGTCCATGTTACCCAGAGCAATCTACACTTTCAATGCTATCCCGATCAAAATACCGATGACATTTTTAAAAGAACTGGAACAAACAGCGCTTAAATTTGTATGGAACTAGAAAAGGCCCCGAATCGCCAAGGAACTGTTGAAAAGGAAAAACAAAGCTGGGGGCATCACAATGCCGGATTTCGAGCTGTACTACAAAGCTGTGATAATAAAGACAGCATGGTACTGGCACAAAAACAGACGCATAGACCAGTGGAACAGAATACAGAACCCAGAAATGGACCCTCGGCCTTTTGGGCAACTAATCTTTGATAAAGGAGAAAAACATCCAGTGGAAAAAGACAGTCTCTTCAATAAATGGTGCTGGGAAAATTGGACAGCTACATGCAAAAAGAATGAAATCTGACCACCTCTCACACCATACACAAAAAAAACTCCAAATGGATGAAAGACCTCGATGTGAGACAGGAATCCATCAAAATCCTAGAGGAGAACATAGGCAGCAACCTCTACGACATCGGTCAAAGCAACATTTTTCATGACACATCTCCAAAGGCAAGAGAAACAAAAGATAAAATGAACTTGTGGGACTTCATCAAGATAAAAAGCTTCTGCACTGTAGGGCGCCCGGGCTCAGTCGTTGCCGTCTGTCTTGGCTCAGGGCGTGATCCTGGCGTAGGATCGAGCCCACATCAGGCTCCTCCGCACGAGCCTGCTTCTTCCCTCTCCCACTCCCCTGCTTGTGTTCCCTCTCTCTCTGGCTGTCTCTCTGTCAAATAAATAAATAAAATCTTTAAAAAAAAAGTTCTGCACTGCCAAGGAAACAGTCAAAAACTAAGAGGCAGCCCACGGAATGGGAGAATATATTTGCAAATGACACTACAGATAAAAGACTGGTATCCAAGATCTACAAAGAACTTCTCAAACTCAATACGCAAGAAACAAATAAACAAATCATAAATGGGCAGAAGATATGAACAGACACTTTTCCAATGAAGACATACAAATGGCTAACAGACACATGAAAAATGTTCAAAATCATTAGCCATCAGGGAAATTCAAATCAAAACCACACTAAGATACCACTTTACTTTTCAGTTAGAATGGCAAAAATTGAAGGCAAGAAACAACAATTGGAGAGGATGTGGAGAAAGGGGATCCCTATTACATTGTTGGTGGGAATGCAAGTTGGTACAGCCACTCTGGAAAACAGTGTGGAGGTCCCTTAAAAAGTTAAAAATTGAGCTACCCTATGACCCAGCCATTGCACTACTGGGTATTTACCCCAAAGATACAGACGAGTGAAGAGAAGGGCCATATGCACCCCAATGTTCATAGCAGCATTGTCCACAATAGCTAAAAGCGTGGAAGGAACCAGATGCCCTTCAACAGATGAATGGATTAAGAAGCTGTGGTCCATATATACAATGGAATATTACTCAGCTATCAGAAAGAACGAGTTCTCAACATTTGCTGCAACATGGACGGCACTGGAGGAGATAATGCTAAGTGAAATAAGTCAAGCAGAGAAAGACAATTATCATATGATTTCTCTCATCTATGGAACATAAGAACTAGGAAGATCGGTAGGGGAAGAAAGGGATAAAGAAAGGGGGGTAATCAGAAGGGGCAATGAAGCATGAGAGACTATGGACTATGAGAAACAAACTGAGGGCCTTAGAGGGGAGGGGGGTGGGGGAATGGGATAGACCGGTGATGGGTAGTAAGGAGGGCACGTATTGCATGGTGCACTGGGTGTTATACGCAACTAATGAATTATTGAACTTTACATCAGAAACCGGGGATGTACTGTATGGTGACTAACATAATATAATAAAAAAACATTAAAATTTAAAAAAAAGGAAAAAAAAGATAATAAGTCCATTTTCATTTCCAATTAATAAACACAATAAGCAAGGGTTGATATGATAAAAACATAAAATAATCTTAAAATAAAACAACTTAAAAATTATAAATAAGACTCCTGGAAAGGTGATATATATTTGCCATATAGCTGCAAAGTCATTAACCTGTAGACAATTAATAGGGGGTGTATTTGTTCTTATTGCTGACGTAACAAATTACCACAAGTCTGTGACTTAAAGCAACACAAGTTTATAGTCTTATAGTTTTGTAGGTCAGAAATCCAAAATATGTCTCGCTGAGCTAAAATCTAAGCACTGGCAGAGCTGAATTCCTTTCTGGAAGCTCTAGGGGAAAATCAGTTTCCTTGCCCTTTTTAGTTTCTGAAGGCCACCCATATTTCTTGACTCAATGCTCTCTTCCTCCATCTTCGAAGTCACCAACAGCTGTTTTCACATCACATCACTCTGACCTCCACTTCTGCCTCCCTCTTCTCCATTTAAGGACCCTTGTGATTACATTGGGCCCACTCAGATAATACAGGTTCACCTCCCCATTTTAAGATCAGCTGATTAGTAATCTTAATATTCCATCTGCTGCCTTAATTATCCTTTGCCATGTTATGCAACTTATTCACATGTTCTGAGGATTAGGACTTGGATATTTGGGGAAGATATTATTCTGCCTACCATGGGGAGGGGTAATATGACACAATATGATATGATACGATATGATATGATATTTTTCCTCCACATCAAATAAACTTCTAATGATAGAAAACAGAATATCAAAGAAAAAAATTAAGTAATTTCAGCCGATAGAAATAACGTTCTATTTTACTAGCAAATATAAACAGGAAAGTCTGGCACAGAGGAACCAGGGGACATTTTAAGACCTCTCCTCATGTAGATAAATCAGCCTATATAGGAAGTTACTTGCTTCTTCAAAAGAGAAAGTCATTAGAGCTGAAACACTGAGATTATGCTGCCTAAGAAGTATTTAATGACAATCTATTTTGACTATTGAAATTATCCTAAGAGTCGGTTAACTGCAAGAAATAAATTTGGGGGGAGTCCTAAGAAAAATTTTCAATCCAAGTGCAGGATCATGGAGGGGTCCAAAGCCAAGGAGAAAGAGATCATAGTTTAGTGTCATCATAATTGAAAGTAGGAACTACTGTCCATATTGCCTAATCATACCTGGGTTTTTTTTTTTTTTCCTTTTCTAAAAACGTATCCTTTGTGAAGATCTATGAATAGATAATATACCCTATGTGTATAGGGGTAAATCTTCATGAACTCAGATTTGGCAATGGATTCTTAGATATAGCACAAGTAACAAAAGAAAAAATCAATAGATTGGACTTGAACAAAATTTTAAAATTTTGTACATCAAAGGACATTATCAAGAAGGTAAAAAGGAGAACCTACGGAGAGGAGAAAATATTCATACATCATATATTAGATAAGGATCTAACATCCAGAATATAAAAAGAACTCTTACAACTCAGTAATAGACAGATAAATAATCCAATTTAAAAATGGACAAAGAAGGGCACCTGCGTGGCTCAGTCAGTTAAGCCTCTGCCTTAGGCTCAAGTCATGATCTCAGACCCCACATCATCAGCCTTCCTACTCAGCAGAGAGTCTGCTTCTCCCTCTCCCTCTGCCCCTCTACTCCCCCGCCCCCCACTCATTCTCTCTTCTCTCAAATAAATGAATAAAATATTTCTTAAAAATGAATGAATGAATGAATAAATGAATAAAATAAAAATGGGCAATGAATCTGAATAAATATTTCTCCAAAGAAGAAATACACATGGTCAATAAGTACAGGAAAAGATGCGTGACATCCTTGGTATTAGGGAAACACAAATTAAAACCAAACTGCAAACAGATACCATTACATATCCAACAGGATGGGCTATGATTAAAAAGATTAACAAGACCAAGTACTGGCAAGGATGTGGAGAAACGGGAATCATCATATACTGCTGGTGAGACCATTTAATGGTACAGCTACTCTGGAAAACTGACAATATCTTAAAAAGTTAAACATATATTCACCATAGATCCAGTAATTCCACCCCTTTGTTATCTACCCAATAGATATGAAAGCATATGTCCACATAAATACATATGCAAATATCACAGCAGCGTTATTCAAAATAGCCAAAAACTAAGAACAATCCAAATACCTACCAACTGGTGATTAAAATGCAGTATAACCATACAGAGCAATACTATTCTGCAATAAAAAGGAATGAATTAATAATACATGCAACAAGTGAATGAACCTTAAAAATATAATACTAAGTGAAGACATCATTCTCAAAAGACAAATATTGGGGCACCTGGGTTGCACAGTCCATTAAGCATCCGACTCTTGGTTTCAGCTCAAGTCATGATCTCAGGGTTGTAAGATCAAGCCCGGCATTGGGCTCTGCACTCAGCATGGTGTCTGCTTAAGACTCTTTCTCCCTCTGCCCCTCCTCCCATAACCACACCCTCTCTCTCTCAAAATAAATAATCTTTTTAAAAAAAAGACAAATATGATTCTCTTTATAAAAAAACTTCTAGGGGCACCTGAGTGACTCAGCTAGTTAAGCAAACGACTCTTGGTTTCAGCTCAGGTCATGACCTCAGGGTCGTGAGATCAAGCCCCGCATCAGGCTCTGCACTCGGCATAGAATTTCTTTGTTCCTCTCCCTCTGCTTCTCCCCTCCTCACTCTCTCCTCTCTCTCTCAAATAAATTAATAAAATCTTTAAAATTTTTTTCTAGAAAAGGCAAAACTACAAAGACAGAAAGCAGTAGAGGTAGGAGGAAGAAATGATTATAAACAGGCACAAATTGGGGTGATGGAAGTGTTTTAAAACTAACTGGATTGTGATAATGGTTGCACAACTGCACAAATTTACTGAAGTTTATTGAACTATATACACTCAGTTGGGTGAATTTTATGGCCAAAACTGTTAAAAACTTAGGCTTTAGTTCTTTGTAATTCACAATTTGTGCTTAATAATATTATTTTTTTAATTTGAAGAACCATAATCCTTAGAAAATCATATTAAATTGCCATTTTAAATTATAATGTCTAAGACAGTGTTTTGCAAAATGTGGTCAAACACACATCAGAATAACATTGAGAACTAATAAAATCGCACTCCCACCTCCATCTCCCATCCCTAACCACACATACCACTCTGGACATTGCTAATCAATTTAACCAACTCTGTTTTTTTCCAGAGTACTTAACACTCTCTAATATACCACGTAATTACCGTATTTTTTATGTTATTTCCTTTTTCCTATCAGTAATCCCCACACTCACATGCATACACAAACTGGCAAGAAGGTTTCAAGAAAGAAAATACTGGGGGCACCTGGCTGGCTTTGTTGGTTGAGCACCTGACTCTTGGTTCCCGCTCAGATGGTGATCTCATGGATCATGGAATTGAGCCCCACATCAGGCTCTGCACTCAGCGCTCAGCAGGGAGTCTGCCTGAAGATTCTCTCCCTTCTCCCCTCCCCCATCACATGTATGTGTGTTTACGCATGCGCACTCGCTCTCTCTCTTTCTCTCGCTTTCTCTCAAATAAATTCATCTAAAAAAAAGAAAAGAAAGAAAGAAAGAAAGAAAGAAAGAAAGAAAGAAAGAAAGAAAGACTGACATGTCCCTATCACCTAGAACAGTTCCTGGCACATACTGCAGGTACTTAAATATTTGCTAAATGAGTGAAATTTATGTTCCTGGACCTCACTGCAGATCTACTAAACAGACCCTTAGAGTGGGGCCCTAGAATCTGTATCTTTATCAGTTCTCCCAAACAATGACAAATTAACACATGGGATCTACTGGTCTACAGGGAGCCCAGCCCTTCACACATGGCCACAGCAACTTGACTAGTGGCAAAAATAATCTAATGGCAAGGACTGTCCACAAAGATATAAATAGCTGAGTACTGAGCTTACAGACTTAACATAATGTTATATGAAGTGAGGAACAAATTCCTCAGTCTGGGAGTATGACATAAAATTTTGCCTCAACCACCGCCACCCACACAAATCTAACACAATACTCTTAGCCAGGCTTTTAAATTGTATCCCAAAAGGCTTTTATGTAACCACAAGTCAAATTAACAACTAAAAAGGATTCTTCTAACTGAAATTTTAGCTGTAAACTCAAAGTAACTGACAGATTCTTATTATCTATGGTGCCAACAATATTGTGCACACTATTCAAAATATGTACTTTAGAGTGTTCTGGGAAATTTAAACCCTACATTTTAAAAACCATCATAAAAAAAAAGGTCACTGAACCTCAGTTTAAAGTGGTCATCTTTAGTATCAAATGGATAGTTCACGGAGTAGTTCTTTAAAAGAGATCACGCACAGAGATATTTAAAAAAAAAAAAAAAAGGAAAAATAGACTCCTGATGGGAGACAATACCATGTGTGCTCACCTGTCAAACAGAAACAAACAGTAACTAGTCTGCCTATCTACTCAAGTTATAGTGTGCCCACGATACAAGAACCATCAAAGAAAATTTTTTGACAGAATAGGGATTCCAAGACAAAACACTAAAAAATTATTTCCTCTATGCAGAATGCCTACCCTTATTCCATTGTATTTAAACATCAAGGTTCATGTTTTGCTTATTTTAGCACTTTCTCTGTAAAGCCTTTCATCTCATTATCACAACCAAGACAAAAGTGGAATCATACACAAATGAACTATGAGAAAGAAAGCAAAAAAGACATATTTGACAGAGCTGAAATGTGGGCAAATATGCCTTTACAGATATTATCAAGCTGCAAAATTTTTTATTTTGTGCCAAATCACCCAAAACTACTTTAATGTACTTATGTGAATAGCCACTGACTATCCCCCAATTTGAGACTGGAATCTTCAAAACATTCTGAGAGCTAATTTAAGAAGGAAACCAGTTTAAATGCATCCTATGCTAACCAAACAACTTAAAAGTTCATTAAACTCATGTATTTGTCCTATATTTTCTGAGCACTAGCTAGATGCCTGAGGCACAAGATAATTTTATAAACTAGTAGAGGATAGGGGCACAAAAACAAATAATTACAATACTGTGTGATACATGCAACACTAGAGACCTGTATGAAGGTTATTAGTGGCCAAAAGAACAAAGGAATAAATTTCATAAACACTATTAACAAAGGGTAACCAAAAAAAATCCCACTTGATTCTTCTTGAGTTCAGAAAACTATCAACTCTCTTGAATTCCTACAATAGTCTTCTCTATTTTCCTTAATTCTATCCTTGCTGGAGCCATCACCTCTCCCCCTATGCATTCTCCATATAACACCCATTACTGAATTTCTCTAACATTTATCAAATCATGTTATTCCCTTACTTCAAAACCTCCAATGATTCACCATTAATAGGATTAATAAGATAAAAGTCAAACTCCGTAAATTCATGTTATACAAGACTTCAGCACCCTTTTTCCTTACCTCCATCAGATATACAAATCCCCTTTCTACAAATCCAATCCATTCTCCCAAGTCCATTCAGTGATCTCCCCAGCACTCTAGCCCACACTGACCTTTTCCTTCTCTAAACTCTTACAGCATTTATTGACTCTGTGATCCATTTTATGCAAAATTGTCTTTTATCATACATTACCCTTTCTGGTTTCTTGAATGAATCTTTTTCCCATATAGGAAATCTTTAATCCCCACATCACTCAGCACAAATTCCATAAATACCTGTCAAAATACATAGTAACTACTGTAAAAATTATTATTTGATTTATCGTGGAACCACAGTTTCAAAATAGTGACTACAGTCAACCATTCTTCTATTCTCAAGTAAACTTTAAGAAAGGGTATTTAATATATATTCTTTAACTCATATTATAAAATGTTCCTTTATAACCAGGCTAGTAGCTTCATGGACTTTATAAAATCTTTACTTATGCCTATACTATTTTTTAATGAAGAAAAAGAGACCACTATTTTAAGTGACTCCCCAAGGATTCATTTGGCTCCTCATTCATTTGTTCATTAAACAGATACCTACTGAACAACTGCTAGATTACCAAGCACTAGAGAAAGAGCACTGAATATAACAGACGAAGTGCCTCACTTCAAGTAGCTCGTATTCCAGTGAGGAAGAAATCAGTATATAGTATATGCAATGGTGGTAAAGGCAACAGAGAAAATTAAAGCAGAAAATGGAACAGAAGGTCAGGGTTGAGGGAGCAAGCAGGCTGCTATTTTATATAGGGTGGTCAGAGAGGCCTATCGGTAAGATGATCTTTGAGATAATATTTAAGCAAAGGCTTGAAGAAAGAGAGGAAGTCATGCATGTATCTGCAGGAACAGTCTTATAGACAAAAGAGGGAACAGCAAGCATACAGGTCCTATAATATGCCTTTGCTTTTGAGAATATTTATTTTGCTACAGAAGCTGAATAAATGGGGGTGCTTGGGTGGTGTAGTCGGTTAAGCGTCCGACTCCTGTTTCGGCTCAGGAAGTGATCTCAAGGTCGTGGGATCAAGCCCCACATTAGGCTCCATGCTTGGCGTGGAGTCTGCTTGAGATTCTCTCTCCTTCTCTCTCTCCCCCTCCTCCACTTGCTCACTCTCTCTAAATAAATAAATAAATCATTCTTTAAAAAAAGAAGTTAAATAAATGTGTTAAGATGTATTAAGCATAGAATAGTAGTAAGTGGCTTGTGAGACATAAACAAAAAGCATAAGACATGTTAAACACATAGACAGAAGTAGTTAGTAAGTAGAGCATATGTCCCTAAACAGAGACAGGAAGGGAAGGACCAAGACATCTAAATTTATGAGGCACTAAACATGCAACAGGCTCTAATATTCGAGAGGCTCAAAATATAATGTTACCTGATGCATTAAATATTCATGAACACCAAATAAACATGAGACATATGAGGGACACTACATATATATGAGGTCTTAATTCAGTTATCCTACATGTTGTCTCCCCAAGAAACACAAATAAAACCCACAGTTGGTCAGCAGGATAAGTGACCAGCTACGGCTAAGTCCAGACATGCTTGCCCCAGTGCCTCTTTGATAGAGCAAGTTTGTGTCACTGGCATTACCAGAGAATCTTCTATCTGATTGGGCCTCTCACTCATCTCAATTCTGGTCCTCTCTCCTGTTAAGGTAGACAGAGAAAAGACATGAGAACTGTGCACCACAAGATTCAGAGAATGGGGTCCTTCACTCACTTGTGCCCTATCATAAGTATATTAACTTTACCCCATTTTTCTCCCTCCCTTCTCAGTGTGTTTTAAATTGATTTAATAAATGCGTGGTGCCTGGGTGGCTCAGTCAGTTAAGCATCCGACTCTTGATTTCGGCTCAGGTCATGATCTCAGGGTTGTGAGATCAAGCCCATGTCAGGTTCTATGCTGGGCATGGAGCCTGCTTAAGATTCTCTCTATCCATCTCCCTCTGCCCCTCCCCCACCCCTTTCTCTCTCTCTCTCTCTAAAAAATAAATAAATAAATAAATAAAATGGATTTAATAAACCATGTGTTTGAGCATCTTAATTGGCCCTGTGAGCCTTTCTGTTTCATTACTTCTGTGATAGATGGCCTGGTGTTGCTCTTGGAGACTACCACTTTCCCGAACAACAGGCCCTCAAGCTGAGCGTTCCTGGCAGGTAAGAAAAACAGTCTGGAAGCCAATGGGGCAGGGACAGAGTAAGAGAGAGAAAGGAGAGAGTAGGAGTTCAATAAATGTGTAGAGACTACATCATGCAGAACCTTGTAAGCTATCATAGAGATTTTGGCCTTTATCCTCAGTAAGACAGGAAGCTCTAGCAGGGTTTTGAGCAGAAGAGTGGCATGACCCAACTCTATTTTAAAAGTTTCACTGTATAGGGGCGCCTGGGTGGCTCAGTTGTTAAGCATCTGCCTTCGGCTCAGGGCGTGATCCCAGAGTCCTGGGATCTAGCCCCACATCAGGCTCCTCTGCTGGGAGCCTGCTTCTTCCTCTCCCACTCCCCCACTTCCCTCTCTCTCTGGCTGTGTCTCTCTCCATCAAATAAATAAACAAAATCTTTAAAAAAAAAAAAAACATTTAAAAAAAAAGTTTCACTGTATAGAAAACTATAAAGGGTAGGAAGCAGGGAGATAAACTAAAAAGGTACTATGATAATTTAGGCAAGAGATGGCAGTGACATGGACCAGAGTAGCAATAGTGGAGGTGATGAGAAATTATCTGAATACAGTATATTTTAGAAGGTAGAGCCAAAAGAATTACCTGATGGATTAGAGATGAAATGTGACAAAGGAAAATCCAAGATTATTGTCCTGAGGAACTAGTGAATATACGGAATGGAAAGACACTCATAAAGATTAAAATAGGAAAATTTGGTCTTAGTCATGACACTACCAAATAAGAAACTACCAAATCCATTTAACACACCATCTACATAAATGGAAATAACTTTCTTTTAAAAACAACAGGATAAAACAGTGTATCTACTTAATTATCCTGAGTAAAAAATATGAAAATGGAAATTATGTAAACGGTACATACATATGTGTGTTTGTCTAAAATACTTATCAGAAAGTAGTATTCTCTGAGCTGGAATATGGATACTTTCTAATCTTCCCTTTTAATTTCTTGTATTTTCATAAGATTCTACATTTTAGATTATACATTTTCTGTATATAATCTATGTTCCTTAGAACAAAAAATTGGTGGGAATCTTGGCTTCATAAGCTCCAGGTGAGGTACCTCAATTACATGGGGCCAACAAAGATAAGTACTTGAAAGACAGGGCAGGAGGAAACCCTACAATCATGGAGACTGCTCTCTAAAAGGGTAATTAGGTCTTTAATTACCTTAGGAGACTCTCTTAAGAAACAGCCTATCAAAATTACATGTTGACCTGCACTAAATTATCTATTCAGTAGGTAAGGAAAAGCCACAGAAAATCTAGACAGAGTCTAGATGTGTGCACGAAAAGAAGACATGAGTTTTGTACAGGCAGTATCAGCACAGTGAGGTAGTGAAGAACATGGCCCCTGGTGTCAGATTAAATAATCAAAATTGAATCCTGGTTCTGCCACTCCACAGTTCACTGCACCTGGGCAAGCACTTGAATCTCCCTGTACCTCAGTTTCCTTGTCTCTAAGAATAAAGGTACCTACACCTCCAGTGGTTGGTTGTCAAGGGGACTAATTACATATGCATATTCACCATTAAACAGGCTTGGATTCAGGGCCCTGGATCAAGAACAGCCTAAGGCAACATACAAAGCAGGAGAGGGAAATAAGGAATGCTGAGTCCTTCCACTGCATAGGCAGCCAGACTCTGTCCTAATTCTAGGTCTGATAAAGAGAAAAGGCTCCATAGGAGGGCCCTAGGGGAACTGAGAAGTCATAGGATGACTTACCTGTCACCTGCTCTGGACAAGAGGGGAATGAGACGATATAGAAATAGAAAACTTGGAGGCATCACTGGAGCCAACAAACAGGAAAATTAATCCAGGGTAGGAAAAGAAGACAGGCCCTATAAAGAGCCTGAGCTGGGTGCCTCCAATTTACTACTAAGGATACAGAAACTCAGAGAGATGAAGTAGTATCTCAAGTCACATGACCAGCAAAGCTTCATCTGTGATGTAGAAATATCCTTCATAAAAACTGCAATAACTCTGGGGCATCAAATGGCTCAGTCAGTTGGGCATCTGCCTTTGGCTCAGGTCATGATCCCATGATTCTGGGATCATCAGGCTCCCTGCTCAGTGGGGGCTTGCTTCTTCCTCTCCCTCTGCCACTCCCCCTACTTGTGCTCCCTCTCTCTATCTCAAATAAATAAATAAAATCTTTTTTTCTAATTGCAATAACTTCAGCAATAAAAAGTCAAATTTACTAGTAGGACAGGTTAAGATGACTGGTATAAAAAAGGCAAAGAGAATCATACTGTTTTTCTTTAAATCACCTATAAAAAATTAACTGGTCCTTCTGAAAGGTAGATTTCTCATTTCTGACAACTAAAGGTAAAAAGCATTTAACGGAAGTTAAAGGAATTTAAACATATTCTCAAGTGACTCCACCTCAATTAATTTTTCTAAATCTTAAGGAATCAAAAGCAAAGAACAGGGATGAAAATGGCATCATTTATCACTTCTGTATTTATTGCATTTACCATTTGTGCTTCCTGTGTGCAGTAATGACATAAAGCTCTTTTGCTAGTAAGTGACAACAGTAATACAGAAACAAAACAGATTTAATGTGATACAACAAAGTATTCTTCCTGGTTATAGTAAAAACCTGCACCCCCAAGACCTTAAAACTGTTCTCCATCATTCACAACTTTCTTTACCCCATGGCTGGATGTTCAGCTTCTATTTGAGGTGACGGAGAAAGGAGAGTCCAGCATTCTTTAAATGCTAGAAGGAGAGGGTCTTCAACTGCTGCTACTTTCTTGCACAGTGGTTTGCTAATAGTGTCAAATACTATCACTAGGTACACAAATAGAGAAAGGGTGATTTGGAATAAAGCTCTGAATGCTATCATATCCCTAAAAGAAAATAAGAGAGGAAAAAATTAGTACCAAAGATACGTAGTTTTGATGGTGCATCAGAAATCAGGGTCAAAAACATTTGCAACAACATGGGTGGACCCATAGGGTATTATGCCAAGTAAAATAAGTCAGACTGAGAAAGACAAATACCATATGATTTCACTTGTATGTGGAGTCTAAAAAACAAAACAAATGAATAAACAAACAAAAAGCAGAATCAGACCTGCAAATACAGAGAACAAACTGGTGGTTGCTACAGAGGAAGAGGTGGAGGGATAGGCAAAATGGATGAGGACAGTGGAAGATACAGGCTTCCAGTTATGGAGTGAATAAGTCACAGAAATAAAAGGTACAACATGGGACGCCTGGGTACCTCAGTCAGTTGAGTGTCTGCCTTCGGCTCAGGTCATGACCTCAGGGTCCTGGAATCGAGTTCCATATCGGGCTCCTGGCTCAGCCGGCAGCCTACTTCTCCCCTGCCTGCTGCTCCCCCTGCTCTCTCTCTCTCTGATAAATAAATAAAATCTAAATAAATAAATAAATAAAATGTACAACGTAGGAAATATAGGCAATGGTACTGAAATAGCATTGTATGTTGATAGATGGTAGCTACACTTGTGGTAAACATTACATAATGTGTACAGAAGTTGAAACACTACATTGTACACCTGAAATTAATGTAACATCATGTGTTACTTCAAATTTAAAAATTTGTAAAAAGAAGAAGAAAGAAAGGAAGGAAGGGGAAGGGAAGAAATCAGGACCAAAAAATCTAAAGCAGAAAATGGTTGATGATACCAAAAGAGAAGACCATCTTCTGTCCAGATTTTATAGAGGTTCCTGGAAACAAGTGGTTTTTATAGAATTATACTCATGGAAACCAGGCTAAAAGATTAATTTAATTCAAAAGCATAAATATTCAGCACCCACTTTTTGAAAAGCCCTATGTTTGGTACTGGTGAGAAACAAAGATGAATAAGACCAGAGTTTACCCACACTGAGCCTGCATTTCAAAGAATTCAGATGTTATTTTAAAATGCTAGATAAAATGATAAGTATGGCAAAAGGGAATCAAAAACATGCTCTAGGAACCCAAAGGGAACCACTGTCAAAAGGAAATCAGGAAAAGGTCAGAAAGTATAGTATGAATGGAAAAAACCAACATTTATAAGGAATAGTTGCAACAGCAGAAAGCTATAATTCTCAGAACTAGAAGATTAGAGAATGATATAGGAAAATTAACTTGTTTCAGGGTCAAAAGAAACAAAAATAATAAATAGTAGACAAACAAAATTTTCAGAATAAATTCTTTGCTCAATTACCCTATTCATAAAGACAATTTCCAAACATTTCTTACACTGAAAAACAAAGGCTTCAGATGAAAGTTTAGTACACCAAGGATTAAAGGGTGTTCCCAATGTTATCAACAACAGTAAAGACAAGTTCCCATGATTCCACAAATACTGAAGCAACTCAAAGAACTTGAGAGTGCATGGGAGGAACACTTGGCGAAGTGCCAAATGCTGAATGAAAACCAGTATCCAGAATATCAATCAAAAGTATGTATTCTTGAGGAGTGTTTAAACTGTTCTCTATTCCTAAATTCTTACATATTTTTCAAGAAAAGGTATTTTGGTAGACACCTTTTGGAAATGGGATTTCAGGATTAGTAATGAATGCAAATATCAACTATATGTAATATGAAAAAGGAGAACTGTACAAGTACATGAAAACTACAGTTTACCCAAAATGTCTTTTGAACTACTCCAATATACTTCTTTGCCAATATGCAGAGAAACAGACTAAGTATATTTGATTCATTCATTCTTCCTACTACTCCTATATACAGAAAATTACAGATGTATAGATAAAACAAAAGCAAAATCAAACAAAACTAGCAGCCCACAACTGTACTTGGACATTCTGAATAACAGGCATAAGGAATAATCTGGTTCTAGAAAAAGAAAGGTGACAGTATCTTTTAAGAGATTTTATACACTTTGGAAGAGACACTAAAGACATTTTATGTAACACAAAAAGATCTCTATTAGACATGTACCAGAATGCTGGAAAGCTTCCTGAACTATCAAAACTACTTGAGAAGAAGTGGGTCACTTTTATTCTAGAAAGAAAGGCAAGGGAAAAGTTATAATGGCAGTTTAAAGGTTCATTTGATTTGGAAACATTTTCTTTAGATATTCTCTAAGGGGTTTTGAGACATATTTCTAAAATAAAAGGAATCCCTTTTACCTCTACCGAAAATTTAGTTCTGCCCTGCTAACATATGTTACTGGAGAAAAGTACATACATGACCTAAAAACTATAAAATATCCCACAATACATCACAAAAAATACATATACTACCACCTAATGATTGTTGTGCTTCTTCGTGAAGCACTATTTGACAGCTGCTTGTGAGAACTGGCACTTCATAGGTATTCATGATTCAAGAATGTATGCCACCCCCATTTAAAAATCAAGAGCCCAATTATGAACCTTTCCCATTTTAAGACAAAAATACACATCAAAAACCTTCAAACATTCCCTCTTGACACAAAAGCCTAAAGGTCATTCATTTATCCATTCATTCATCACTTAGACTCCTAGGTACTGAGGGCAACTGAGTAAGCTAGGCAATTAGAATAAAAAGATATATAACACACAATCCATGTCCCTACCCAACTCACAGTGTAGAGTTTGTAAGATAAAACATATTTACTGTCTAAGAATATGCTAAAATTTAAGCAGTATGCTAACTTTTCTAATTAGAGAACTTAAACAATGTCTGATGGTGTATATGTAATAAGTGTAAACACACACATTTTTTTTTAATTTTCCATTTTAGATAGCTTATATGGTGTGATATGGAAAGAGCACTGGTCTAGGAGTCAACTTACATTCTAGTCAAGCTCAGCTACTTATTAGCTACGTGACCTAGGACAGGTCA
Organism: Ursus maritimus; assembly: GCF_017311325.1. Taxonomy (NCBI): domain Eukaryota; kingdom Metazoa; phylum Chordata; class Mammalia; order Carnivora; family Ursidae; genus Ursus; species Ursus maritimus. The sequence continues at coordinate 31,155,361 of NW_024425119.1, forward strand.
CCTAATTTGCATTAGCCTGTTTCCCAATACATAAAATGAAGATAATAATACCTGTTTTACCTACTTCACAGGCTTGTTATGAAAATAAAATGGCAAAAGATGTAAGAGTGCTTATTAAATTATAGAACTCTACACAAATGTACAATGTTATAACCTAAAACATGAAAACTTATTATTTTAACTTCCAAACCTATTAAAATAGCTAAAATACTTTCATATAAGTTTTTAAAACAATCTCAGCTTTATAGCAAAGTCCCTTTTAAGACCAGGGTTGAAGATTTAATGAAAAACAAATTAATGTTGAGTTAACATTAATGGCAATGGAGTTAATGTTGAAGAATAGACAGCTGGCCAAAGTTTCTGAAAGGACCAGATACATCCTAATCATCTAGGAGCCTGTTAAACATCCTGACTTGTAAATTTGAATTTCTAGGGGGCTGAGTTTGGGAATCCACAAATTTATCAAGCACCCACGAGATTCTTACATTAAAACGTAAAAGCTACTTAACTATAGTGAAAGACCACCTTATTGTTCTGACCTTATTAGCAAATAAGTAAAGAAAAAAATAGTGTCTTAATTAGAAAATAAAACATCACATAGAATAATGACTGCATTTCCAGCTCCTTTAAAAATATTTTTTAATTAAGAAAGTATAGCACATTCTAGGTATTAGTTTCATTACCCTGTGTAGTGCTAAAAAATAATCTGAGTTGTTACTCTTTTTCATAACTAAAAAATATATCCAAAAGCAGTTGGGAAATATGCAATAAGCATTTGGGGCCATTAACATAAAAATTCTCCTTTCTCTTGAGATAACACAACTTAGCATAAATCCCACCAACCCCTTGTGATGTAATACTACCATCATGTTTCATGATATAGATAACAATATAAAATTATGGAGTCAATAGTATACAAGTATTTTTTCTATAAATTCAATAATAAATGAGACTTCTTACATGTTCCTAAACTGAATTTTATATAAATCTGATATAAAGAAAATAGTGGAATTTTAAGAGTTCTTCTTGGCAAATTAAATATAAAATTAGCAATACCTACATACTATTTTAACAGTACCTATACTATTCCAAATATTCTATATTCCCTATGAGAAGACACAAATTTCAAACGCACTGTTAAACAAATTCTGCCAATGTAAATTAAATTTTCATGAGGCCTTTTTTTTAATTAAAGAAATATTTAATGGATGCTATTAAAACATTTAAAGCTATTTGTGATAAAATTATATTTGAGAATTTACTTTTTAAATTGTCTTTAATATTAAATGTTATTTTAAAAAGTAAAAGATTAATTAGAAAAGTATATATTTGTCCAAAAATATCTTAACCAAAATAACTGCAACATTTTTAATAATGTCTATGTAAAATATATATATATTTGTTTATGTAAAAAAATGGAGAATCTTATGTAAAATGGTTGCCATCTAATAAAACTGAAAAGCAGAAAACATTTAAATAGTAATAGCCAAATAAAGCACTGTTGAAAAGCTGCACAGAGTTCTTTAAATATTCCTTACATTAACATTTAAGAAACAAAAACCTACACACACTTTTCCTTGCAGCTGCTTAATAAAAGTGTATGTAAAGTTCCAAAACAAACTACTGAGAAAAGCCCCACATTATTGTCGCATGTTTCTTACTAACAGACGTTTCTCTGTTTGAAACAGAAGGCCGCCTGTTCACTGAAATGACTGAAAACACGGAGTTGATCATTCTTAACTAGGCCCTAAGAAAAAAATATGCAATCAGAAAAATAATAAATTCACTCAATAGTAGACAAAATAGTAACAGGACAGTTGCAAACCCATCATTATATCAAATATGTCACTAATTAACATTTCATTTTGCATATAAAAAGTCTCCCCCCTTCAGTTCATATGTAAAGCATGTTTTTACCTAGGTCCTTCCTAGCCACTCTTCAAGTTCAAGTCAAAGAAAGCTTAATACTCAAAAACCCCTTCTGTAAATTCTTTTTTTTTTAACTTTTTAAAAAAGATTTTATTTATTTATTAGAGAGACAGAGAGAACATGAGCGGGGGGGGGGGCGTGGAGGGCGGGGTAGAGGGGAGCAGAGGGAGAGGGGAGAAGCAGACTCCCCGCTCAGCAAATAGCCCCACATAGGGCTTGATTCCAGGACCCCAGGATCATGATCCGAGTCGAAGGCAGATGCCAAACTTACTGAGCCACCCAGGTGTCCCCACTTCTGTAAATTCTAACAGAAATTTGAGGTTATAGAAAATAGTCTACTAAAAAAAAAAAAAAAACTATTACTTCACTCCCTAACAGCAACTCTCCCTCAAAAAAAACTACAAATAAATATTTCTAAGTTTCAACAAGTTTCCAAGCAATATATTTGGTACATAAAATGAAAATGAAGATAATTCAAGGTCATTACAATGTGACTATACTTCATTTAAGGATGACTGTAAAGCTGTAGTATCATTAGAAGAAAGTGGACAAAGTCATATCTCTATCCACTCAAGTGCACAGGAAGGAGAACCCATAGGCAAGGAATTCAAATATTCTGGGATTTTTTAAAAAACACAGTACTGAAACCAAAGAGATGCTAAATGATTAGCCTTTGGGCATCTACACACTTTGACGCCCAGTCATGCTCACCTCCCACTAAAGCCACCCATGTTGCCCCCAAGTGTTCGCTCCCTCCTTTGAAGAACAAGGCCTGTTGTCTAAGTGATCCATCTGACATTTATCATTTGCTTACTTGTATACGCTTTTAGATGTGTATCACTTAACTAAGTAGGTAAACTTTGAGATTTTCAAGGGAAAAGACTGCTTTATTCCTTTCTGCCATCACCATGTTAATTCACCTTTTATTCCTTCTCAAACATGTTGAATTCTCTACCTCCCTTTTCTCTCTTGCCTCCACAATCCACACTTTAAATTTATGATCACAATCTTCAAATGAGCCCTAAGTACTACCAAAATGTTCACCCACATCCCTTATTAGTTCACTCATCCACTCTCCAAAACAACAATTTCACTGCTTCTCCTCCCTTTCCAGCCCCACTCTCAGCGAATCCCTTTGTTTCTTACGTCAGTGAGAAAATACAAGCTCTGAAAATAGAACTTAAGTCTCTTTCCACTCCCAAATCTATTCATACTTTCCTTTCAATACTGTTAAAACGAATACACATTCCTGTTCCTATCAAAAGTCAATCTCTCCTCTTGTAGGTTGTATTCCATCATTTCTCGCCTACAGGAGACTTCCTTCTCCAAGGGATGAGTTCCAAGATGCCCAATGGGTACCTGAAACCATGGATAGTACTGAACCCTATGTACACTGATTTTCCTGTACATACCTACCTATAATAAAGTTTAATTTATCAATTAGGTACAGTAAGTGATTAACAGGGATAATGAAATAGAACGATTATAACAATATATTTCAGAGGTGCCTGGGTGGCCCAGTTGGCAGAGCATGAAACTCTTAATCTTGGGGTTGTGAGTTCAAGCCCCACTTTGGGTGTGGAGATTACTTAAAATAAAATCTTAAAACAAAAACAATATACTCCTAATTAAAGATATGTGAATATAGTGTCGATCTCAAAATATCTTATTGTCTCACCCTTCTTGTGATGTGAGATGATAAATTGCCAACGTGATAAGATGAAGTGTGGTGAAGGATGTACGCATTGTGACATAGTATTAGGCTACTACTGACCTTCTAACACAACAGAAAGATCATCTCTGCTTCTGGATGACAGTTGACCACAGGCAACTGAAACCGTAGAAAGGAAAACCATGGATAAGGGGGGACTATCATACTTAAAAACTTTATTCCTGGAATTATCCCTTCAGCTCCTAAATTCTTCTCTCCCTACTAGATTATTCTCGGTGCACATTTTATAACTGCATTCCTCTCTTTATGCCTCAGATTCCTCATTTTTACAATGGGGGTAAAAATAGTACCTACTTTATAGAGTTGCTGTGAAGATTACTAGAATTATAATTATTATTATTATCATGTCTTAAATCTATCACTTAAGCTCATGTCCCCCTCTGGCTACCAGATTTTTTAAATCCCCTTTACAGCAATCTCAAAACAGTTGCCCATTCTTGCTGTTTTTAATTCCTTATTCTCTCTGGAACCTCCTCCACTCAAGTGTTTTTCATCACCAATCCCTAAAAAACCACTTGACAAACACACTAATGACCCATGTAACCAAATCCAAAAGTCTATTCTCAGTCCTCAAATAATAGTTAACACATATTGAACACTTACTTTGCTGTCAGACATACTCATTTAATCCTCACAATAACTCTGTGGGATAGATACTATAATTATCTCATTTTAAAGAGAAAATTGAGACACCAAGAATTTGAGTAAATTACTCTAAGTCACACAGCTTACTCAATGTCTCAGCAAGTTCTAGAGAAAACTCCACAATTTAGTTCTATTCTACCAACTATTTCAACAAACATTCCCCACCCAATTCCTTTACAAGCAACAAGTTGGTGTCCTTACATCCCTACTACACTTTTCACAGTGACTCTCAACCTTTCCTAACCCATGTTCCATTCCAAAAAACAAACATCTTCTTCTACTGGTCTTTTACATATTACACATGGCATAAAATTCAAGACATATGAATGTGACCAATAATGAAGAGAATAAAACAGATAATACAGATAATATACAGATGATCAAGAGGTTATAGTTAGCTAATAATTACTTTAAAAAACTATTACAACTATATTAAAGAAAACAGAAGAAAAGATGAACAAAATGGATGAAAAGAAAGAATTTCAAGAGAGAATTTGAATCTAGAAAAATGTATGGGGCCACCTAGGTGGCTCAGTTAGTTAAGCATCTGCCTTCAGCTTAGGTCATGATCTCAGGGACCCCAGGACTGAACCCTGCATTAGGCTCCCTGATCAGCAGGGAGCCTGCTTCCCCATCTCCCTCTGCCTTTCCCCTCCACTCATTCTCTCTCTCTCTCTCAAATAAATAAAATCTTCAAATTTTTTTAAAAGAAAAATGGATGGATATTCTGACACTGAAAAATATAATAAATGAAATCAAGAACTAATTAAGTAGGTTTCATAACAGCTTATACAAAGAAGACATGTTTGGGTAGATCAAAACAGATCATTAGAAAATATCCAATCTACAGCACAGAAAGAAAAAAGAATGAAAAGAGAACAGAACATAGGGGAGATGTGGGACATTCTCAACATATATACATGTAATTGGAGTCCCAGAAGGAGCAGGGCAAGAAAATGAGACAGAAGTAACACTGGAAAACATAATGGCCAAGAAACATCCAAAACTTTTAAAAGACATAAGCTTAGAGATTTTAAAACTCAATGAATCTTAAGCAAATAGAGTAGAATTTAAGGCAAGAAATATTACTAAAGCTAGAGAGGAATATTTCATAATGATTACAGGATTGTGATAGACAGAATAATGCCAACCCCAAAATGTCCATGTCCTAATCCCTGGAACCCCTGGAACCCATGAAAATGTGACTTATATAGCAAAAGGGACTTTGCAGATGTGAATAAATTAAGGATCTTGAGATGGCAGATTATCCTACACTATCGGGTATCGGGTATCCTGCATTATGAGCTAATCACAAGAATCCTTGTAAGAGAAAAGACAATGTGAAGATGAAAACAGAGACTGAAGATGCTACTCTGGCAATGAAGATGGAGGAAGGGTCATGAACCTAGGAATAGAAGGACCACAGCAGCAGAAACTAGAAAGGGCAAGAAAAGGGATTCTCCCCTACAGCCTCTGGAGCACCTTGTTTTTTGGCCCAGCGAAACCCATTTCAGACATTTGGCCTCCAGAATAGTTAAGTTGATAAATCTGTGTTGTTTTAAGCTACTAAGTTCGTGACAACTAGTTACAGCAATACCTCATGCAGTATTGTCTCTAACACCTTGTACTGGAAAACTAATACAAGGATCAATAAAACAAGAAAATATAACAATCCTAATGTCTATAAAAAGCAAAAATTGATACAACAAAAGCAAAATCAAGAAATTTATTCTCAGAGTAAGAGAATGTTAACTCACATTTTTTAGTAACTAACAGATATTTTTAAAAAGTCAGTAGAGATATGGAAGATTTATGCAATGCAACTAGCTATCTTGACCTAGTCGATAGTTCTAAAACACTAAATGCAACCATTGCAGACTAGATTTTCTTTACACACACGTGAACATTTACTGAAACAGACCTTATGCTGGGCCGTAAAGCAAGTCTCTACAAATTTCAGAAAACTGAAGTCATACTAAGTATATTCTTTGACTACAGTGGAATTAAACTAGGAAAAGATAACAGAAATAACTTAAAACTCCTAAATATTGGAAAATTAAGCAAATTACATCTCCACTCTCCCCACAAAATTCTCATACCTTAGAAATTTGGGGGCAGAGCATGAAAGAGAGAATGCTTCTCCCTGCTCTGAAATGCTACTGCCCTCATTCATACTCAACTTTGTCTTTGACATTGCTCCCTTTCTCTGTAAACCTTTCCTTTTGCCTTTCCACCAATTCCTACCTCCTTTCAAGGAGCAGCTTAAACTTGCCTTTGCCATGAAGGAATCCCTAAAGATCTCAACTTCCCCTCCACTTTTAGGCCATATATTGTCCATGTCTATTTTAGCTCTCAATCACATCTTATCTTGAAGTATTGTTTAAATATTTCAAGTGTTAAATACTAATTCTTCAATAAGAATGTCAACTATTTCACCCATACCTTATGACTTGCTGCTCATAGACCAGCAACGTGACCATCAACTGGGGAGCTCATGGAAGTGCAGAGTTTCAGACCCCAACTGAAATGCACTAAATTAAAATCCATAGTTTAACATGATCCTCAAATGACTGGAATGCACACTGAAGTTTGAAATGCTCTGACTTACAGTGATTCTTTTTATTTTTTTTAAAGATTTTATCTACTTATTTGACAGAGAGAGAGTACAAGCAGGGAGAGCAGCAGAGGGAGAGGAGAAGAAGGCTCACTGCCGAGAAGGGAGCCTGATATGGGGCTCGATCCCAGGTTCCTGGGATCATGACCTGAGCCAAAAGCAGACGCCTAACCCACCAAGCCACCCAAGCATCCCACAATGATTCTTTTTAATCCACCACAATAGTTTTATATGGAAGCAATCCAATAAATACCATTCAGACTGATCTAAATATATATGCATGGCTGTTATGTTTTTAGTATCTAAGAAGTATACAATACATTTAAGGACAGGGGAAAAATATTTCAGGGAGGAAATGCTTAACGGTATGTTGGTAGATACATATAAAATCTAGGGATACTGAAACATAAAATGCCTATAAAAATCAAGATTTATGTTTCTCCTATTGTCTAGACATTCTGCAGAGGATATTTAAATGTTTGACTAGTTACTAAGAATAATAACCCATGATGACAAAGAAAATCATGATGAAAAGAGAAAACTTATTCAACTATCAATTGGATGAAAAAAAATTCGTTGAAAATTAATTGAAGATAAACCTATTATAACTACCGCATCTGTCATAATTAGAGCAATAACTCAGATACCACTTTACAAATACGTCTAAACTACCTCGGTTTCACTGAAAGCCCTCAAGGACATGAGGTTTAATTTTGCTCTAAAATGCTACCTAAGGGGCTGGTGGGTGGCTCTGGATTTTGGCTCAGGTCATGATCTCAGTCTCGTGAGACTGAGCCCCACATTAGGCTCTGTGCTCAGCAGGGAGTCTGCTTGGAATTCTCCCTATCCCTCTGCCCCTCTTCCCACTCTGTGTTCTTGTTCTCTCTCTCTCTCAGGTAATAAACACATAAATCTTCAAAACTGCTACCTTAGGGGCGCCTGGCTGGCTCAGTTGCTGGAGCATGCAACTCTTGATAGTGGGGTTGTGGATTCAAGCCCCACGCTGGGCATGAAAATTACTTAAAAATAAAATCTTTAATAAAATAAATAAAATAAAATGCTACCTTAAAACTACTTGTGGATTTTAATAAGTGTTACACAGTTTATCAGAGTGCTGAAAAATACCCATAAATGTACAAAATGAGGAAAATTAATACATTTAAATAAACATGAATTCACCCTTCCATCATTTTGGAGGCTATATAATGGTTTTGAAATTTGAATTTGAAAGTATTTATAAAATGTATTCCTTTGTTTGTTTTGAGACCATTAATATGGCAAATCTTTTAGGAATGCTTCTCCAATTTTGAGGCCAAACATCAATCTTGACCTATCTAAACTTCTTTTAAAAAAATATACGGCATTTGGGAAGGTATCAAAAAAATAAGCAAAATTTTATCTTGACCATATAGTATCTAAAAATCTGTTTTGAGTGGCTCAGTCGTTAAGCATTTGCCTTCGACTCAGGTCATTATCCCAGGGTCCTCAGATCAAGTCCCACATCAGGATCCCTGCTCAGCGGGGAGCCTGCTTCTCCCTCTGCCTGCTGCTCCCCCTGCTTGTGCTCACTCTCTCTCTCTCTCTGGCAAATTAATAAACTCTTTTTTAAAAATTTTTAAATTTTAAAAATTAAAAAAAAAAATTGTGTTTCTAGTTGAAACAGATAAACTGCAAGCCCAGCTTCTTACTCCCATTTTGGAAACAATTACTCAATTCTTCCCTCCTGCTCCTACCTATTCAATACTATTCACATAATCAAAACATCAACATCTAATCCTTGGGTCCTTTTGACCACACCGAATGCTAAAAGAGGTTCCTCAGGAACAAGAAGAAAGTGCAGTCCAGACAGATGCCTAGTGTCATACTTCACTTCTTGTTCTTAGAGAATAAAATCAGTTCTGACAGATAATAATTTTGAAGTCCTACAAAAAATCACTAATTCAAATTACTTCAAAACTAATCATTAAATAGAAACTAAAAAAATCACATACATAACATAGGATATAAAAATATATTCAAGCTGGGGCGCCTGGGTGGCTCAGTCATTAAGCATCTGCCTTCGGCTCAGGGCGCGATCCCAGAGTTCTGGGACCAAGCCCCGCATCAGGCTCCTCCATGGGAAGCCTGCTTCTTCCGGTCCCACTCCCCCTCCTTGTGTTCCCTCTCTCTCGCTGGCTGTCATTCTGTCAAATAAATAAATAAAATCTTTAAAAAATATATATTCAAGCCATGTCCCTTTTTTTGCCATAATGATAAACAAGACCATTAAATGTGATATATGGAATTAAAGCTATATTAAAATGTAAATGACTCATAAAAGTATTTTCCCATAGGAAGATGTAATATTTGACAGTCCTGGTTAAGATCAACAAAATGCCATAAAACAAATATAATAAACCTATTTGTTGAAGCTAATAAAAGTGTTACACCAACACCCACAAAACGGGCATAAACATACTATATGTTTTGATTTCACAAAGGGTTTAATTAAACCTCTACTCTTTAAGAACCTTAAAAGAAAACTAACAGATATATATAACAAATTGACTAAAAGATATAAGGTTATCATTTTGTACCATCTTAAATAAAAATTTGGCATTGTTTCCAGGGCCTGGTTTACATAGCTCTATCTCCTTTTAAAAAAAAAGCATAGATAGCTGACTTGACATTTTCTTTTTCTTTATGTCTTAACAGAAACATTCTAAATCATTTTATACAGTTAAAATGTTCTACTTTGAAGATTTAAACATAATTATTCTTCCTGTTGCTAGGGACAGTAATATAAAGATTATGTTTCACCAAATTGTCCTTTTATTCTCTCTTCCCCCACAGTTTATTCGATTACAAAAGTACATTTGTGCAGAAAGCAGAAGGAAAATGATCACTATGAGACCATTAACTGCTATTACATCACTATCTCTAGTACTTTATTGTTAAGAGATCTATAGCTGATATTTGGTTGACAACTAGGTACTGCAAACATAGAAAATTATTTTTAAAAAATCAATTCTAAGTATCTATTAAAGAATTTTACACAGGCTTGGTAAACATCTGATCCTGTTCAACACAGGACCTGGAGACCAAATAGATTCACAGGGTCTTGACAATCAGGGAGTGTCAGCAGCGCCATGAAATAGGAAGAAATCTGTGAAAAAGGCAGGTGAGATTAAGTAGCCCAGCAGTAGGCAGAGAACAACAGTATGAGGTTAAGCAGCAAATAGAAATCTAAACAGATACACTCAGCATCAAGGAAAATACACTGGCAGGTATCAGAGACTCAATCACAAAGATTTATTTTATTACAAAAAATAGAGTTAATCAACAAATACTTGTTGAAGGTCTCTTCTGAATTAATCACTGTTCCAGATACTGGTAATCCGGTTATAAATAAAATAAAGAAGACCACTTAACTGTATACAAGGTTCTGTGCTAAACATCTGTGAATACAAGTGTTGTTTCTGCTGTTAATGTTAGTTCAAGGGAAAGTTCAATGATGAACTCAGCAGTAAACAAAGGCGGTAACCAAGGCACATGGAGCAACAAGACGGAGTACAAATTATTGGAATAGTGATACAAGGCATGGCCAAAAGTTTAATTCCTGGAACCAAGCTATGGAAGTTCTAGTAATAAAGGGTTTACTTCATTCAGCAAAATAAAAGTTTATGCCTGTACTGAGTATGAGAAATGAAAACATAAAAAAGACAAGCCAAACTGAACTTCTAAGCCTCTGGAGTTTCAGGATGGCCCAGTATTTAAGAATAGGATCTGTCCTAGCATCTGGGAAAATGATAAATCTGCAAGTGTTAAGTAGTCAAACTAATGATAAAGATACATAGGTGCAAAAAGACAATTAAGATAAAGATACACAAGGGCAAGAGGACAAAGAGACCTGTACGGATGTGTTCAAAGCAATGGTTTAGGAAAGAACAATCTGATAGCAACGAAATAGATTGGAGAGGGATATAAGATAAGGTATAGGACATAATAAAAAGAGCATGTAACTGGAAACCAGAAGACCTGGTTCTAGTCCCTGCTCTTTTACTTATTATTCTCTGATACTTTCAGGGTCTATGTCTTGTCATCTTTAAAATAGAAATAACAAACTGATTAGAAGGCTCACGTAAGAAAACCTGAGGATTCACTCACTCTCTAATCTAAAAGGAACCATACAAATTTTACTTATTACCATCACTAGTGAAGAGACCGAAGCAAAGTAAATTAAATAGTAAAGACCAAAACTAGAGTGAAGGCAATGTGAATTGCTAGGCAGGGTAAGGAGAAAAGTGCAATATGAGGCATTAATAAGAAAGACACAGTAGGATTTGGTCAAATGAGTAGGATAAATGAAAAGGAGAGAATGTTAAAAACCTAATTACCAGGAGATACATTGTTAAGAGGGAGAGTGATGAAAAATTACTAAAGAATTAAATTGTGAAAAAAATTAAGCATGAATATTTAATAATACTAAAACCATATAGGGACACCCGCGATGGGTCAGTAGGTTAAGCATCCGACACTTAGCTCAGGTCTTTTTTTTTTTAACTTTTCTTTTTTAAGATTTTATTTATTTATTTAACAGAGAGAGAGAGAGAGAGAGAGAGAGCAGACGCACGTATGCACAAGAGAGAGCACAGGCAGGGGGAGTAGCAGCAGGGAGCCCAAGACCGGGCTTGATCCCAGGACACTAGGATCATGACCTGAGCCGAAGGCAGCCACTTAACTGACCAAGCCACCCAGACACCCCTGAGCTCAGGTCTTGATCTCAGGGTTGTGAGTTCAAGCTCCACACTGCCTACTTAAAAAAAAAAAAAAAAATAGAACTAGAGGGTATTATGTTAAGCAAAATAAGTCAGTCAGAGAAAGACAAACACCATATGATTTAACTCATATGTGGAAATTTAAAAAACAAAACAGATGAACATAGGAGAAGGGAAGGAAAAATAAAATAAGATGAAAATTGAAAAAGACAAACCATAAGAGATGCTAAACTCTAGGAAACAAACTGAGGGTTGCTGAAGGGGAGGTAGGTGAGGGGAAGGGATAATTGGGTGATGGGCATTAAGCAGGGCACTTGATGTAATGAGCACTGGGTGTTATATGCAATTAATGAATTACTGAATTCTACCTCTGAAACTAATTTTAAAAAAAGCAATTAAAAAATGCCAAAACCATGTAAAGATGGCATAAAATTCTCAAGTGGATATAATTTTGTTCAGTTATGATTATACTTGTTAATATCAACAATCACAGCTTTACAGATTTTACTAAATTTACCTCTATTTATATTTTGAAACAAAGAATGAAAAATGTAACAGCTAGCTATTTTTTTAACTTGTAAGGGAGAAAAGCTGTGGCGCTCCTTTGTATTACCTTGCAAATGTAGTGGACAAGTAAAAGGTATTGTTTCCTACATCTTGTCACCTGCTGAGTTCCATAAAGGCCACAGCCAAAAAACAATCTTTAATCACTCTAGATTTGATGGTCAGAACATCTTGGAAAGGGGCGCCTGGGTGGCACAGTGGTTAAGCGTCTGCCTTCAGCTCAGGGCATGATCCCGGTGTTCTGGGATCGGCGTTCTGGGATCGAGCCCCATATCAGGCTCCTCCGCTATGAGCCTGCTTCTTCCTCTCCCACTCCCCCTGCTTGTGTTCCCTCTCTCGCTGGCTGTCTCTGTCGAATAAATAAATAAAATCTTTAAAAAAAAAAGAACATCTTGGAAGGAAGGTTTATTCTCTGAAAAGGTGATACTGGTCTACATCATTAATTAAAACACAATTGTAATCATTCCAGCTTTAAATAACTTAAAACCTGAACTCAGGGGCGCCTGGGTGGTGCAGTCGTTAAGCGTCTGCCTTCGGCTCAGGGCATGATCCTGGTGTTCTGGGATCGAGCCCCACATCAGGCTCCTCTGCTATGAGCCTGCTTCTTCCTTTCCCACTCCCCCTGCTTGTGTTCCCCCTCTCTCTGGCTGTCTCTGTCAAATAAATAAATAAAATCTTTAAAAAAAAAAAAAAAACAAACCTGAACTCAGGTGGTGGCAAAGGAAATGAGAAAAGATGGGGTAGATATAAAAGACAGCAACAACAACACATCTATACATGAATATGAAATGGCAAGGACTCTCCCACCTCCCAGTGGGAATCCAATTTGACCCCTCTTCTGAGCAACATCTAATTCTATCATTTTAATGAGCAAAAGGTTAGCTGTAGACAGAATAGCAACCATAAAACATTAGTTTTGTAAGGTCTAATCTGTATCTGGACAAAGAGGATTCGTAACTTTTGAGGCCTGCCTAGTTAGTAATTCAGTAGGAATGACCCACATACATGAAGCGACATGTTGAGTGACGAAAAACATTGTTGATCAGTCTCCTCCAATAATACAAATGCTTCTTCATTTAACTTGGATATTTGATATATGAAAACAATATAGAGTTTCCTGGAGTTTTCTATGAATTCATTGTCTGTGGATCCCAATATTTTCCTCTGATTCGTCACCTGAACATACAAACACTGGGTATTCGGGATATACTAGAAAACTACAAAAGCAACAGAAGTTATGAACCAAAGTCATTTAATTCAGAATGTTCTTCAATGAGTAAATGCATCTATAGTAGAATCAGTGAGAATTATCCATTAATAAGTAAAAGGTCTAGTTTTGCAACAAGAGCAAGTAGCTAAATGGATGATGATGATGATATTACATAATTAAGTTATATTAATAAAGCACTAATAGTACCCACAAATCACCAAGAATTTAGCAATAATATGACACAATTAGTGGAGCCCCCAGGATATGTTCAACTGGTTTAATTGCCCTTAATATTTGTTGAGCAACTACTATGTACCAGGAACTATATTTAGAATCTACATCCATAATTTTATTTGCTATCTACTTAACTACAGTTTCTCAAACTATGATTGTTTTCCCCTCCTTAATGAAAAACTTACATTATCTATCTTGTATGTGAAATTGGTGCAATGACTAGATTCATGTATATACTGTAGTATTTGTTAAATGAATGAGCTGATGAAAAAAATAAATGGATGGGATGGGAAGGGATGGGATGATATGGTGCTGGCTCTATTCAAAAGTTACCAATTCCATGGGTAATCTGTTAACAAGTCCTAGAATGGTGTAGTTCTAACAGAAAGAACACCTTAGGGGTGCCTAGGTGGCTCAGTCGGTTAAGCATCTGCCTTCGGCTCAGGTCATGATCCCAGGGTCCTGGGATGGAGACCCATGTCAGTCTCCCTGCTCACTCTTCCTCTGCCCCTCCCCCTGCTTATGCTCTCTCTCACTCTCTCTGTCTCTCTCAGATAAAGAAAATCTTTAAAAAGAAAGAATGAATGCCTTGGAAACTGATTCATCAATTTTAGAGTGAGAAGGAATCTTGGAGACCCTTTGGTCTAACTCTCTCATTTTAAAGATAAGGCTATGAGAAAATATGTGATCTGCCTGACATAACTCACCTAGTTACTAATGGAAGCAGGGCTGAGCCCCAGGTCTTCAAATTCCATTCCTATAGGATAAACAGTTCCTCCTTTTTGCCACTCCCTTGGAGATTGATTGGAACTCCTCTGTGAAGGAGCCATACTGTCCAGCAATATTTACTATGAAGTTGCTTGAACTACTAATTGATATAATACTAGCAATTATAACAAGATAAGGAATGTGGCTTTTCTTGTTATCTCATAATTTCAGCTATAAAACCCCAAGAAAAGTTTCTAGACACATTCCCGAAGCATTTACCAAAAGGTGCCCAAACTGGTCCTTCAACTAGCAGTCCTTACCACTCATCTTTAGGCTATATATGATAAGGCTAAAGATTCATGGTCAAAATACTTTAAAAAGAATTCATAAGTATAGAGAACACTGTTTTCTCATTTCTTCTCCAAAGTATAGGAAAGTAAAATGCCCCTCTTCTATCAAGTCAAGTGAGAGGGTGGTCCAAGGTTTTCTTTACTTACAGAGACTGAAGAGTTATAAGAGTTATAAGAGTTATAAGAAGGGGACTGTGGCATTGAATTTCTGCAGAGTGCAGACGGTCCCATCTCAAAATGTCTATGTTATAGAGGACAGTCCCATCTCAGAGTGTCCACCCAGAGAGGAGAAGTGAGGGAGTCTCTGGGAAAATCTGATGCATGTCTCTGGTTTCCAGGTGTAAATATATAAAGTCTGATGATAGGAAGTAAAAAAAAAAAAAAATGTTAGAGGACAGTTACTGAGCAAGTGGCACTTTTGCTGTTGACAAGTCACATATACGTGATATTTCTCATTGCCCAAGGAGACAAAAAAGAGAGTGGCCAGACAATCATAGGAATTTTTCCAAGGAATGTTGACTATCACCAGGGTAAATGGACATTCACTGTCACAGGCTATAGATATACAAGATACGAGAGTAAGGAGGGGAAAGAGCTAGAGCATTCCCAAAACGTTATACACAGAGTCAGTTCCCATTACAGATGTGGCAAGAAGACCGCCCTCAGGAGGCTCTACAGTGAACTTGAGGACATAATAGCCAGCTAGTGAAAGCCAAGAGAGCTCTACAGAAAGCCTCAAGCAAAGAAGTACACAGAACACTAAGTGAAAAGAAATTTTACTTTTCTTTTTTAAATGTCTCCCAACTCCCTCTTTGGAAGACTCAGAAGAGGCAGAGTGAGCACGGAAGAAGAAATGGAAGAGCAAACTGAGGCAGAATAAGGTGAGCAAAGGGGAGTTCCCCTTTCCCACTGTAGGTTATTAAGTCTATGGTCAAGACTAAGCTAGATGGAAAGAGAACAGGAAATGGATGTTTTTGGTTTAGACTGGGAAGTACTTTAATTTCTGAAAATGAGACCATTCCTACAAATGAAAATAATCTTAAAGTAACGGGACCTACCCAAAAGGTTGGAAAGAAAAATTAAAGTTTGAAGCATAAAGCAAAGTTTCCTAGCTGGGCACTACCAAATTCAATCCACTCAACAAACCAGTTATACACTGTCTTTAGGGATCAGATTTGAGAGGAAGACTTAATGACCTAGGAAAACATTCATGAAATGGAAAATGTGAAGTGGAAAAAAAACATGATGGAAAACCGTATATGCAATAGGATTCACTTTTTGTTATATTACATAAAGAATGAGATCATATTAAAATATAATAGGAATAAGAGAAATAAAATGTTTTTATTTCTCAGGATAGTGAAATTCTTATAAATATTCAAAAATGAATATCATCAGAAAAAAATATACTGCTCAAAATTTTGCAAGTACCCTTGTGAAAAAAATATGAAATTTTTTACTATTATAATCAAAATCAACTTCTATCATTTTTCTCGTGTTACTAGTATTATTCCAAATTTAGTAGCCAAAAGCAGTTGCCTTAACAATATCAAATGATGAGAACTACAAAAATGCTTGAATTTCAGGGCTGGAAACAAACTGGTAGATATAATGTTTGTTTAAAAACGTCAAACAAGCTCTCTACGAGACAGTAACATGGCAGGCCAACGCTACCAGAATATAGTTCAACATCTCCTCTCAGTGGGGTCACCAGATACCTCAAAATTTTCCTTACCCACTGTCTCTCAGCAAAACATCAAACCACAGCAAAATCAGCCATCTAAAATCTTCAAGTTGCTCTTTGCTCTAAAATATAGACAAAGCTCATCAAACCCTAAAGTAACCATCAGAAGTCAAATTTCCCAGATTATCCTTCAATATAAAAATTTTAATTCAATACTCTGTATAACACCTCTAATTTGGCCCCACCATGTCTCTCACTTCCTACCTAAACACCTCAACTGTATGTTGGAAATCACGGTCCAGCAGCAGCAGTACAGGCAAGTTTTATATCTGGAACACCAGCTAAAACCAAGTTTGCCGGAATTCATATCCAGCCCTGTCACTTACAGCTGTGAGTCTAAGCAAATTGCTTAACATCTCGTTTTCCTTATTCATAAAGAACAACTAATAATTGTGCCTATACTATAGGATTATTGTATCATGTCAGTTAATATGTGTTTAGAGGTTAGAACATCTGCTTCTGCTACATAGGGAATGCTTAATAGTTCATCTATTTTGACTTGAAAACTCACCTACACCCTCAACCTAAAACCTCACCTGCCCATCCCCTGAGGACATGGTTTTTACTGAAATGCCTCCAAGTAAGGCTATTTTTTCCATCCACACAAGTAAGTCATTGCCTGCAGGTGAGTTTTCTTCTTGCTTCGTAGTGCAGTTTCCAACCTGTCTCTCCTCATTCCTCTTCCAAAGATCCCATCTTCTTTGAAGCACATATCAGACCTTACTACCCCTCAACGTCCTTTATTGCTGTCCTTGTCACACTGCCCCATCCACTGATCTCACTCACAGTCTACAGAATCCCCTTCACCACTACTTCTACCAGCATTCTTGGCAACCTCAAATTCCTTAAGTGATATACCTAGCACCATTATCCCACAGTTCTTTGGCCTCCTTAAAACCATGCTCATTTTTGTGAAAAGAAAAAAAAAATGAAGTCAGAAGAGAACTACTTCATCTTCATATTCCCAGATCCAAACTACATGTATCTATACCCACAAATTCTGTTTTTCTCTTGCTAAAGGCCAACTAAGGTAAAAGCGTCCCTGCTTCTATCTAAAGCCACTCTTTTCCACTTTCTCTTTTCAATTTCATCTCCAGTCTCCTTCTCCTACAAATATCTCCTCTCTTTCTTTTACCATCAATTTTCCCCTCTCCTGGATGATTCCTATCAGGCATAAGCATTGCTTACATCTACAAAGGGTACCCAACTTACCATGGTTTGACACAGTTTTTCAATTTTTCATTGCTGTAAAAGCCATGCACATTCGGTAGAAACTGTACTCTGAATTTTGAATTTTGATCTTTTCCCAGGTTAGTATTAAACAGCATGATATTCTCTCATGATGCTGGGCAGCTGTAGAGAGAGCTGCAACTCCCAGTCAGCCACCTAACCACAACAAAGGTAAATAACCAACACACTTCAAACCATTCTGTTTTTCACTTTCAATATTCAACACTTAATTACAAAACAGGCTTTGTGTTAGATGATTTTGCCCAACTATAGGCTAATATAAGTCTTCTGCACATGTTTAAGGTAGTCTAGGCTAAGCTATGATGCTCAGTAAGTTAGGTGTCTTAAATGCATTTTCAACTTAATGATATTTTCAACTTATGATGGGCTTTTCAGGAGGTAACCCCATCATAATTCGAGGAAGATCTATATATCCTCCACTCCCAGAACACCCCTCCTGTGACATCAATGGCAATCAAGTATTTTTTTGACAGACTGACTAAAGTTTCCATAACAATAATCAAGAGTATACTATGTTTTCTCTTCTGGTGTTGAGAACCACATTTGACATGCCTACTGATATATTAAGCACTTCACAGAGGACAAAAAAGAGATAAAGTCTATTTTTCTCTTAAGTAATTCAAAATCCATTTGAGGAGGAAGGAAAAACCAACATAAACCAAAGACACTAAAGACCACTATTGGGGTGCCTGGGTGGCTGAGTCGGTTAAACATCTGCCTTCGGCTCAGATCATCCCAGAGTCCTGGGATCGAGCCCTGCGTCGAGCTCCCTGCTCAACAGGGAGTCTGCCACTCCCTCTCCCTCTGCCTCTCTCCCCAGCTTGTACTCTCTCTCTCTCAAATAAATAAATAAAACCTTCTAAAAATAAATAAATAAAAAAGAAAGACCACTATTTACAAAGCAATCTATTATACACTGTAAATTATACTTACATATATAAATACAGTAGCGTTAGTCAGTAAAGGCACCCTTAGGAGAGAAGAATTCTATGAGATATATATTATCAGTATCCTTTACAGATGAGGAAATTGAGGCATAGCCAGCTTAAACAATTCACTCAAGGTTAAAAACTAGGAAAGGAGTCCGTTTCAATCAAGTCTCTTAATGTCACAGCCCCTTCTCGGAGGAAATCGGGTCTGCCACTTCCTTATAACAAGAGTTAGCTACTATGAAAAGTAAGTCTAATAGAAGTATGATTGGATAATAACAAATGGAGAAGTCAAGGACACCTAGAAGTCTATAATTCCACTAACATTAAATGCTCAAAGTGCCTTGGGTTTTGGATCTTGAAAGATAAAACATATCCTCAGTCTCCTAAGAAAAAACACAGCCTACTCCCCACAGAACATCAGGATCAATGCAGTGGATACACAAGGAAAAGATAGGCAGTTAACTAAGGGATTTAAAATTTTATCCAAACTATATTCTCAGAAATGGAATATTTTAGGGCACTTTCCACAGAAGCCTTCTGCCTCACTTAGATCCAAGCTGGTCTCTCTGAATGAATTAGTTATTAACTAACTGTATGGGAAAAGATATGTGTATTTGTGTGTACATGTAGGCATGTGTGCATACTCATGTCCTTAGACGTGTGGAAAAGCAGATGTCAATAAATCTGTGCAATTAATATCTGATGAAAATAGGATGAAATCTATGGGAAGGATTTTTTTAGTGGAATGAGTATGAAAATTAGAAAAGATTAGAGAAAGTACAGAGGATAAGAAAAAAACAAACATAGGGCTATGTTAAAGATTAGGAAATTTAAAAGTTCAGATGTCATGGGACTTAAATTATTAGAAAGAGCTTATATTACCATTTTGGGAAATAAGGAGTCATTTTTCTGTCTTAGAAATTGAGTTATTGTGATTACAATGGCTAAAGAGGTGTTCATTTTTGGCATGTTTCAGAGAGCCATCAGATCTGCAAGGCTCTCCATTGGACTGAATTCCTCAAGGGCAAAACCCATTATCTGATTCATCTTGGATTTCCTAGTACCTAGCAAAGTATTTGCACTGCCCTTGATTTTAGTGGGATTCAATAACTAATAATTGGGACTAAACTGAATTGAAATATACTGAACTGATCTGAGCCAAAATGAATTGGAATGATCAGTGATAGGAGCTACTTACTATCTTCACAAATTCATTTTCATGCCTCCATTTTAGATATCAAAAGATAAATAACTTCTGCTGTATTTACAACAAGCTGGGAGAAATGCTTTTGTTTTACACTTTCAGTGGTGCTTTATAAAGAAGATGTAATGTACTCAGCAGAAGCGTAATTCACTTTACACATAAAGGGACTGAGTCATGGAGAGGTGCCACGTTAGTTTTCCACAGGGTTACTTTTACCCCACGGCCACCTCACAGTGAGTCAATGGAATAGAAAAGAGCTGAACTCAAAGTCCAAAAGTATTACTTTCATCACCAAAGTTCATTTTAAAAGATTCAATTATAAAAGGGAAATTACGCAATGTGCAAATAAACCTACTTGGTAGTACCAAAAAAAAAAAAAAAAAAGGACAAAGATGACTGCTTTTGGAAACAGAAATTCCTTTTATTGCATTCTTTTTTTCAGGTAAATAGCATGGTTCTCATCAGAATGTACAGAAATTAACTCAAATATATAGGTATCTGTTTTTGAAGGATATTCATCCTCAGTTATACTACTCTATTTCTACCTCTGTGATTGTTATTTTAATAGCTAATATTTGGAGGATTCTGCTTGTCAAAGACAGTAACTAGGGCTGTCTTAGTCATCTTCAATATCCCACCTCACTTTCTACCACATATTTTCTAAGTTCATCTGTCACCACACTGTTCCATTTCACAGTAAACCAACTTGTGAAAGACACAAAAAGGTGTTTATTTTACCACTTCAATCGAGTTTGTTTTCTAAACAGGTTTGTTTTTAAAAAGTGAAGTTATTTTCAGGATTGTTTAAGTTTCAGACTCTGTTGATACCATTAGCACACAGACACTGGTTTTTCAATACAAACAAAACAACAAAGGTTTCAGCAGCTAATATTGTATAAATCAGAAAAACCTAATTATTAAGTAAGGTCTTAAAAAAGCCACAAATTAATTTCTTATTTAATCATGGTAATTGAACTAAAAAATATGTCAAATGATTTGTCTCATAATATGAACTCCAAAAAGGAAGGACAAATTAATCAAAAAAATTTTTTTTAATTTAGCAAAGGAACTCTGTCACCTCAATCAAATCTATTAATTACTTCATGTTAGACATGGAAATAGTGAGATGTTTTCTTAGAGCTTATATGTGTGTGAGTGTGTGTGTATGTTCAATCACTTTTGGGGTCTTACTAAATACTCTGTTAGTATTGGTAGAATTGTGTTTGGGTTAATGATAGACCAAGAAATATATTTAAGAGGTCTAAGGATTAGCAAGTCAGTCAGCTCACCTTGCCAGGTAAGCAGCTGGAAATCAATAAGTATTCTCATGTTCTTAAAGAAAAACAGCAAAGGAATGTCATTCTATTAGTATACATACCAACAGAGGACAAAGATTAAAAAAAAATTTTATTCAACCTAGTCAAGAAAGCATAATTATCTCAACCTTGACTTTCATAACTCATTGTATTCATAGAGACAAACTAAGACATCCATTCTATCATATAAATAGAATGTTGATAACTTCAACTGGTAATATCAAGGTCAATATCATCTAATATAAATGCACGATTATTTTCCTGTTTATTCATCTTTACTGAGATACAACTGACAAGTAAAATTGTAAGATATGTAAAGTGTACATTGTGATGATCTATGTGCACACTTCCAAAGGATTCCCCCATCAAGTTAATTGACACATTCATCTCCACACATTTGCCCTTTTTTCCCTTGATGAGAACTTTCGAGTTCTACTCCCTTTGCAAATTTTAATTACACAATAGTATTATCAACTATAGTCACCATGAAATACATTAGATGCCCAGACCTTATTCATTTTATGACTGAAAGTTACCAACCTCTCCCTATATCTCTCCGTTCAAGAAATAAATTTTTGCAAGTTAATGAATACAACTAACCTTTATTGAGGCCTTCTATATGCCAAGCATTATTCTGAGTCCTTTTTAAATATGCCAATTAAGTCCTATAACAATCCAATGAGATTAGTACTCTTATTATCTCTATTTCATAGAGAAATCAAGATGGTGGCAGAGGGGTTTTTTTGCTTTTGTTTTTTAAAGATTTATTTAATTATTTATGAGAGAGAAAGAGAGAGAGCACAAGAAAGAGTAGGAGGTGGGGATGCGGGAGAGGGAGAGAGAGAATCTCAAGCAGACTCCCGGCTCAGCATGGAGCCTGGTGCCCAGCTTGACTCAGGCCTCAATCCCATGACCCTGAAAACCAAAAGTCTGATGCTTAACCAACTGGGCTACCCAGCTGCCCCGAAGGTAGAGTTTTATAAACAGGGGCCCACCAATGAAAGTATTCCTGTCTTGAGGTGATTAGAAAAGAAATTGTGGTAGTCACTGTAAGTTTTATCTAAAAGAGGAAAAACAAGAGATTTATAGAGATACAGAAAGATGGAGAGACAGAAAAAAAGAGGTGGTAGGAAAAGGAAGGGGAAGGAGAAAGGGAAAACTAAAAAAGAAAAAAGAATCTAACATCTCCCAAACAATTCTAAAGGCAAGGCATTTACAACATTCATATAATCTTAACAACCCTATAAGATGGGTATTAACTCCATTTTACAGATGACAAAACCAAGGTTCATAAAGTTTAAGTGGCTGTCCTAAAATCTGGAACTCAAAACTTTGTGACACTAAAGTCCATGCTCTTTTCAATAAGCCACGCTGCAAAGGAAAATAAAATTAAGGCAGCTTTGGGGGGAAGGGAAAAGACAAAATCAGGGGCACCTGGGTGGCTCAGTCATTAGGCATCTGCCTTCGGCTCAGGTCACGATCCCAGCGTTCTAGGATCAAGTCCAGCATCGGGCTCCCTGCTCAGCGGGAGGCCTGCTTCTCCCTCTCCCACTTCTCCTCCTTGTGTTCCCTCTCTCACTGCCTCTCTCTCTGTCAAATGAATAAATAAAATCTTAAAAAAAACATAAAAGACAAAATTAATAAGGAATGTGAAGCTAGAGAAAGAGAGATCAACTATGTTTAGAAGTTCCTGGACAGATGCCGGGATAAGATGGGGCACTATTGCCATAGAACCATAATTCTTTTAACTGAGAGTGCAGGGCTGCTAGGAAGCACAATGCCTATTTGATTTACCTTGATCCCCTCACATATTCTTCTTCTTCCCATCCCATCTCATTGTCAATGAAGCTGCTGTGAGAAATAGCACTTGCCAATTCACATAGATGTGCCAGTCCCACACTGAGTGATTACAGTGTACACCAATGATTTGGCCTAGCCCAACACACAGTCTATGGACTGCTTCATCAAAATTGAGATGCTATGCTGTCATTGTGCATACATTACAGGACCACAGCAGAAGCCAACAGAAGAGAACCATTTTCATATTAATGCATAGGTAGACATAGTTCAGGAGTCACCAAATTTTCCATTTCAAAATGACAATCAAGAAAGCCACAGATGAGGACTCGAAACTTCAGTTTCTTGACAAACTCATACATCCTTTTTAACCAAAATGTCATACGGACAAGTTGACAATCCTTTCATCAACTGATATTAAAAAACAAATAACAATTTGTCTAATAAAATTAATGTATTTTATACATATTAGCCAGATTCATCAACTCCTTATGGATTTTATGTTTTAATAAGTGTGTGTCTGTGTGTTTGTGTGTGTTTCATGTCAATTCCATAACAAAATCACAGCTTCTTGATCTCAAGTGAAATCACCCAGCTGGCATGAGGTAAGGGAGAAAATCGGACAACTAGCCTGGCCAAAGTCCTAGATGACATGAAAGTGAAGTGAGGTCCAGAAGTAACACAGGCTTGATCAGCGCCAGCACACGTACACAAGTGGATTCAAGTAGCCCCACATGAGTTGAAGGAAACCTCACTTGAATAAAAAAGGGGACAAGTCTCCCCCTCTACAGAAAGAAAACTTTTAATAATTTCACTTAATTTGGACTCAAGATATGGGGAAAGGGATACAAATGAGGAAACTGAGATCTAGACAAATAAAATAAGAGGTTACAGGGAAAGCTATAGGACTCTAAAAGCACAGGCACATAAGATTGGAGCTGAAAAACAAAGTTCAAACTAATCAGCTGGTGGAGCAAACAGTGTTGTTTTGATGTACTTGTGGCTTTATTTAGGACTGACCCAGAAACTCAGAGGTCCTAAGCAGAGAAAATAATAATAAAAAAATGACAGTACTGTCTACTATTCACAAAATATTCACTAAGTGCCAACAGTATAAGGGTTTTATATACATTTTCTTAAACTTTTTTTTTAAGATTTTATTTTATTTATTTGACAGAGATAGAGACAGCCAGAGAGAGAGGGAACACAAGTGGGAGAGGAAGAAGCAGGCTCATAGTGGAGGAGCCTGATGTGGGGCTTGATCCCAAAACGCCGGGATCACACCCTGAGCCGAAGGCAGACGCTTAACGACTGTGCCACCCAGGCACCCCTATATACATTTTCTTATTTAATTTTTATAACAAAAATATAAGCCAGGTGTTATTTTCTCTTATTAATTCCCTTTGAATATAACAATATTTATTGAGCTTTTATACATATTGAATATAAAGATATTTTCATTCATAATGGTCCAAAAAAGATGAAAATTCTGGAACATGGTTAGAGATCATTTTCATCAGTGTTAACTGATTTGTACCAACTCATCTTTACTAATATCCACTTGCTGTTCTGTATTTGTTGTAATTGTAAAGCTTATATTAAAGAGCAGCAAAGCTAATAAGCCCAGCCAGGGATAAAACTCATAATCTTGGCCTTATAAGCATCACACTGAAATCAACTGAACTTACAGACTACCAATACCCACAGCACTCAGTAACACAGAATTTCTTTATGCCTATTTTTAAATAGAATGAGGTAGAATCCTATTATTGAAATATATAAAATGCGACAACAAAATTGATGTCAAAACATGGGCAAATTTAAAAGTGTGAAATCATCAGAAGTCTTTGAGTTACTCTATGTTGAAAGCTGCAGTCATAGAACATATACACAAGATAAATAAAATTATGACCGGTTATATCAAATTAATACAAAATTAAGAACCAAAGATAAGTAAAGAAACCCTATACTCAGAGACAAGAATTGCATCTGCTACAAAGGTAACAGAAGGTCCAATTACACTTATGTAACAAAATAGATAAGAATATAATCAAGGACAGATGGAATCTGTTGCCAATCTAAGGCCAAGTTGGCAAACTAAAATTCAAAAGTATCATATTGTATTGCCTAAATTGAGTGTTGACAATGTCACAGATGTCACATTTGGATTAAGGAACCTTAAATGGCAGGCCAAATAACCAGGAATGAAATATGTAATCTCATGTTTAATCAGCAGTTGACAACTTCCATTTTAGGGCAAGATAGATACAGACTAGTTGGCCAACAGGCTGTTCAAACAAGTGTTTTGTGTTGAACTGAGGTGAACAAAAGCAAAATAAGCACTTTAGAAATGCACTAATTTTCAAGGAACATGGAATGGTTATGGACCTGTGTTTGGTTAACCATTAGTAGCTTAGACCAATGTGTTGAGCGAATATCTGTATTATCCTAATACATTATATCTTGTTGTAGATAGAGCTGAAAATTTAAAATTATAAATCAATATCGCTTTTTCTAAAAAGCAACCTCAATGTCATAACATTTAACCATATATTGTGGGTGGGCAGCACTACCCTCCCCCGTCAATTCCAGGAAATGGTCATTTGTGGAGTCTGCTTATCAGTGGAAATGAAAACATTACAGGAATCATAAAGCACAGTAAACTCTTAGAAAAAATGAAATTAAGATCCTTATTAGACAATAAAAGTCTGTCAATTAAATTACTGCTTGACATATGGACTTTAATATATATTGAATTGAATACTGAAATAAAGTAGATGATGTATAATATGTAGCAAGTTACTCAAAATGCCCTCCTTTGATATAAAGACATGGAAAACTTCTTATGCCATATTCTAAAATGGTAAACATCAGGTTATAAAAGTATATCCACATTACAATAATTTTTAGTTTATGTAAAAAACAGAATAAAAAGAAAGATACCAAAATGCTAATAGTAACTAGATCAGGGTGATGAACTGTGATTGATTGTTTTTCTCATCTTTTCCTGGATACTTTTTCTTATGTGATTATATCATTTCAATCATAGAAAAAAAATTGGGCGCCTGGCTGGCTCAGTCAGAGGATCATCAGACTCTTGATCTTGGTTGCGAATTTGAGCCCCACATTACATGTAGAGATTACCAAAATAAATAAATAAATAAACTTTAAAAAGAAAGAAGAAAACAATAATAAGTCAAAGAAAAGTTACTTATGAAATGAAAAGCTGATTTTGAGATTATTAGACTAGGCTTGCAAGATCTATTTCCTGCTGCTCCTAATTATCAGTCTTCTTTAAAATGCTTTCAGCTAAGTCTTGACATAGCTCTGTCAATGAATATTGCAAGCACATTGGCCCATCAGCTCTAGGTGCAAGAAAAATTTTTATAGGAAATGCAAATTTTAAAAATTCTGTGTTCTTAGTACTTCTGGTCTTTTTCCTCAGTTTCCTCCTTATTACACTCTTTAATCCATAGCCTGGTTTTGTGTGTTGTTGCCAAGAATGACAGAAGGAAGCAAGGAAAGCATTAATAACATCTTCAAAAATCTAGTGCAAGCCAGTTCAAATATTCACATTTTTATTAAGCAATTTAGTCACCATCCTCTTATATTACATTAAACAACTAGTGGAAAACGTAACTCAATACTATTGTTAATCTCACAAAGTATATGATAGTAACTTTACAAAATACTAAAAACCATACAAACTGAAAGTCTGTGTGGGAAGAGAAAGGAAAAAATTAAAATGGTGGATTTTACTAAACTATAAAAGAAGGAATTTGGTAAGATAGAGCAGAATAGTATGCAAGACACATATTGAAAACAAAATAAAAACTAGAAGATTAGGTAAGGTAAGGTTTTTAGAAGTATTTATATAAATTTGTATCATTCATAGAGGTGCAAGTATAGACACACTCAAAAAGCAAAAGAACAGACACAAACACCTATAGAACACTTTACTAACTCAAGTTATGGGTTACACATTAGAGAATGACTAATCCAATTGCTAGTGTTTGAAATATAACCAACATGTTCATTGCTGGTTATATCAAACTCTTGTTGAATAATATTACTGCCTGTGTTGTGTGAAAACCATTTTCCAAATGCTTTCACATGGCTGGCTCTTTTGATCCTTTTTCAAGTCCACCAAAATGGTAGATAACTATCAGTGGTAAGAATCCAAACCAAAACAACTTTCTAACCATCCCATGTTCATTTTATTATATCACATTGCCTCCAATTTATGTGATTCCAGTACACAGTGGATATTTTTATTTATATAATAAATGAATGAATTTTGATCTAAAAAATAAATAAGATTAGAAAGAATACAAATGAGGGTAGAGATGGCCTATGTCTCATTACACCATGTGATCAACACACCACATAATAATTAATTAACTACAGCTTGACCCTCTCCAAAGTTTCATGTTCTTGCTTGCTGACAGAAAAAGGTTCTCTCAGGGCCCCTGGGTGGCTCAGTTGGTTAAATGTCTGCCTTCAGCTCAGGTCATGATCCCAGGATCCTGGGAGTGAGCCCTGAGTTGGGCTCCCTGCTCTGCCAGAAGTCTGCTTGTCCCTCTCCCTCTGCCCTGCTTGTGCTCTCTGTCTCTCTCTCTCTCAGATAAAATCTTGAAAAAGAAAAAAAGAGAGAAAGAGAGAAAAGAAAGAAAGAAAGAAAGAAAGAAAGAAAGAAAGAAAGAAAAAAGAGATTTTCATTTAGAATAACTCCAAAATGACTATATAACTGTGTCAAAGAATAAGAATATTTACTCTGAAAAAAATATGTCCTTCACCATATTCAGAGAACCACAATATCATCATACCTAAGTGACAGACACAGCTCCCCAAAGTTGAGAATAATGTCAAATCCAATTTCAAAAACTAATATTTTACTACACTGTAAGAGATCCAAAGAGCTGTCCTTGATTTAGCCACTGCTTGGGCTCATGATGGGGCAAAACCAAATCTGAACAATTTTCTTAGTTCCTTGCTCTTACTGAAGATGCTGATAGGGGTGAATAGTCACCCAAGTAGGCTGACCTTGGGGCTAAATCCTGAAAGACCTTCACTCCAATCTAGACAGGTAGATATCTGCTTGTTTAAATACCAAAACCACAATGTCCTTCAAATGTTCTATTATAATAATGCTATCAATACGTTAGCACCTTCTTTTATTTCTTTAAAGGTATTGTTTATTTATTTGAGAGAGAGTGTGTGTGTGTGTGTGTGTGGGCACCTGCAAAGGAGGACGAAAGGAGTAGGGAGGAGAAGGGGGAAAGAATCTAAGCCGACTCTACGCTCAGCTCCAGCCCTAAAAGTCATGACTGGAGCCAAACCAGGAGTCGGGTGCTTAACCGACTAGGCCACCCAGGCACCTCAGCACCTTCTTTTAAAAAGCATTAAATATTCCCTGAGTTTTGGGAACATTTCAAGCTGAACAGTGAAAAATCACATTGTATATATCTCTCTCATCGCAATTTTAGAGGGAGAGAGAGAAGACTCATATAAGGAAGATCTATGGTCCCAAAAGGCAGAAATTTCTATGCATGGCAGCAGTTTAGAAAGACTTCATGTACAGGTGAGACTTAGGACATTTGTTGAATGATAGGCCTCCATTATGGTCAAAATGTGTTGTATTTATTTCCTTTTAAAATAAGGAGGGGAAGGGCTAAGATATTATTTAAAAGTTTAAGAACCACCTATCAAGTGAAGTATTACTCAAAAGAGGGTCTTTTTAAACCACTCAGATTTCTACTTCTATCACCAATTCCAGGTCCCAATAAGTATATCTCACCCCCCATGTGACTCCATCCTACCTCTACCCTACCCCACCCTTCAGCCGTCTGCTCACAGCGAGTCTGCCATTATTACTGGAATGTGCTATAATCCTTAAGTATGTTGGAGTAAAAAGAAAAACAAATTTAAGAACCAAAGGGAGGGATGGGGGGAAAAGGCTATATACCTAGCGTTCACAAAATCCTCCCATTTCCATGTTGAACATGATTTCCAAATTAGACTATACACACACACACACACAATACTTTAGTGGTTGTCATTAAAGCATTACTGTGCTACCTGTGAATGTTGAAAGCAGTCCATATTATTTTTATCACCCAGTTCTGGCATTTCTTCATTTGAATATACCAGGAACTCTAAAATATAGACCTGTATTTCTATTCCAGGGTTCCTTCACTCTGTGTCTCTGAGAGGTCCTTTTTAGAATTACTGTCCTGGTTTCTAGATTGAGGCCATCATGAAGCAAAAATAATGGGCACTGAAGAGTGAGGGAACTCAACTAAATGTCAAGTTAACTTTTATAAGGAGTACTTAAGGGATTAAAACTATAGTTCTTAAAATGTAAATTTATTCTATTTCTAGGATGTCTGCCAGAAAAACATGAAGACCTAGAAAATCCACAATACTAATCAACAGAAAACTTGAGCTGCCAGCTGTGAGACCTCAAGCAATTTCCTCAACTTCTCTGGGCCTCTATTGTCTAAATTGTCATAAAGAACGGGCTTTAACCAGCCAGTTTCTTCAGGTATTTTCAATTTTAAAATCTATTTTTTCAATAATTACAGAGGTACTAAAAATCATCTTCAATATATAAATGTCTGATAATTTCAAAAAACAAAGGACAAAGAAACCTCATATATAATTCCAAAACTGAAATTCAGAAAGATCTCATAATAATTGTAGGGTGTCATGAAAATTGTCCCTTTGGCTTGGCTGTCATTTGCTTCAAATAAAGCCTGAGCCACAGGAAAACTATTTTAGCACTCTGAGAAGATTAAATAGTTAATCCACTGGGAAACCAAGCTGAAAGAATTCACAAATCCGCTTCCCAGAGAGAATTGAAAATAACAAACAAATTTATTTTATTTTGAATAAAATTATTCTAATGATACACTGTATACAAATACTTTCTATTATCTGGCATCCATTTTCATTTTTGTGTTTTCCTTCCTAATCTGAAGCTGAGATGAAGGTCATGTCTAACATTGGCAGAGAACAACGATTTGTAAGTCAGTCACTCAAGTGGGTTGTAACATATCTTGGGGGAAAACATCCATAATAATGCATATTCCAAATTCATGTCTTTGAAGATAAATTGAGAGAATTGGAAGATTGGGCAGATTATGGTATTAACTGCCAAGATAATTTCTGCTTTTATGGTTTCACAAAACTGGAATTTCTAGTGCATCATTCTCTACCCCATAATTATGCATCAAAATATTAACCAATTAGCAGGTAAGATGGTAAAAGCTCAAAGGGTAGTAATAATTAGACATGAAACTTGAACTTTCATGGCGTTCCAAACAACAAATAGGTCTACCACACTTCACAAATTCAATAAACCATATCTGAGGAAAATATATCAACTCATATTTGGTAAATAAAATAATTTCACTGACTTTCAACTCACATGATCTACTAGCTCTTCTTTCATTTCCCTTACTTCCTAATCCAACTACAAAGACATAAAAGTGGGCATGTATATTTTATCAAGTAGGACAGGATATAAATAATATCCCCCTAATGCATAAGCTTTGAAGTTCACTTTTTATATGAAATACTTTTGGAGTCAGAATACACCTTTTGTTTTTTAAATCACTGGTCTTAATGAATGTAGTAACTAAAAAATGCTATTAAAAAAATAAAGGAGAAATAAAAACTAAACTGCAACAAGTATCTTTCATTTCTAGTTCATGCCACTGATGACATTTTGTGTTAGTTCCAACATATTTTGTTCATTTAAAGAGACTCGTACTGCTAGGGATATAAAAGCAGGGACTACGTATGTCATGTCATATGTGCGTGAGGCGCCTGGCAGGCTTAGTCTGTAGAGCAGATCTCCCTCGGGGTTGTAAGTTGAAGGTCTACTTTGGGTGTAGAGATCACTTAAAAATAAAATCTTTAAGGGGTGCCTGGGTGGCTCAATCAGTCTGATCTTGGGGTCCTGGGACAGAGCCCCACGTCAAGCTCCACGCTCAGCAGAGAGTCTGCTTCTCTGTCTCCCACTTCTTCTGCCCCTCCCCCAGCTTGTGCACTCCTCTATCTCAAATAAAATCTTTAATAAATAAATAAATAAAATCTTTAAGAAAAAAAAGTGTCCAACACTAAGTAGACACTTAGTAGATATTTGTTGCATGAAAAAAGCAATAAACAAATGACCAAACACCAGGAAACCATCTATTTCCATAAAATAAATATTTCTATAAACCTCATTTACCTACTTCTATATTTTCTAAACATTAAATTGTTTCAAATAATTCATCACATGTATATAAGCATTTCAATTTGAAAGATCCTTATTACATTGAAATTAGTACATGAAATGTTTTGAAAACATTTGGAAATATGCTTAAGAACAGAAATAAGAAATGTTAACTAGAGTTATAGTGCTGATCATTTTGCAATGTATACAAATATCAAATCATTATGTTGTACACCTGAAGCTAATATAATGTTATATGTCAACTATACCTCAATTAAAACAAATGAACAAAAAACAAAAACAAAATACACAGAAATAGGTATGATAAGCCTGAGTTTAAGTTCCAATTCTGGTACTTAGTAGCTGAGAAACCTTGAACAGGTCACCTAGGGCCTTTATGACTCATTTTTTCATCTGTAAAACAGGAATAAGAATATCTGTCCAGCCTACCTCATAGGGTTTTACTGTAGATTATATAAAATATTGTACATGTGTATTATAACCAGAATGGGAAAAAGCGACCACAAAAGACTAAATGTTTCCTGTTCAGTAACAAGAGTACCCAAAGTAAACACATTGTTGGGAAAGTCAAGCTTGAAATGTTAAAATACTTCCTTCCTGTCAATATAGAGCCAACAGTTTAACAACAAAATCACATACTTAATAGACTGCATGTGCAAAGTTCTTATAACTCATAATACCTTTACACTGCCACATCAGCATGAGGGAAAAGAAATGTCCAGAAAGGTCACACTGGAAATCAGTGCCAGTGACAGACCTAAAACAGAGCTTTCGACTGTCTAACCAGTCATAAGCCTGCTGAGCAATGCCACTCTTTAAAACTGCTTTAGTAAGGTAAAAACACAGCAAATTGAAACCCAATTAGACTACATTACACATTAATCCAAACCGATTGTCAAGGATATGTCTAGCCTTCTGTCAAAGCCAAGCAAAGACATTTTAGCTCACAACCACATAGACAATGACACAAAAACACTGTGGTCCTCTCTGTATCTCCATTTTTGTCCAGCTCTTGACATATTCTGCAAGCTAAAGTTTTTGAAAAGGAAGAAAGTTTTGGGGTGCCTGGGTGGCTCAGTCAGTTAAGTGTCTGCCTTTGGTCCAGGTCATGATCCCAGGGTCCCAGGATCAAGCCCCACAGCAGGCTCCCTGCTTGGTGGGGAGTCTGCTTCTCCCTCCCCCTCTGCCCCTCTCCCCAGCTTATTCTCTCTCTCTCTCTCAAATAAATAAATAAAATATTTTAAAAATAAATAAATAAATTTTTTAAAAAGGAAAAATGTTTCAAATTTGTTAAGTCAGCATTTATAGACAGGGAAGGGGGAAAAGGCACATCGTCTCATAATGTCTTAAATTAGAATTCAAAATGTTTAATTGATCTTATCATTTTGAGTTAACTGAACAGTTCAATTCAGTATACTTAGATATTAAGAATAGAATATATATTATACTTCACTGTTCATTTTTGTTCATGACATCTATCTAAGCCATCCATTTAACTTACCACATTTTCTAAGAATTCAGCTACCATATTGAGTCCATAATCACTATCTTTCTGCACCTATGTACCTTGAGGGGGAAAAAATGATGCTTTTAAATCCAGTCGTGTGTGTGTGTGTGTGTGTGTGTGTGTGTGTGTGTATAACCATTCTAAAAAAGACACCTAGTATTTTGGCATTTTCTTGATCTAAGGGTGTGGTTCATCTATGATGGGGTGGCTGTGATTTGTTTCTATGTATTGACTTATCCTATTGATAAATAGTGTAGTTTTATTCTATATTTAAATTATAGAGCAGTACTAACCAATAGAAACGTAATGTG
This sequence comes from Ursus maritimus, assembly GCF_017311325.1. Lineage (NCBI taxonomy): Eukaryota > Metazoa > Chordata > Mammalia > Carnivora > Ursidae > Ursus > Ursus maritimus. Next base: position 31,188,408 of record NW_024425119.1, read on the forward strand.
AGCAATATTATATTTTATTTTTAAATTTTCTAGTAGCCACATTTTAAAAAAGGAAAAATAGGTGTAATTAATTTTAGTATTTTATTTAACTCAATGTATCAAAATATCACTTTAATGTGTAATCAATACAAAGATTATTGATATATTTACATTCATTTTTCTTAATCTTTCAAATTTGATGTATATATTACACTTACAGCATGTCAATTATGGCACTAAGTTTTTATCATTTCTATCAGTATTCAGATTATATAAGCTTTACAGTTGAAAAAGTAGATCCATTAACCAACTTGATTCAAGAATATTCAAAAGTTATCCAAGAACGGGGTGCCTGGATGGTTCAGTCACTTAGGCATCAGACTCTTGATTTTGGCTAGGGTCATGATCTTAGCATCATGGGATCAAGCCCCTCATCGGGCTCCTCGCTCAGTGGGAAGTCTACTAGGGATTCTCTCACCTTCCTTTCCCTCTGCCTTCCCACTTTTCTCTCTCTTTCTCTCTAATAAATGAATAAATCTTTAAAAAAAAAAAAGTTATCCAAAAACTAAATCAAGGACCAGTTTTTAAGTTTAAAATTAATTAAAATTAAATAAAATAACAAATTCAGTTCCTCAGTAGCATTAATCATAATTCAGATGCTCCATAGCCACATGGGTTGAATAGTAGGGCTGTTATCTGAATCCATACCCAACCCAATGAAAGATATCCTGCAAAATATCTAAAATACACCCTGCCAAAAGGCATTTTCAGAAATTGAATAAAAAATATTCTCCCTAAACAAGAAATTGCCTTTGAACTTCTTTTCCCCAAAGTTGTATATGAACCATGGACTTACTTTGAGAAATCTCAAAATAGAGTCATCAGCCTTAACAGTCTCCACATCTAACAAAACCCAAGAACCTTTAGGACACTTTCTGCATTTCAGAGTAGAGTCAATCCCCTATACCTGTTATTATATTATTCACTGAAGAGGAAAAGCAGGCCAAATGCCTCTGTTGATGTGTTTCAATGTGTCCATTTACTTATCCTGCTGCTGAAGCCTGTCACAAACTAGGGTAAGATTGGAGGACACTGTAAAGATTAAAGAGAATCTGAGGAAATATTTTAACTAAGTTCAGGTCCTCTCTGAGTTTTATCTTTTCTAGCAATATCAAGGTTTAAAAACTGGTCAAAGCCACTCATTTGTAACTGAACTAGTACAGAAACAGGAAAAGGCAACTGACCTTAGGCTAAATAAAGCTTTGTGAATGTTATTGACTTTCACCTATGTAGGTTTAATGGTTAAGAATTTGTCTGGGTTGGAACACTGGTTCCATCACCAGCTACTAGTTTAACTTTAAGCAGGTTACTTAATCTTTCAATGTCTCATCTGTAAAATGGTCATAATAACAGAACCTAAATCAAAGACCGTTATGGGGGATAAATGAGATTTTACATGATTTAAAACATCTTAATAGCACTGACCCTAGCACATGACTTGTATCCAACAATGACCGCTCAGAATCAGAATAATCAGAGATAAGGACAAATGTTCAATAAATATTTGTTGTAAATGAAAATATATGTCTCCAAGCACTTTCTAAATACCAAAGTGCTATAAAAACATAAGCTATTATTACCCTATGTAAAATAAGTTTAGACAGTGGATCTATTCAGTGTATTTAATGGAAAAAAGAAAAAAGGACCTTTACAGTGCAGCTTACCAAGTTCTGTTAACATTTTTATAAACCTTTTCCACACAAACAGACCCACCCTCATGACTTAAAAAGTGTAAACAAAGTCAAATATAAATCGTTTATAAATATATTTTATTTATAAATCAAATAGAAATTATTTATCTGTCAACATCACTTTATGGTCATCCATGACTCTGCTCACCTTCATTGCAAGCATATCAGATTTAACAGCATAGCAAATAAACTGCCCTGTGATATTCTAGAGAATTCACAGATAAAAATCTTAAATCTTTAAAAATGATTTCTCTCACAGCCTAATTTTCAGTTTTCATTACTACTTTAACGCTCCTTCTTCACCTTCTTTGACTGGATCTGCTAACAAAACTACCTCTTAACTGTGTTTGTCCCATGGTATAGTCATTAATGAGTAATAAAAGGCCAAGAGAGAGGTAGTAGCAGCATTTAGGAGAAAAAAAACTAATCCAACAACTAGATGAGTAGCCCCCCAAAAAAACAAAAATTTAACCTAATTAAAACTTCAAAAGCTTTGTAACAGGTGATTCTAAACAGTCATAAAACTGTCACATCCATGGGTGATCATTTCCTGATCCATTACAAAAAAAAAAAAAAATTCATGTCATTCTGGGGGTCCTGGATAGCTCAGTCGGAAAAGCATGACTCTTGATTGGGGGGCGGGGGATCCTGCGTTGGAGCCCAATTTTGGGTGTAGACATTACTTAAATAAATGAACTTTAAAAAAAAAAACTAAAATTCATGTTATTCTTTAAAGTGATTATAGATACAAAGTGTATAAAACTGCCATTTCTATGCCTAATCAAGATTTGCCACTAAAATAATAATGCTGACATAATAGGGTTTTTAAAATACCTTTCCAGAAAGGCTACATGAGTGGAGGATTTTTTTTTCAAAAATTTCTCAATTCACCAAGGACACTGTTTTCATGATCATTAAAGTATAAAGAGAAGCGGATTCACAGTAGACCATCAGAGAGCCGTGAAAGCAACGCACTTATTCTATCATGAATGCTTCATTAATATTTCAGTGATGATGTTGCAATTTTCCGTAAGCGACTGTCAGAGCTCTGCTTCTTGATATGTATCAAAACAGTCTAAGTTACATTCAATACTCGTCTACCTGGCGTTGACCAAAATACAATTTTGATGTATCTGGTATTTCAAAACTCACACCCAGGCATGTATAATTTTATATTGTACCCACCCTGCCTAACCTCAGAATGTTTCACCCAGTCACCCATTTAACCCTTCCACTTGCTGAAGACTGTCTTCCTTCTACAGACCTATCACCAGGGAATATAATTCTTGAGGAGAATTCCCATTCCAATGCCTAACAGGCCAGATATGTCTCCTACACCCGTACGCTTGTGCTACGATTGTCCTGGTGATGCTTCACGAGACTTCCATTTGCACAGGCATCTAGAACCCCGCGTTTGGAAGCGCTGTCTGATGCTTTGTCTCCTGCCTCAGAAGGCCTGAGTCGCACATGCACATATGACAGACACTCTCTAAATAATAAAAAGAACACCACAGCCCAGTACGGAGGCAGCTCCTCCGGGCCAAGCCGGCCGGGCCATCGCCCAAGGCAGCCCCACCTGAGGCGATTGTTCCTCGGGTGCGAGACCAGGCGGGGGCGGGCGCCGACGGCTGCACCCCTGAGGAGTCTGGACACCCCGGGGACCCGGCGTCGCGCAGCCGCCCGCTACCTGCAAACGCCACCCGGCTGCGGGCGGCAGGTTCTCCCCGGCAGCACCCGGCCGCGCACGCCCGCCGGCAGGGATCCGCAGCCTCAGTTTACCCAGCCGCCAGCCTCCCGCCCACCCGCCCCCTCAGATCTCCGCACCGCAGCAGTCGCTGCTCCCGACTCGAGCGCGTCCTTTCCGCGCCCTCAGCCCGCAGCCCGCCCGCCGCCGCGTCGCTCCTCACCTGACAGCCACCCGCACCGAGCTCTCGTCCGGGGCACCCCACATGCTGGCGGCTGGCGACGGCAGGGCCCCTGGGCCTCTGCACCGCAGAGCTGAGGCACCGCCGGAGGCGCGGCGCTCGGGCGCAGCAGACTGGAGCGGCAGGGGGCGGCCGGCTCACCTCCGCCACGCTCCAGCCATGTTGGGCGACTGAATGGAAAGGTGGCGGCGGCGCTGAGGCAGAAGGAGGAGGTGATTCACGACTGGCGGACGCCCGCCCCTTTTCCCCCGCTCACCCCCCAGGATCTGGGGCGGGGACGAGGCGCGCTTGAATGGCAAGCGCGGCGGTGGCGGAGCCAGCAGGCCGCCCGCGGCTTCCTCACGGCCGGTAAGTGCGCCCTGCCCCCTCCGGTGGGGACGCGGCCTGCCGGCGGCCGGGCTAAACACTACACGCCCGCCTGGGCGCTCAGGGCTGCCGGCCCCGCACTGCGTCAGCGGCGGCCGCACAGCCCGGCCCCAGCTCGCCCTCCCCCGGCCTGCGCCCCGCCCTGCCCTCGGCGGGCACTGCCTGGCGCTGCTGGGCAGGGAGGCGCGAGGGGGAGGGATGCCGGCCGCGGGCTGCCCACGCCCGAGGGCGGCGAGCCCGTGTGCCCTTCCAGGTTCTTCTGTGAGAACGAGGCAGCGGGTGCTCGCCCTGCCGCCTGCGTCCTTTCTAAAATCGGAGCTTGGTTCACGAGCGCAGCGCCAGGGATCAGTCAGCTGCCACTCTGGTTCGGCTTTGTTCCCACTCTTGGGCTTATTGTCCTCTCTCCAGCTTGGACTTTGACCCCCTTCCCCAGCCCCCCGCCTGTCGCCCTCCCTCGCAGGAGTCAGTCAGTCGTGCTAAACCGGCTCCCCGGTTTGGCCACTGTCTGGGCAGCGGGGCTGTTGTGCTGTCCATCGCCCGTTTACCAGCCCACATAGAATATGGAAACGATTTACTCCGAGACTCCTGAATGCGTTTCTGTTAAGTCATCTGTACACTGGTAAATGAACTGCACCCTGGTACTGCCAAGTGTTCCCAGAACTGAATATCCACCAAGACCTGCTCTGTAGTAAATCCTCACAAACGGATTTTTTTCCTTCCTGGCCTTCAAAAGGCACCTCTCAATCCCGGGATTCTATCAACATTGAACCATTGTGGTTTCTGCTTGTGACTATTGTGCTTCCACATGCCTTTAGATAGCTCTGTGGCAACAGCCTTTATTAGCTTCGCCACAGAGTATCTTTTGTGGAATGCCCCATACATTTCTCTAAATAAACATGTGGGTTCATACAAAACAGTATAATAGATTAAATGTCACCATCCAAATAAAGACACGCACAGCCCCAAGTACTGACATCCTAAATTTGCACACCTAAGCACTCTGAACAGCAGCGATCCAGCCCCGTGGGTGGAGGAGGCGGCACACTCTGGGACAAACAAGAAGTGTTTAACGATCTTAGATGAAGGCCGGTGTGATATATAATTATATTAGTTTTAAAGGTATTTTGTCCCTGAACCCCATGCCCCTGAGTCTTAACAGACATGTGGCTAGGAGATAAAGAGAGCAGAGATGGTGGGTATCCTTCTGTAGACCAAATTAGTGACAAAGCTCTCCTCTGGCTGCCCTCTAGAGAGCCTGCCCTCTCTCCCCTCAGTATTTATCTATTAACAAGTCAGCACCACTTCCTCCAGCCCTGGCAGTCTCTATCTGGGTGGCTCTGGATGGGCCTCCTTCCTTCTTGGATTGATAAAAGCTGCAAGGAAGACAAGTAAAGCCAAGCAAATTTATCAAGAAAACTAAAAAGAAATATATATAATTTAAGACCTTTTTTAAAAAAAATCTAATTTAAAATAGCACCAGTACATATATGTCTCAGTAGGAGATCTCCCAAATACAAATGCTACCAGACAACAGCCAGGCAGGGAACTTAAGTGAGTCTGAGCAGGCAGAGTGAGGAGAGATAAAATGGAGAACACAGAGTCCCTTATAAAGGCAGTGGCCATCCTCAGCTTTGGCTCGCTGGAATGCAGACCCATTACTGCCAAGCTTTTTGTTTTCATGTTTGTTATTTCTCAAGAGATAGAGAAAAATCAGACCTTTATGTGAAAACTCCTTAGTTCACAGCATCAACAACTAATTCAGCACCACATTTACATAGCATGCAAACCAATCAAAATGTCTATCAACCCAGCTTCAGTTCCAAGCCATCAGGTTGGAAGTTCTGACCAAAACATTAGGACCAATAACAGCTGTGGCTTCGTACATGGTTTCAGAGGAAAGTAGTATAAAAATTCAGATTTTCTTTGATGACTAAGCAATTTTCTGCCAAGTCTCAAAGTTTGTAAATTAATTATCTATTTTGTATTTACTTTGGATTCTTTTATAGTTTCTATAACCCCTTTCCTTACAGCTCACCTAATTATCTTAAGTTAAAGAAAACTCCAAGGGAAGAGCTTTTTACCATAAGAGTAGTTTAAATCCTACTCCAATTATTTACTCAATAAATATTAATAAATGACTGCTATATGCCAGCAATGCTGGACACTAGTGATACGGAGAGAATTAACTACAAGGAGCTTACAGTATAGTTCAAGATGACAAATTTGGAAATCCATTAGTGCAATAATGGAAATTGAAACAAGAGTATGATGAATTCTGTCTGGAAGGGTGAGGAATTCTTCAGGTATAGACCACTCAGGATGGTCTCCTTGAGTCCACTCTTGCCTCCACACTGCACAAAGTGATCTTTTAAAACCTAAGTCATTTATATCATTCCCCTGACTGAAACCTTCCAATAGCTACCTAACAGAAATAGAGTAAATTCTTCTAGACTTTAGGACACTTCACACTCCAGCTTCTCCAGATTCTAACCTTACTTTTTTTCTTTATTTTTTTAATTCAGTGGTGGTTGTTTTTTGTTTGTTTTGTTTTGTTTTTTAAGTTATCTCTATGGCCAACATGGGGCTCTGAACTCCCAACCCCTGAGATCAAGAGTCTCATGCTCTACTGACTGAGGCTGCTAGGCCCTCCTAACCTTGTCTTTTGCCACTCCAAGTCTTAACCACTACTTTGTGGTGATACTGGCCTTCATTCTATTTCTTAAACACATGAAAGTTCTTTCCTGCCTTAGGGACTTTGCACTAGCTATTTTCTCTGCCTGGAATGCTCTTTCCNNNNTTTTCCATGGTGGGCTCCTCTTGGGCTTTTAGGTATCAACTTAAATTCCTCTCCTCTCCTCAGAGAGACCTCTCCTGATCATTCAGTCTGAGGTAGCACTCCCTCAAGGGGCCAGCTACATGATTTGCATGTCCTATGCAAAATGAAAATGCAGGGTGTCTTGTTAGAAAAGCAATATAAAAGAAAGAAGAAAAGAAAGAAAGAAAGAAAGAAAGAAAGAAAGAAAGAAAGAAAGAAAGAAAGAAAGAAAAGCCATATAAAAATCCTGTTAAAGATGCTGAAATATAAAGCTTTTCAGATTCTGAACTCTCTCACTCGACTTGTCATGGTGTTTTTTATTTGCTATTTAATGTTATTTTCCATAAAGAAAAATTAAAATTTTTAATTTTTAGCATTAATTTTACCATTCATCTTTAAATTGTACAATGCCAGTCTTAAGTATGAATAGAAGAGCAATTAACTCATATGGAATTATCAAAATGATACAATTCCTACTGTGTAGTACATATATGCATGTGAATTTCATTCTTAATTGAACTCTGAAAACATTGCACAAAACTAAGTCAACATTTTTTTTATTTCACTTCTTGATTCATCTACATTCTACTAACACTTTCTACCTTTGGCTTACAGATGAGTAAGGAAGAACTGAAAGGAAGAGGAACTACCTTTCCCTGTCTTTGCCTTTCCTTTTACATCATCATTAGTGGTTAGCTACAGGGAAGTGATGACTAAGAAAGGGTAAGATAGAGTTCTTTGGTAGTGTTTTCTTAGAATGCCATTGCTTTCTTTTTTTATTTGAAGCAAGTTCTGGTTTGAGGGAAGCATAGCCTCTCCAGGTGTCAGCATCCCTGCTTAGTCACACATAACACATTTACTTCGTACTGCCACTGGCTTTGAATCTCACGGAACTCCCACACATTGTGGGTCAACCAGAAGTCTATGTTCACAGGGCCTCACAAAAGATATATGACAATGTTGTGACAAGGAATGGAGGACATGGATATTGCCCTATGTCCTCTATTTACCCACATGTATCATTGTTTTATCAGACCTCCCTTACCAAACACAAATCCAAAGATAAAATTATTAAGCATTTCAAGACAGTGATAGTAGAGCATCAAACTAAGAGCAGAGCCCCTGTAAGCCTAGGGCCCTGTGTGACTGCACTAACCTTCGCCCATGAAGCCAGCACCGTGAACCCCCAGTTATTCACTATCACACCACTGTTTTATTTCTTCATAGCCCTTTTCACTAGGTGATATTTTCTTGTTAATATTTTTTTGATTATAGTCTGCCTCCCTCTATTTGACTATGAGCTTCAAGATAGCAGAGATATTTTCTGTTTTATTTACTAATGTATTTGTAGCTCCTAAAACAGTGTCTGGCACATAACATAGATCATTAAAGATGAGCCAAATGACTAAGTGACTTTGGGCAAGAGATGGGACCTTTCTAAGTCTCAGCTTCTTATATGTAGGTAATGTATTTTTCACCTTATAGAGTTGTTTTGGAAATTGAAAGGGCTTTGCTTATCATTTGTTAATCCCAGCACTAACTCATAATAAGTACCCCATAAAACTAGCTAATTTTATTGTAAATATCTCAGTAATACAAAGTGTTTTAAAAAGCAGATGCTACAGCTGCACCTGTCTAAAGTATACTTGGAAGAAAGATCGATTCTAGCACACTCTAAACAGGCAGCCAAAAAAAAGCTACAACATGCATTAGGGCAACTATCTCACCAGTTTTTTCCCTTGAGGCCCTCTACCCAGTGTTTTTCTGGTTTCCACATTCTAATCAGTTATTAAAAGTTATTCTCCTCTTCCTTTTTGCTGCTAGCACAAAAGATTAAAAGAAAAAGTTCTGATTACAACTTTATGTGCAAACAACTGGCTTTGGAAGAGCATGCCTAGACAGCTATCCCCTCAGAAATCTTTTTTTGAAGAAGTCTCTAGGAAACTAACCCTCAATACCACAATCAGAAATATCCATTTTCTTTCAGTGATTCTTTTTGTTTTATACATTTTCCTCATTAATAACAATGGAAAGCATTTGTGGGACTCTTCTACCATGCCGGTGTAATGTGCAAAGTGACTAACATGCATTACTTCATGTAATTCTCTCATCTCTAGAAGGTGGGTACAGTTATTATTTCCATATAACATATGAGGAAACAGAAGCCTTCCCAACAACATCTATCTGTCAAAATCTTATCTTTATTTCAGGCCTCACTCAGAAATCACCCTTTCTTCAACCTATTCCTGATTTCACTCTGCCCCTGGACCAGATGTATGATTTTTTTTTCTTCTTTCAAATCTTCATCGCATTTCATTAATGTCTCTGTTATTATTATAATGATCACTTTTTTAACTCCTCAACCAGACTGTAAATTACTAAAGGGCAGAATTTGTAGAAAAGTCAAGAGTGCAGACAGCACTTATTTGTTGAGCAAATAAGTGATTCCCAGAGAAGGGCATGCTATGCTTTGATTTCAACACAGAACAAGTTTTCATTGTAGATTGCTGCTTACCAGTTATAGTTCGCAAAGAGACTATTTCCAGACCATAGTGTCTATTAAAGGTGGCATTCAAACAATCAGGAAGGAAACCAGAGCACCTGAGATTCTGTAAACCAGCAAAGGTAAGCTAGGCTCCTATAATTTTGGAGATGGAAAGCATTTTAAATTCTAGTCCACCCCTTTCATTTTACAGATAGGTAAGTAGTTTCTGAGAGGAGAATTGATCACCACCACCAGCTCCCTCCCTGCTGCCCCTACTCTCTTTCTGCCCACCCCCACCCACCCACTCTGCCCCAGTACACACACATACTACCCAGTTGGCAGAGCTCAGTTAAAATCTATATATCTCCACTCCCTGTTCTGTGTTCTTTGTTCTTCACCATTAATTTCACTATACGTTTTATTCTTTAGGCTTGGAAAATCTCAGCCTACATTAAAAGTATTTGCAGATGAAGAATGTATACTGCAAACAAACACAAGGTGAGCTTAAATACTTATAGTAGTGGTTTACCTCATGATAAAAGCAGTTTGTTAACATTTTGTAAATTTATTTTTTAATGACTCGTAACGTTACTAGAAAAATCAAACTTTTAACTAAATACACATTTTCTTCACATTTTTCTCATTTGTGTTTATTTTGAATATTTGTGCGAGTCATTTCTGTGTGGAAAGTAAGGGTTTAAGGAATTTTTTTGTTTTCTTCTTTTGTATCTTTTCATATTGCTTGAAATTCTTAAAATAACATCAATCGCTTTTATAAAAACAGTGAAATTATTCTTCTACGGAAAAATAATGGCAAGTATCTAAACTTCTCTTCATTAAGAATAAACAATTAGATAAAAGTTAAATTTCAGTGTTCACACTTAAAATTATAATTTTGAAATCTAAAATTGAATTTAAGGGCTTGGACCTGGATTCCAAATTTAAGGGGAACTCACAGATTAAAGATTTCTCTCCAGTGCTTCGAACTTTTGTTGAGTTCGCAGCTTCTGCGTGTTGCACACAGCTTGATTACCCCAAAGTACTGGCCCAGTTAATTGCATTCAAATGCAAATTACAGCTATTAAGTCATGCTGGTCCTGAGCCAAAGTTTTGAGCCAAGTTTGTTAAGAAGAGTGTGTTTTTTTTTCTAACTGTGCAGGACTGAACTTGATAAGCCTTTTGGGATAGTTATTCATTCTTTGTGTTTTTTTATTTGGGAATATTATAGAACTGAATCACTGAAAGATAATTTTATTAGTTATTTTTAATTGAGAACATTTCACCATTTACTACCCCTCTTCTATTTATTCATCAATAAGACCACTCTTTTTTTCATATCTATTAACTGAATTTCATTTTATGTTATTTTATTTTATTTATTTGAGAGAGAGAGAGAGCATGGGGGGGGGGTGGGGAGGGTTGGGGAGGTGGCCGAGGGAGAGGGAAAAGCAGATTCCACACGGAGCAGGGAGCCCAACTTGAGGCTTGATCCCAGAGTCCTGGGATCATGACCTGAGCAGAAGACAGATGCCTAACCAACTGAGCCACCCAGGTGCCCTGCAAACTGAATTTCCTGCCTGCATATTCTCTCTTCTCATGATTTTCTTTTCTTGTTACCTCCACATGGGTATTTTTCAAATTCTCATGGCTCTGGATACCCTGAAACCAAAAGATTAATGAAGCTCTAGATTTTTCATTCTTATTCTATTTTAGAAAACCTATAGCCAAATATGAAGTTAAAGTTAATTATAGTCTATAATTATATGATAAATATTTCACCAACTTCTGCAATGAACATGTGCTTAGATTTATCTCCCCTCAAAACAACAACACAATAGCCACATTAAAAAAGAAAATACAAAGCATTTACATCTAGATCTCTCAATTTTCCTTATACGGATATCCATTTGGTAGTATCAGTGCTTTTTAAGTGAAAACATACAGGTTCTTTTTTATGATGCTTTACTTAGATCGGTATATAACTTGGCTCTCATTTACCTGCTCTGACCTAGAACAGTGATTTCACAGTGGACCACCAAGAAAGCCCCCCCAGACAAAAGGAATTGGTTACATTTGTATTTGTTTTATGACCCCAAGCTCCTCCTCCAATTTTTGCAGAAGTCCAACGGAAATAGGAAAATAGTTATTAGGAACTATTTCTGCTAGGAAAATAGTTGTTCAACTCATTTTTTAGTCCAAATAATCTCAAAATGACTATTTAAAGGACTTCTTTCTACTTCTGACATCGATAATAAAGATAAAAACAGAGACAGGGACGCACTAAGCTGTCAGTGGGCAGTAAATTAGCAAAAAGATAGTGGCAGCAGCTAAACACACTTGCTTATGTATATACCACAAAGAAGATGTGTTTCAACACCAATGAGAAATAAGGTGGGTAGAATCTTGAAAGCAGAGGGTATTAGATTGAAAAAATAAAATATAGGAAACCATTTAAACTTTGCGAGTGAAAGAGTAATAGGAAAAAGGCATTATTTAAAAATACGTGAAGTAAAATAGCATTTAAAAAAGGATTGAGTCTGGTTCAGATTTGTGAGATGAACTGGAGATACAGTGGGGCAGTTGTGTCATACTAATTTAGTTATAACATTGGTAAGGGCCTAAACGAGGCATCTTAATAGACCATGGTGAAAATGAAGAAGTAGGACTTACAAATAAAAGACATTCTTTAGGAGAATTAGCAGGAGTTAGCATTGTGGGAGAAGAATGATAGGGGATTAAGATATTAAACTTCCTGTCATCGAAAACGTTCAGGCATAGCTAGAAAACCACTTGATGAGGACACCATGAGAAAGATTCAAGCATCAACTGGAGAGAACACAGGGGCAATATGATCTTAAAGGTCTTGGAGGCTTGCTGTCTTTCTCTCTCTCTCTCTCTGGCAAATAAACAAAATCTTTTTAAAAATTAAAAAAAATAAAATAAGTGGTCTTAGAGGGTCCTTCCAATCAGAGATTATAAATTTATAAAGTGGTTTTCAGAAATATCCCTAAATCCAGCAATTGAGAGAATAGTGTTATTAACTGAAACAGGCAAGTTTGGTAGAAGGAAAAGAGAGTTAATTTGGTAGAAGAAAGGCATAGGCGAAGGAGAACTTGGGTTGAAGCAATGTAATAAAATAAAAGTAGAGTTTCTCAAAGGGTGGGTAGAACATGAGCATCAAGGCACTGGAGAAACCAAGGGAACGAAGACAAAAGAAGAATCAATGGATCTGTCAGATCAACACAACTGATTGTATCCACAGAGAGTAGTTGTGGTAGGACAGGGCAAAGAAAAGCTAGGTGTCCAGGGAACTAAGAATTGGTGGTGGGAAGGCAAAGGAACAGTTTACTCCTTTGAGAAGTTCATAATGATGATGCAAAAGAATTCAACCTAGATCCCATTTCCACTTGTAAATCATTACATCAGTTCAACAAATGTTTTAGTGCCTAAATGACACCATATTTAAGCTATTTTCATCACCTTATCTCCATTCTACTCCTTGTTTATTTGAAAGAAATTCTACCCAATCTTGGAAGTGTTCTTAGACGCTTTGCTTTTCCTTTTTTTTTTTTTTTTAAGATTTTATTTTTAAGTAATCTCTACATCCAATGTGGGGCTCAGACTCACAAGCCTGAGATCAAGGGTCACATGCTCTACCAATTGAGCCAGCCAGGCACCCCTAGACTCTTTTCGTTATGCCCTCACACTTAAGTTAGACTAAGGACCCCTTTGATACACTCGCATTGTACATAGGCATAATTAAGGCTAGTAATTTACTTTGACTTTATCTGTTTTAAAGATGTCTTTCCCACTAAATTGTAAGCTTTTATAAAGTAGATACCCTGGCACCTGGGTGGCTCAGTCACATAAGCATCTGCCTTCGGCTCAGGTCATAATCCTGGGGTCCTCGGATGGAGTCCCATGTCAGGCTCCCTGCTCAGCAGGGAGTCTGCTTCTCCTTCTCCCTCTGCCCCTGCCCCCAGCTCCTGTTGTCTGTCTCTCCTTTCTCTCAAATAAATAAGTAAAATCTTAAAAAAAAGAAAATGTAGATACCATATCTTATTCACTACTTTTACATCTCCAAACAATGCATATCATTTGATAGTCTATAAATGTTTATGGGTGACCAAAAATCTCCCTTCTGGCAACATTGCCCTTGAATTCCAAATAGCAATTAAGAGTTAACTGTACTGGTTTGTTTGTTTGTTTGTTTGTTTTTTTCCTGAGATACTGTCTAATTCTAGGCCACTAATTCAGATGGCTGTATTTTAGACTTCTTTACAGGCCTTCACTTCCTGGTCTCTAAATCTTGAAACTTCTTCTTTTTTTTTTTTTTTTTTTAGATCTTATTTATTTATTTGACAGAGAAACAGCCAGAGAGAGAGGGAACACAAGCAGGTGGAGTGGGAGAGGAAGAAGCAGGCTCCCAGCAGAGGAGCCTGATGCGGGGCTCGATCCCATAACGCCGGGATCACGCCCTGAGCTGAAGGCAGACACTCAACGACTGAGCTACCCAGGCACCCCTAAATCTTGAAACTTCTAAGTCATGGTGCCAGGTCCTCTTTCCTTGCCTTTTTACACTTTCCCCCATGGCTTAAATTCAGTCTAGATGGCAATTACTACCCATTCATGCAACAATTTATTCAATAACTATGTGCAAACATGGTTTGGGGCATTGGAGATATAGCAGAAAACAAAAAAACTTTTGCCCCCATGGAGCTTACATTTTTCAGGAGAGAGAAAGATAACTATAAGTAAAATGTAATATATGCTTGATGGTATAGAAATGCTATAGAAAAAAAAAGGAGTATACACAATGCTTGGATGGTAGGAATGTTTCATATTTTAAAGAAAACAATCAGAAAAAGTCTGAATGAATAGGCATCCCCCAGAAAGACCTGAAAGAAGTGAAGGAATGAGCCATGGGAAAACTGGAGGGAAAGCATCCCTGGCAGAGGGAAGAGCAAATGCAAAAACCCTCAGTTCCAAATATGCCCGACCCTGTTTAAGGAACAGCAAAAGTGGGCAACATGGCTGGAGCAAAGTAAGGAAGGAAACAGTGACAGATGATGTTAGAGAGGTTGAAGGGAGGGGCGGGTAGTACAAAGAAAAGGCCGGATGATTATCAGATTATCATACAGGAAGACCTTCCAAGCCATCAAACTGGGGAGTGGGATAGGATGCCACTGGATCATATTGAGCCAAGTAGTGACAGCTAACTATATTTTAATGGGATCCTTCTGACCACTGGGTTGGAAATAAACTTAGGGAAGCTAGAGATGGAATGAGGTGGTTGGGTGGCTATTGCCATAATCTAGGCAGGAGATGATCTGACTTGGGCCAGGCTCAGCAATAAAGGTAGTGAGAAGTGGTCAAGTTCTGAAGACACACACACACACACACACATACACACACAATTTATATCTAATTTTTTTTTATTTTGGAATAATTTTAGATTTACAAAACATGGCAAAAATAGAATAAAGAGTTCCTATGTGCTCAGCTCCCCTAATATAACAACCTATATAAATATACTAAAGTTATCCAACCAGAACATTACCATTAGTTCTCATAAGGTCCTTGTTCTATTTCAGGGGGTCCAATCCGGGATTCACATTGCATTTAGCTGCCATGTCCTCTTAGTTTTCTTCAATCTGTGATTATTTCTTTGTCTTTCAGGACCTTGACACCATGGAAGAGTGCTGGCCATTTCTTTTGTAGAATGTTCCTCATTTTGGGTATGTGTGATGTTTTCTCAAGATTTGATTGATTTTATGCATTTTTTCCTTAATAATACCAAGAGAAGTGATGTTGTGGCCTTTGCAGTGCATCCTATCAGGAGGTGCCATAGACCTGGTAGCTTAAAGAGCAGACTTTTTATTTTATTTTATTTTATTTTATTTTATTTTATTTGTATGGTTCTGGAGGTTAGAAGTCCCAGATCAAGGTCTGGCATGTTCATTTCTGGTAAGGACTCTCTTTCTGGCTCATAGATAGCTGTCTTTGTGCTATGTAGAGAGTAAGTTCTCTGGTGTCTCTTCTTATAAGGACACTAATTCTATCAGACCAGGCCCTATTTTAGAACTTCATTTAATCTTAATTACTTCAGTAAAGATTCTATCTACAAATATAGTCACATTGTGGTTTAGGTTCAACATATGAATTTGTGGAGGGCACAATTCAGTCCACAGCACCAGTGACTGTTAACTTCGATCATGCGGTTGAGGTGGTGTCTGCAGGATTTCTTCACTGTAAAATTATTATTTTGTCTTCGTAATTAATAAATATGGGGGGTATGTGTTGACAACGTGATCATCTTTTTTCTTATACTTTCATCCAGTAATTTTAGCATCTGTCAATGATTCTTATCTACAATAATTACTAGGAAATTTGCCTAAGGGTGATTTTCTATTTCTTTCTATTTTTATTAATTGGAATTCTACTAGAAGGAACAGCTGTCCTCTTTCTCCCGTGTATTTATTTTTTCCATTGTTTATAATAAATATCCATGAACTCATGGATTCTATGGATTATAAGCCATTAGAAAAAGAAGAAAGAAAAGGGAGGAAAGAAGGGAGGGAAGAAAGACAATGCTTGTTTTTCCTCAGTATATTCCTGACAGGGCAAAAGTTACTGTGTTACTAATACCTGATATAAACCATTGAAAATTACATATTAGAAGTATTCTATTAAAAATAAGTTGCAGGGCACCTGGGTGACTCAGGTAGTTAAGCATCTGACTCTTGATTTAGGCTCAGGTCATGATCTCAGAGTCCTGAGGTTGAGCCCCACGTTAGGCTCTGCGCTGGGTGTGGAGTCTACTTATGAGTCTCTCTTCCCTTCCCTTGGCCCCTCCCTCTCTTTTTACTCCCCTGTTCTCTCTCTCTAAAAAAAAATAAAATTATAACTTGTGGTTTAAAAATTTTTTTAAATAATCTTTATACCCAACTTGGGGCTCAAACTCACAATGCCAAGATCAAGAGTCACATGTTCTACTGACTCAGCCAGCCAGGTGCCCCTAAAAATGTTACGATTTTTTGAAGGAACATAAAACTTCAGTAAAATTTTTGAAGTGCCCACATATTTTAGTCACTAAATATGAAAATATAATGATATAAAATATAACTATATAAGACATAAATCAAAGAAAATTATGAACTCAAACATCAAACGATTATCAAAACTGTTGTATTTTCTTCCCAAATGGTATCTCGGACTCCAGTCTGCCTTTCTTAAATTCATCCCAGCATCAGTGTCTAAGCACCAGAACACCTACCAAATTATCTATTAATTCTTTTTATATCATTAAGATTTTGGAAATATTTATCTGAGTGGTTAAAAAAACTTTAATGAATGTATAAAATCAAAATATTAATAGTGTCATGAGCTATATATACATGCATTTTTCTAAAAAAATACTTCCAAAACAATCTATTTTTTACTACTTGTATTAACCTGTAAGGAATTCCACAGAATAGTGTGGTTTCTGAGTTAAAATCAAAAAATAGTTTGATATCTGTGTTTCTTTTTTTTTTTTTTTAAGATTTTATTTATTTATTTATTTGACAGAGAGAGAGACAGCCAGTGAGAGAGGGAACACAAGCAGGGGGAGTGGGAGGAAGAGCAGGAGAGCCTAATGCAGGGCTGGAGGCAGGGCTTGATCCCAAGACCCTGGGATCACGCCCTGAGCCAAAGGCCGACGCTTAACAACTGAGCCACCCAGACGCCCCTGATATCTGTGTTTCTAAGACACCGTATTTGCCATCTCCATACGTGAAATTTCTGTGTCCTTTTCAGTAGTTCTTTACCCTCATAACAGTTTAAATCTTCTGTACAAATTTACTTTCGCCTAGATCACATTCATAATCCTTGTTCTTTATCAAGTCCATGTCTTCATTTTTTATTAAAACAAAAATTTTTAATTTTAATTACAGCCTAATTAATTGAGCATTGTATCAGTTTCAGGTGTACAGTATAGTGATTCAACAATTGTTTACATTACTCAGTGCTCATCACGATAAACGCACTCTTAATCCCCAACCCCTATTTCCCCCATCCCCCCACCCACCTCCCCTCTGGTAGCAATCAGTTTATTCTCTATAGTTAGGAGTCTGTTTTTTGGTTTGTCTTCTTTTTTAATTTGTTCATTTGTTTTGTTTCTTAAATACGACATATGAATGAAATCATATAGTAAAAACCCATGTCTTCTTGACATATCCTGTTCTTTCTTTTCTGTTTGGCTGAAAATTCCACATATTCGACTAACCTCCTAAGTCATGGATCATGTATCTTGCGCACTACTTTGTGCCCAATGCCTATTATGTGCAATGGCACAAAGTAGATGCTCAGTAAATATTCACTGAGCAAAAGTATCAATGGATGGTACTTTCAAATGTTATCGAACATGAGCTTCAGTTAAGGAAACACTAGCTGCTGTTCATGGAACATAACTTTATCAGTTAAGTTGCACTAGCTTTTACTGCATGTGCAGGATATGTAGATGCGCCCATGGGTTTTATTTTGATCCTGCTATGTTTAAATTTGGGAAACAATTCAGCATAACATACAAAAAGGAGTTAGAAAGTTTCACCACACCAAATACCTATCATATTCTGACCTGAGAGTTTAGACTTAGAGGCAAATGCTAAACATAAATAAAATTTTATGAATTTATGCAAAAAAGAGTGCTAACATGTGAACCATAATGCATTACTGTTTTCTTGTTGCTCCTTACAGCTCTCTGTACTCCTCATTAATGCATAAGTGATGCTTTCATTTGGCAACATCATACATCAATAATAATATTTTCTAATTATTTTAATTTCTTAATGAATCTAAATACCAAATTAGTTTGTTTTGTTTTTACTGGTGGGTGGAGTAATTTTTTTTTTTAAAGATTTTATTTATTTATTTGACAGAGAGAGAGACATCCAGCGAGAGAGGGAACACGAGCAGGGGAAGTGGGAGAGGAAGAAGCAGGCTCCCAGCAGGGAGCCTGATGTGGGGTTTGATCCCAGGGTCCTGGGATCACGCCCTGAGCCAAAGGCAGACACTTAATGACTGAGCCACCCAGGCGCCCTTAAAATGTAATATCTTTATAGGCTGGGGCCCCTCACCTCCCTGTGGGACTCCATGCCTGAGGTGGAGGCAAGGCCAGGATGGCAGGGCCCAGATTCTGTGCATGAGGCCCCTCCTGTGTCACCAGAGTGCAGTATTCAGCATGAATCAGATGCTAGAGGAGATTGACATTGAGAGGGGAATCCAGTTAGTAACTTTGAATAATAATGACTATGAAGCTTCTTAATATCCCAGCCATAATGGGCACTATGCTCTATACCATTCCTGCTAGAAAGTGGAACCAAGTGGCAGTCCCAAATCACTAAGGCAGTCGCTAAGGTGATGCTCTCTACACTGGACCAACTACTGTAGGCACACTGAAATAGCACGGCTCTACTTTCTTATGGGCTAACCTCAGGGTGCAGATGATAGCAGCATCTCCAGCCTGCATGAAGTTGCTCTGAAGTGTCAAGAGGCCATTCATTCCCCTCTTTGAAATCAACCCAGCCCTGAAGTCTGTCTGAGATAGATAGGTATGACCAACAGGTGACCTACTGCCCTGTAAGAATGACTATTATGGAGGGGAGCCTGGGGGGCTCAGTGGGGTGCCTGGGTGGCTCAGTCGTTAAGCATCTGCCTTTGGCTCAGGTCATGATCCCAGCATTCTGGGATCGAGTCCTGCATCAGGCTCCCTGCTTAGTGGGAGGCCTGCTTTTCCCTCTCCCACTCTCCCTGCTTGTGTTCCCTCTCTCGCTGCCTCTCTCTCTGTCAAATAAATAAATAAAATCTTAAAAGAAAGAAAGAAAGAAAGAAAGAAAGAAAGAAAGAAAGAAAGAAA
>NW_024425119.1:31207633-31235818 GCF_017311325.1 Ursus maritimus
AAGTCATGGATCATGTATCTTGCGCACTACTTTGTGCCCAATGCCTATTATGTGCAATGGCACAAAGTAGATGCTCAGTAAATATTCACTGAGCAAAAGTATCAATGGATGGTACTTTCAAATGTTATCGAACATGAGCTTCAGTTAAGGAAACACTAGCTGCTGTTCATGGAACATAACTTTATCAGTTAAGTTGCACTAGCTTTTACTGCATGTGCAGGATATGTAGATGCGCCCATGGGTTTTATTTTGATCCTGCTATGTTTAAATTTGGGAAACAATTCAGCATAACATACAAAAAGGAGTTAGAAAGTTTCACCACACCAAATACCTATCATATTCTGACCTGAGAGTTTAGACTTAGAGGCAAATGCTAAACATAAATAAAATTTTATGAATTTATGCAAAAAAGAGTGCTAACATGTGAACCATAATGCATTACTGTTTTCTTGTTGCTCCTTACAGCTCTCTGTACTCCTCATTAATGCATAAGTGATGCTTTCATTTGGCAACATCATACATCAATAATAATATTTTCTAATTATTTTAATTTCTTAATGAATCTAAATACCAAATTAGTTTGTTTTGTTTTTACTGGTGGGTGGAGTAATTTTTTTTTTTAAAGATTTTATTTATTTATTTGACAGAGAGAGAGACATCCAGCGAGAGAGGGAACACGAGCAGGGGAAGTGGGAGAGGAAGAAGCAGGCTCCCAGCAGGGAGCCTGATGTGGGGTTTGATCCCAGGGTCCTGGGATCACGCCCTGAGCCAAAGGCAGACACTTAATGACTGAGCCACCCAGGCGCCCTTAAAATGTAATATCTTTATAGGCTGGGGCCCCTCACCTCCCTGTGGGACTCCATGCCTGAGGTGGAGGCAAGGCCAGGATGGCAGGGCCCAGATTCTGTGCATGAGGCCCCTCCTGTGTCACCAGAGTGCAGTATTCAGCATGAATCAGATGCTAGAGGAGATTGACATTGAGAGGGGAATCCAGTTAGTAACTTTGAATAATAATGACTATGAAGCTTCTTAATATCCCAGCCATAATGGGCACTATGCTCTATACCATTCCTGCTAGAAAGTGGAACCAAGTGGCAGTCCCAAATCACTAAGGCAGTCGCTAAGGTGATGCTCTCTACACTGGACCAACTACTGTAGGCACACTGAAATAGCACGGCTCTACTTTCTTATGGGCTAACCTCAGGGTGCAGATGATAGCAGCATCTCCAGCCTGCATGAAGTTGCTCTGAAGTGTCAAGAGGCCATTCATTCCCCTCTTTGAAATCAACCCAGCCCTGAAGTCTGTCTGAGATAGATAGGTATGACCAACAGGTGACCTACTGCCCTGTAAGAATGACTATTATGGAGGGGAGCCTGGGGGGCTCAGTGGGGTGCCTGGGTGGCTCAGTCGTTAAGCATCTGCCTTTGGCTCAGGTCATGATCCCAGCATTCTGGGATCGAGTCCTGCATCAGGCTCCCTGCTTAGTGGGAGGCCTGCTTTTCCCTCTCCCACTCTCCCTGCTTGTGTTCCCTCTCTCGCTGCCTCTCTCTCTGTCAAATAAATAAATAAAATCTTAAAAGAAAGAAAGAAAGAAAGAAAGAAAGAAAGAAAGAAAGAAAGAAAGAAAGAAAAGAATGACTATTATGGAGTGAAAGTTTATAACCCACCCCCCCCACACACACACCACCACCAAATTCATATGTTGAAATTCTAGCCCCCTTGGTGTGATAGCATTTAGAGATGGGGACTTTGGAAGATAATTAGGCTTAGATGATGTCATGAGGGTGGGCCCCTCATGATGGTATTAGTGTCCTTATAAGAAAAGACACCAGGGGTGCCTGGGTGGCTCAGTCAGTTAAGCATCCTACTCTTGATCTCAGCTCGGGTCTTGATCTCAACTCGGGTCTTGATCTCAGGGTCATGAGTTCAAGCCCCACTTTAGGCTCTACATGTGGAGCCTACTTTAAAAAAGAAAGAAAAGAGAGAGAAGAGAGGAGAAAAAAAAGAACAAGACCCCAGCAAGCTTGCTCCCTCTCTCCCAGTGTGCATAAAGAAGTCATAGGCAAGAAGCAAGAAGGCAGTCAACTACAAGTCAGAAAGAGAGTTCTCATCAGGCACTCAAATTGGCCAGCACCTTGATCTTGGACTTTGAAGCCTCTAGAACCCTGAGAAATAAACTTCTGTTGTTTAAATCTCCTAGTCCATGGTATTTCATTATGGCAGCAAAGCCAAGACAATGACCTTTAAGATCTGCTTGCTTACTTAATCACCAGACTCCCATCTCCAGCTGCCTTTCAACGGTACTCAACTGGATGTCCACAACCCTTCTCAAAGTCAGCTTCCATATGTAAGGTGGAATACTAAAGCCAAGAAAGAGTTGATGAGATTATCTACCCTAATTTTTTAAAGAAGTCACTACAGAAGCAAGAGATTAGATTTGGAGAGATGGGGAGTGCAAGTGCTCAAGCCTAGGTAGATGATCAAATTCCAGGTCATTCATGTGGAGATGCCTACCCATTTAGGGGGATGGGAGAGGAACACTCCCTCACCCCATTCACAATTAATTCCTAGGGTATTAAATACCCACATATAAAAAACAAAACTGTATAAACATTGAAGAAAATGTAAAATATATGACATGAATTGAAAACCGTGAAGGAAAAGTTTAACAAACTTAAGCACATAAAATTTTAGAACTGCAACCAAAAAGACACCTTGAACAAAGCAAAAAGATAAGTAACAACTAAATAAAAATACTGCTATATGTATCACAAAGGATTAGTATACAGAATGTATTATAAAACACAAATCAATATGAAAACATAAAATAGATTTTAGACAATGAGCAAAGGGTATGAACTGATCATTCACAGAACAGATAATACAAAGAAACAAAACAAAAAAAACACAAAAAGAGGCTCAAACTTACTGGTAATTAGGAAAATGGAAAATAAAACAATACTAGATTTTTTTGTTGAAGTAAGTTGAATAATAATTTCAAGAACAGTAAGTCAACAGCATTTTATACCCATCAGGCTGTTAATAATAATAATGACATTCTGTTAGAATCTCAAGTGCCAACAACAGTTTGGTGCTCTTACATAGGTCTTGCAATGTGCCAAGTACTCTTTTCAGTCCTTCACTCTTGTTAACTCACTTAATCCTCACAATAACCCTGTGGGCGGCTGCTATATTGTCATTTACATTTTACAGTTGAACTGAGGGACAGTATAGTCTGGTGATTTATACCAAGGTCCCACAGTTAGTGATTCCCAAGTTAACAGTTTTAAAAATTACACTATATTAGCTAAAAATTGGTAGCAACCTCCCTGGATGGCAATTTGGGCAGTAATGAAAATTTTTAAATGAGCACACAGACACACAAACTGTTGAGTCTTGAGAAGTCTGGGATCTGGAATCTAAGAACACTTAGGCTGGAATCTGAATCCACTAATTACTACTATCTAAGTATAAACAGATCTCTTCATTTATCTGAGTCCCAGAATTTTCTTTTTTTTTTTTTTAAGATTTTATTGATTTATTTGACAGAGAGAGACAGTGAGAGAGAGAACACTAACAGAGGAAGCAGGAGAGGGAGAAGCAGGCTCCCCGCTGAGTAGGGAGCCTGACATGGGGCTTGATCCCAGGTCCCTGGGATCATGACCCGAGCTGAACACAAACGCTTAATGACTGAGCCACCCAGGCACCCCTGAGTCCTGGAATTTTCATCTTTAAAATGTCTGTATAACTTTTCCTATGTTATGTAGGCATGTTGTGAAAATTAAGAGATCATATATATTAAAAACACTTTGCAAACAGAAAACACTATAAGATATTCTCATCATTTTACTGAATTTCTGTACTTCAAGGAAGCACCTCTTCCTGGTGCTTGAGTTTTTGCATTTATTGAATAAAAATATTTCAGTGGAAAATTAGTACTCTTTCTGAATTTGATAAGCCCTGCAGTTTAAAAAAAATTGGTTTTAGAGCTGGTCATCAATGTTTGTTGAGGACTAAAATACAAAACTAAGAATTCACTGGAGAAATGAAGCTTCAGCTAAGAGAGAAAAAGGATTCACAATGCTTTCCCTTCAGAGTTTACTATTTCCTTGGACTTCACAACATTCATGTGGGCAAGAATTTAAATGTATTAAATAGTGCAGCAGCATATAAGGGGGTTCACATTGAAACAGTACAAACCAAACACAAAATTATGGTAAAGTCCTTAAAAGCGGAAAGCTGATGATGTCAGAGGAGACCTAATTCATAATCCTGGCTTCCTTCAGTTTTAGTAAAATAGAAATCATTCTATCTATCAGGAAGGGTTATCTTGAAGATGAAATTAATATAAGTAAAATGCTTAGCACACAGAGTATTTGGCACAAAGTACAAGCATACCTTGGAGTTTCAGCACATTCATCTCCTGACCACTGCAATAAAGTAAATACTGCAATAAAGCAAATACTGCAATAAAGCAAATGAAATGAAGTTTTTTGTTTCCCAGTACATATAAAAGTTGTGTTTACACTATGCTGTACTCTGTTAACCATGCAATAGCATTATGCCTCAAAAAACAATGTACATACCTTAATTTTAAAATACTTTATTGCTAAAAAATGCTAACCATCATCCGAGCTTTCAGTGAGTCAGTCACACATAATCCTCTTGTTGGTGGAGGAGGTGTTGCTGCAGCTTTTACATCAGCACTTGCTGCTTTACCTTGCATTTTTATGTTAGACATGGCTTCTTTCCTTAAACTTCATGAACCAACCTCTGCTAGCTTCCAACTTTTCTTCTGCAGCTTTTCAAAAAAGATTTTATTTATTCATTCATTTTAGAAAGAGAGAAACAGCAGGGGGAGGAGCAAAGGGTGAGGGAGAAGCAGACTCTGCACTGTCCCATGACCCTGAGATCATTACCTGAGCCGAAATCAAGAGTTGGTGACTTAACCAACTGAGCCACCCAGGTGCCCCTCTTCTGCAGCTTCTTAACTCTCTCAGCCTTCATAGAACTGAACAGTCAAGGTCTTGCTGTGGATTAGGCTTTGGCTGAAGGAAATGTTGTGGCTGGTTTGATCTTTTATCCAGATCACTCAAACTTTCTCCGTATCAGCAATAAGACTGTTTCACTTCTTATCATTCCAGTGTTCACTGGAGGAGCACTTTTAATTTTCTTCAAGAACTTTTCCGTTGCATTCACAACTTGGCTAACTGTTCAGCACAAGAGGCCTGGCTTTTAGCCTGTCTTGGTTTTCCACATGCCTTCTTCACTGAGCTTAATCATTTCTAGCTGTTTATTTAAAGTGAGAGATGTGTGATTCTTTCTTTCAGTTGAACATGGAAAGGCCATTATAATTGTCCTAATTTCAATTGTTGTGTATCAGGGAATATGGAACAGTCAGAACACACACATTTATTAAGTTTGCTATCTTATATGGGTGCAGTTTTTTGGCATCCGAAAACAATTACAACAGTAACATCAGAGACCACTGATCATAGATCACCATAACAAGTGTAATAATATAAAAGTTTGAAATATGGTTAGAATTACCAAAATGTGACACAGAGATGTGAAGTGAGCAAATGCTGTTGGGAAAATGGCTCCATTAGTCTTGGTTGATGCAGGATTGCCACAAAGCTTTAATTTGTAAAAATCTGTGAAGCACAATGAAGCAAGTATCCCTATAAGTGCTTTGTGCTGTTATTTCTAGCTGCAAAGAGAAGTCAGAAATAAGAGTGAGTACTAGTGTAGTGTCAGAAAAGATTTTTCAGAAGAAATGTGTTCTAAACAGGCTTTATGAGAGAAAAAGTAGAAATGACATCTTCCAAAATACTCTTTTAGAATGGGAATTTTTACATGATGGAACAAATGAATCTGAGTGTGGTGATTGCACTAGCAGTCAAAATTTAAATGTGAGAATAGGACTCTTGAGGCTGAATATATGAAAACTAAATTGTACAGTTCTAGTTGTCCATTTACATCTAGATACCAATGCAAAAGTTATTATAAACTTTGTCACTTTCAAAAGAGATCGGCAGTCTTTCTGGTTAAAAAAATCAGGTTTTACACAGAAAAAGGCAACATTGATGCTTTCTGTTATTAAATTGAAGCATTTGTATCTAAAGGTGAAGCAATAAGCAACACCTCAAGGGCAACTTAAATTAGAAGTTGCCTTTTATTTTTTTTTAATTAATTGATTTTATTTTTTGCACAGTTTTATGTTACAGAAAAAATGAGTGGAAAGTGTAGAGTTCCCATATACCTCCTCCACCCTCCTCAGTTTCCCTTATTGTTAATATCTTGCATTAGTGTGGTGCATTTGTTACAATCAATGAGCCAATATTGATACATTATTACTAACTAAAGTCCAGAGTTCACATTAGGGATCACTTTTTGTATTGTACATTCTTGGTTCTGATAAACGTATAATGACATGTATCCACATGACAGTATCATTCAGAATAGTTTAACTGGTCTAAAAATCCCTACTTCATTTATTTATCCCTCCTTTCTTCCCCCCGACCCCTGGCAACTACTGATCTGTTTAAACTGTCTCCATAGTTTTGCCTTTTCCATAAAGTTGCTTTTTTTTTATTTTAAGATTTACTTATTTATTTGAGAAAGAGAGAGAGAGCGGGAC
The DNA here is from genome assembly GCF_017311325.1 of Ursus maritimus. Lineage (NCBI taxonomy): Eukaryota > Metazoa > Chordata > Mammalia > Carnivora > Ursidae > Ursus > Ursus maritimus. The sequence goes on from NW_024425119.1 coordinate 31,214,275, forward strand.
ACAACCAACTGAGCCACCCAGGTGCCCCCCCACCAAAACCAAGTATTTTTCTAGACATTTTAAATAATAAACTTCAAAGATATTCATGGTAAAAAAAAAAAGAAAAAAATTGAACAATGTAAAATGATATAATGGAAAACAATAGCCCTTCCTTACCAACTCATTATTCCCATTTCCTAGAGATAGCCACAATTATCTGTTTTCTGTTTGGCCTTTCAGAAATGTGCTATGCATCTATACTCATACTACTGTGTAATTTCATATATATTTTACCTCTAAAAAGGTCTTTTCCTGGTTTTTACTAAGTCCTGAAAGCTGAGAATCACAGTTGAAAAATATGTGTTCAAAAGAGATGTGCTATGTAAATAATGCTTAGGTAGTTCCATAGCCATCTCCTATTTCCAGCCTGTATATGAGAAGTCTAGAGAAATTGGAAAGTGAGGATTTCTTTTAAGAGCATTATTATTGTGCATACTTGTCTCTTGTAGCAAGCCAAATAAGAAGTGCATCAAGAGGGGCGCTTGGGTGGCTCAGTCATCAAGCGTCTGCCTTCGGCTCAGGGCATTCTGAGATCGAGCCCCACATCAGGCTCCTCCAGTGGGAGCCTGCTTCTTTCTCTCCCACTCCCCCTGCCTGTGTTCCCTCTCTCGCTGGCTGTCTCTCTCTGTCAAATAAATAAATAAAATCTTAAAAAAAAAAAAAAAGTGCATCAAGAAATGTATTTATTGAGAATAGGGGTGTCTGCCAGGAGAAGGGCTTACGTGCAATAGTCTTTTTCCCTTTCCTCCCCACCTGCCTACCTAGATACGTATGAGCTACAGAAACCTGCTGAACAAGTGTTACGGGACAGGAGTAGAGCTTGGTGACAGAAATGGGAGAAGTTGACTGTTGCCCACTGGAATTGATGTAAACAGAGGTAAGCATTTGATTCTTTCCTAGAAAAATCCAGTGAAGAAGATTTCTGTTTCTGGCTGTATGGTATACTAGACGTTCAGTGAACTCCCCCCCCCCCCGATAAATCAAACATTCCAGATAAAACTTACATACAGATAAACACCAAAGGAATGATCCATGAAATAAAGTATTGATAAGCTAGGTTGCATTAAAATTAAAAACTTCTGCTCTGTGAAGGATAATGTAAAGAAAATGGGAAGACAAGCCATAGATCAGGTGCAAACATTTGCAAAAGACACATCTGATAAAGGACTGTTATTCATAATATACAAAGAACTCTTAAAACTCAACAATAAGAAAACAAATAACCCAATTAAAAAAATAGTCAGGGGCGCCTGGGTAGCACAGTCGTTAAGCACCTGCCTTTGGCTCAGGGCGTGATCCCGGCGTTCCTGGATCGAGTCCCACATCGGGCTACTCCACTGGGAGCCTGCTTCTTCCTCTCCCACTCCCCCTGCTGTGTTCCCTCCCTCGCTGGCTGTCTCCCTGTCACATAAATAAATAAAAAAATAAAAAATAAATAGTCAAAGGCCTTACCAGACATCTCACCTAAGAAGGTACAGTATACAGATGGCAAATAAGCATATGAAAAGATGATCTACGTCATATGTCATTAGGAAAATGCACATGAAAAGACTGAGATTCCACTACCCACCTATCAGAATAGCCAAAATCCCGAACACTGACAACACCAAATGCTGGCAAGGATGTGGAGCAACAGGAACTCTGTCACTGCTGGTGGAAGTGCAAAATGGTACAGCCACTTAGGAAGACAGTCTGGTGGTTTCTTAAAACTAAACATACTCTTACCCCTGTGATCGAGCAGCTGTGCTCCTTGGTATTTACCTAAAGGAATTGAAAGCTTACGTGCACACAAAATCTGTATATAGATGTTTATAGCAGCTTTATTCATAATTTCCAAAACTTGGAAGCAACCAAGATGTCTTTAAGTGGGTAAATGGATAAACAGTGCTAAATCTAGACAATGGAATATTATTCAATGCTAAAAAGAAATGAGTATCAAGCCATGAAAAGACATGGAAGAAACTTAAATGAATGTTACTAAGTAAAAGAAGCCAATGTGAAAAGGCTACATAGTGTATATTTACAACTACACGACCTTCTGGAAAAGGCAAAACTATAGAGACATTAAAGATCAGAATTTCTAGGAGTTGGGGAGAGGGAGGGATGACTAGGCAGAGTACAGAGTATTTCTAGAACAGTGAAAATACTCTATATGATATTATAATGGTGGATACATGTAATTATAAATTTGTTCAAACTCTTAGAATGTACAACATCAACAGTGGACCCTAATGTAAACTACAAAATATGGGTGATTACGATGTATTGTTGTAGGTTCATCAATTGTAACAAATGCACCACTCTGGTGTGGGATGTTGATACTGGGAAAGGCTGTACATGTTTGGATGTAAGAGGTATATGGGAAATCTCTGTATCTCAGTTTTGCTGTGAACCTAAAGCTGCTGTAGAAAAAATAAAGACCTCTTAACAAACAAACAAAATACACATATATTTAAAATGAAAAAATTAGGGCAATGCTCTCAGGTCCCCTCCCTCTTTGGGAGCTTTGTACTATCGCTTTGCTCTCATTCAATTAACTTTGCTTTGTTGCCCACCCAAAAAATATATAAAATAATAAAATGAAATGAAAAAAATTAAATACATGTTGAACTGAGGCTAGAAACAACAAAGTTTGAACCAATGGGCATAAAAGAGAACTGAAGGTGGACTTTGTCCTAAGACTATCTGTGTATTAGTGTGGGCAGACCGGGTTTTAGTAACCAATCTATACCAGACACAAGAGGCAAAATCTGGGGTCTGAGAAATATCAGATAGGACAAACCTCTGCCTAAAAGTAAGATCTGGTAAGAGTATACCCTCACCGAGTAAACTAGGAAAAACTACACCACGCAATGTGAGATTGTGACCATATTTGCATGTTTTGTCTTTGGATCTGGATAGAAGGAAAAAAATATCTATCTCACCTCAGATTTCCTAATCATAAGCATGAGCTCCACCTATATGACCCATAATACTTCAAGCCAACAATTTAAAGAGAATCAGGTATGCAGTGATTGCAATTACAGAATTATCAGAAACAGAGTACAAAATAACTGTGCTTGATATACTTCAAGAAATAGTAAACAGAAAAAAAAAATGAGACAGGAAAAAAAGACTATTGAAACTGGCTAATGAAATTTGGAAGGGAACAACACAGAAACTCTAGAAATATATTTATAATTAAAATTGAAAACTCAGTGGATAGATCAAATAGTAGGTTATACCTAGCTGAAGAAAGAAAGATAGACCTGCAAAATAGATCTAAAAGAATAATACATATGTAGCACAGGGAGACCAAGATATGAAATATAGTTAAAGAGATCTTAAGAGATATGAAGGATAGAGTAAAAAAGCCTTGTATATGTTCCATTCTAGGACCCAGAATGATTAGAGAGAATGAGGAAGTTATGGATTGATTTTTTTAAAAAAGATTTTATTTATTCATTTGAGACAGAGAGAGACAGAGAAAGAGCATGAGCAGGGATGAAGAAGCAGAGAGAGAGGGAGAAGCAGACTCTCTGCTGAGCCGGGAGCCCTACCGTGGGGCCCAACATGGGGCCCCCGATTCCAGGACCCAGAGATCATGACCTGAGCCCAAGGCAGACACTTAACCATCTGAGCCGCCCAGGTGCCCCTGGATTGATATTTATTTATGTTGTTTATGATCTTTTGGCTTCCTGAATCTGAAAGTGCATGACTTTAAAGAATTCATGAAAATTTTCAGCCATTATCTTGACTGTGTTGGTAGTAAATTTTTTCAGTTTTCATTTGAAATGTCTTTTTCTTTTTTCTTCCTTTTAAAAGATGTTTCACTGAGATATCGAACTTTAATTTGCTAGTTATTTCCTCTCATCATTTTGAAGATGCCATTCCAATACCCTTTGGTTTTTAGTATTGCTCTTGGGACAGCTGTCAATCTAATGGTCATTCTTGGTAGGTTTGCTGGATTTTCTTTCCTCTACTTTTAATATCATCTGTTTGTCTTTGGTATTCTATAGAAACTCCGTAAATAAACTTGAGAGAGGAAAATGATCCCAGAAATGTCTGAGATATAGGAGGAATGGTGAACAAAGAAAAAAACTAAACATAATTAAAGCTAAAAATAATAATAAAATGTTCAATTATTGCCATTTCAAAAAACCAAGATAGAATTAAATTATTATGCCACACTTATAAAATATGATGCAATTAAGTAAAAAATAATAACAAAATTATAATTTAAATAATTCCAAACTTTTAGAAATAAAAAAAATCTTCTAATGGAAATTTGGATATTATTGTTAAAAGAGAAGAATAACATAAAAACTTCTTATAAGAAAATTAGAAGATTAATTTTTCAAAAGCAATTTCATAAGCATTTCTAATTAGCAAATTAGAAAAAGAATAACATAATAAACTCAGGGTAAAAGGAAGAATAAAGTAAAAAGCAGAGAAATGGAAATAGAAAACAAAACAGACAGTGTCAACAAAGACAAAATTGGAATGATTTTTTTTTAAGATTTTATTTTTAATATCTCTACACCCAATGTGGAGCTCAAAATCACAACCCCAAAATCAAGACATGCTCCACTGACTGAGCCATCTAGGTACAAAATTGGAATGATTAATACAACTGATTAACTCTAATCAAAAAGATAAAGGGCCAAACAACAAAAAAGAAATAAAAGGCATCCAAATTGGCAAAGTAAAACTTTCACTATTTGCAGATGATATGATATTACATATAGAAAACCTGCAAGACCACACCAAAAAACTCCTAGAATTGATAAATGAATTCAGTATTATCACAGGATATAAAATCAACATACAGAAATCTGCTGCATTTCTATATACCAATAATGAAGCAGCTGAAAGAGAAATTAAGAAAACAATCTCATTTACAATTGCACCAAAAACCATAAGATACCTAGGAATAAATGTAACCAAAGAGGTGAAAGACTTGTACTCTGAAAACTATAAAAGTTGATGAAAGAAATTGAAGATGACACAAATAAATGCAAAGACATTACTGCTCATGGATTAGAAGAACAAATATTGTTATATATCTATACTACCCAAAGCAATCTACACATTTAATTCAATCCCTATCAAAATACCAATAGCATTTTTCACAGAACTTCTCATTTCTAAACTTTGTTATGAACCACAAAAGACCCCAAATCACCAAAGCAATCTTGAAAAAGAAAAGCAAAGTTGGTGGCATCATAATTCTGGACTTCAAGTTATATTACAAAGCTGTAGTAATCAAAACCATATGGTACTGCCACAAAAATAGACACATAGATCAACAGAACAGAATAGAGAGCCCAGGAATAAAGGCATGATTATATGGGCAATCAGTCTTTTACAAAGCAAGAAAAAATATCCAATGGGAAAGGGACAATGTCGTCAACAAATGGTGTTGGGAAAAAAGAATGAAACTGGACCACTTTCTTACACCATACAAAAAAATAAATTTTAAATGGATTAAAGACCTAAATGTGTGACCTGAAACCATAAAAAACTTAGAACATAAGCAATAACCTCTTTGACATTAGCCGTAGCAACTTTTTTTCTAGATATGTCTCCTGAAGCAAGGGAAACAAAAGCAAAAATAAACTATTGGGACTACATCAGAATAAAAAGCATCTTCACAGCAAAGGAAACAATCCACAAAACTAAAAGTCAACAACACTAAAACAATCAACAAAACTACAGGATGGGAGAAAATTGGATATCCAATAAAGGATTACTATCCAAAATATATAAAGAACTTTTACAACTCAACACCAAAAAACAAATACTCAAATTAAAAATGGGCAGAAGACATGAATAGACGTTTCTCCAAAGCAGACATACATATGGCCAAGAGGCACATGAAAAAATATTCATCATCCCTTACCATCAGGGAAATGGAAATCAAAATCCCCAGATTTCATCTCATACCTGTCAGAATGGCTAAAATCAACAACACAAGAAATGCAAGTGTTGGCAAGGATGTGGAGGAAAAGGAACCCTCTTGCACTGTTGGTGGGAAGGCAAACTGGTACAGCCACTGTGGTAAACAATATGGAAGTTCCTCAAAAAGTGAAAAATAGAACTACCCTGTGATCCAGCAATTGCACTACTGGGTATTTACCCAAAGAATACAAAAACACTAATTCAAAAGGATATATGCACCCCTATGTTTATAGCAGCCTTATTTACAATATCCAAGATGTGGAAGCAGCCAAGTGTCCATCTATTAATGAATGGATAAAGAGGTGGGAGACTATATATATATATATATATATATATATATACCTTATATTTGGCCATAAAAACATGAAATCTTGCCATGTCCAACAAAATGGAAGGAGCTAGAGAGTATAATACTAAGTGAAATAGTCAGAGGATGACAAATACTGTATGATTTTATTCATATGTAGAATTTAAGAAATAAAACAAGCAAACAAAGGCAGGGGGGGAGAGAGAGAGACAAACCAAGAAAAAGACACTTAACTATAGAGAACAAACATGGTTACCACAGGGGAGGTGGGTGGGGCAATGGGTTAAATAGGTGGTAGGATTAGGGAGGGCACTTGTGATGAGCACTGGGTGTTATATGGAATTGTTCACTCACTGTTTTGTACACCAGAAACAAATATAACACTGTATGTTAACTAACAGGAATTAAAATAAAAAGTTAAAAAAAAAGATAAAAGGCACAAATTAAAAATATTAGGAATGAAGGTGCATCTGGGTGGCTCAGTCAGTTAAGTGTCTGCCTTCAGCTCAGGCGGTGATCACAGGGTCCTGGGATCAAGCCGTAGTCGGGCTCCCTGCTCAACAGGGAGTCTGCTTCTCCCTCTCCCTCTGCCCCTCCCCACCATTCATGCTCTCTCTAGCTCTCTCTCTCGCTCTCTCTCTCAAATAAATAAAATCTTTAAAAAAATATTAGGAAAGAATAAATGAACAAAATAAAACATGTAGCGGATATTTTAAAACATTCTAAACAACCTTATGGCAAAGATTGTTGAAATACATATAAAATAGACAAATCTCTAGAAAAATATAATTACCAATCTAAAATAGAAATCTGTATAGTTATATGGCAAAAAAATAGAACATGTATGATCATGTAGCAATAAAAGAAATCCAGTCGCTAGATCAAAATGGTCTCATAAAGAAAACTCTAGACCCATATAGTTTTATGTGTCCTACCAAAGATTCAAGGAAATTTTGATCATTCATTTTTTTCAGAAAGTATAAAAAAGGGAATATTCTCCAACTTCTTCAAAGAAAATTGTATGAGCTTGATACCAAATTCAGAGAAGAATGCAAAAAAAAAAAAAAAAAGGAAATTATAGCCTGTATCTCCCTCCTAACTAAAGAATCAATCCTAGATGAAATATTAACAAATTTATCCCTACAAGGCATTATTAAGGTTGATATATCAAGTCAAAGTTCATTTTATTGTAAGAATAGAAAGTTCATTAAGTATTAGAATATCTAATTATCTGTATTAAAATTTTAATGCAGAAAAGCTTACTAATCGCAATAGATTTAAAAAAGCATTGTATAACATTTAACAATCATTTTTGATAAAAGCTGTTAGTAAACTAGGAATAGAAAGGAACTTCCATAATTTTATAAAAGATATCTACACATGTCCACAAAAACACACAAAATACAACAAGTATTGGGGTGCCTGGGTAGCTCAGTCATTAAGCATTGCCTTCGGCTCAGGTCATGATCCCAGAGTCCTGGGATCGAGTCCTGCATCAGGCTCCCCACTTCGTGGTAGGCCTGCTTCTCCCTCTCCCACGCCCCTGCTTGTGTTCCCTCTCTCGCTGCCTCTCTCTCTGTCAAATAAATAAATAAAATCTTTAAAAAAAAATACAAGTGTCCTACTTAATGGTGATAGATCAGAAACAGGAAAGAATGCGCATTACTGGCTCCTCTTTTCAGCACGGTCCTGGAGGTCCTAGTCACTACAATCTAGCCAGAAAAAGAAATAAAATGTATCAGGATTGGAAAGAAAGAAATAAAACTGTTATAATTTGCAACTGTCACTATTGAAAACAAAATACATATAAAATTATTAATTTATTATTAAAAAGTCAATTGCATCTCTGTATACTGCCAACAAACAGATAAAATTTTTTTGTTGAGGAGAAAGAAAGATATGATTACAAACCTCAAAGAAAGACCTACAATTTGTAGACATTTAGTCTGTGACAGAGATGGCAGTGGAGATGAGTGAAGAAAGGAGGAATTTTCCATAAAAGGCACTAGAAAAACTCAATAAGAAAAAATGTGAAAGTGGACCCTTACCTCACATCAGACGAAAAATAATAATAATAAATCCAGGTGTGTTAAAGACCTAAATATAAAAGGCAAAATTATAGACATTTTAGAAGATGATACAGAAAATGGTATTCATGATCCAGATAGGGAAGAATTTAAGATTCAAAAAAGCACTAACTGTAAAAGAAAAGATTGAGAAATTTGGCTACATTGGAACTAAGAACTTCTCTCTCAAAACACACCATCAGTGAATCTACAATTATCTCAATGTCAAAAATTTGCTGAGTTAAAAAAAACACATTATAATCAGAGACAGAGAAAAATCATAAGAGACTCTTAACTCTAGGAAACAAACTGAGGGTTGCTGGGGCGGGGGGTGAGGGGATGGGGTACCTGGGTGATGGGCATGTGATATAATGAGCACTGGGTGTTACGTAAGACTGATGAATCACTGAACTCTACCTCTGAAACTAATAATGCAGTATATGTTAATTAAGTGACTTAATAAAATAAAATAAAATAAAATAAAATAAAATAAAATAAAATAAAAACACATTACCAAGAGTAAAGATGAGCAAAAACCTGTAGAAAATTATCTGCTTACATAAAACTGACAATGGGTTAGTATGCAGAATACATAAGGTATTCCTACAATGTACTTTAAAAAAGCCAGAAAAAGATAAATTTAAAAAGTGATCAAAGGATTTGAATAAGTCTTAAATAGCCTCAATCTGGAAACACCTCAAATATCAATGGAAAGTAGAATAGATAAATAAATGATGTTACCGTAGAATGTTACAGGGAAATTAACAAATGAACCATGACCTTGGGTATAATTCATAAAGGTTAAAAAAAGGTGTTAAATAAAACATAGAAGTTATAGAAGAATACATACATAAACATTTTTAAACAAACAATTATTAGTGTCAGACCAGTTACTTTACAATTATTCATTTACTTAATCCTCTAAACAATTCAATGATGTAACTGCTATTATTACCTTCAGTTTACAGATGCAGAAACTGATGTATAGAAAGGTTAAGTCACTGCCCAAGATCGCATAATGGGGAGGGGCCTGATTTGAAACCAGACAATCTGTCCCCAGGGTCTGGAATATAACTCCCTTCATATAAAGTTCAAAAGCAGGCACAGCTAAGCAACATTATTATTTAGTAATATATGTATATTTGGCAATATATATGGCAAAAACTGTTATTAAATGTAAAACAAAACAGAACAGCACAAAATTCACAATTACCTGTTGTAGGGGAGGGAAGGAAATTCAACCTTACAGGGAAATAGAAAGATTCAAAGAAATTGGCAAGATGTTAATTTTGTTGTTGATATTGTTATTCTTTGGTGTATATATCCATTACACGCAGCCTTTCTTGGTATGCTATATTCCTGAATTAAAAAAAACAAAAAACAAAAAAACTGTTGAAAGAGAGAGGCTAGTCTCTGAACCCTGAACAGAGGAACAGTCCCTGCAGTGGAGGACAAACCTGTCCTTGAGAATTTTTCTGTGATCTACACGTTTGCCAGAGAAGTTCGTTGGGCTGAATCATCTTGAAAGGATTTTACTCCTGCAGACACCCAGGCTAAGAGTATGCGGGTAAGATCTCAGAAGCCAGAGCCGGCCTGAGAGAGCATAGTGTAAGTGAGGGCTCTGTCTGGGGAGTAGGGATGGAGGGAGGTGTCCAGAGAGCTCACAAAGCAGCCCAAGAGAGAAGAGCCAGCATCTGGATATCTGCCAGATGGTAATTACACCATGAAAACAGACATGAGAGGTAGCAGAAGGAGAAGGGATAAGAGGGTAAAAGAACAAGTTAGTAGAGTGAAGGGAGAGTGGATGAGCTTTGAACTGGATAAAATGAAATTCTTGGTATTAGACTGGACTGGAGTCTCTGTTACCTACAAATGAGGCTTTTTGTTAATTTATGAAAGTGACAGAGAAAAGTTAAGGGGATCTGCCTGAGATATTGTCCAAAAAAGGAAGATTTTGCAGTTTGTTTGAAGCCCAGTGGGGAGAACAAGTAAAGATGTTTCCCACTTGCACTTTACCAAGTTCAATAAACGAATTCAGATTATATAATGACACTTTAAGACATGGATTTAAATTGTGTGGGTCCACTTACATGCAGATTTTTTCCAACAAATACAGTACCATACTATAAATGTATTTTCTCTTTTCTTTTATTTTCTTAATAACATTTTCTTTTCTCTAGCTTACTTTATTGTGAGAATACAGTATATAATACATATAACACACAAAATATGTGTTTATCAACTATTTATGTAATCAGTATGGCTTCCAGTCAACAGTAGGCTAATTAGTAGTTAAGTTTTGGGGAAGTCAAAAGTTATATACAGATTTTTGACTGATCAGTGCCCCTAACCCTGGCATTGTTCAAGGGTCAACTGTACACAAGTGTCTATTCCTTTACCTTTTAAAAATAACTTTATTGAGGTATGATTCAAATATTTTAATGTTCAGCCTTCCATGTACAATTTAGTGGTTTTTAGTCTATTCAGAAGGTTGTAAAGTCAGTATCACTATCTAATTTCAGAACATTTCATCACCCCAAAAGGATACCCTATACATAATATCAGTTACTCCCCATTCCCTGCTGCCCCTGGCAATCACTAAACTACTTTCTGTGTCTATGAATGTGTCTGTTCTGGTCATTTCCCATAACTGGGATCATGCAACCTGTGGCCACTTGCATCTGGCTTGTTTTACTTAGCATGATGTTTTTAAGTTTCATCCTTGGTGTAGCAGGTACATATTCCATATTTCTATAGCTATGTAGTATTCCATTGCATGGCTCTATCATATTTTGTTTATTTATTATCAGTTGATAGACATTTCAGGTTCTACTTTTTCCTGCATTATGAATACTGCTGCTATGAACATTCATGTACAAGGTTCTGGGTGAACATCTGCTTTCAATTCTCTTGAGTAAATATGTAAGAGTGGAATTGCTGGAGCATATGGTAAACTCTGTTTAACATTTTTTTAAGGTTTTTTTTTTAAGATTTTATTTATTCATTCATGAGAGAGAGAGAGGCAGAGGCAGAGGGAGAAGCAGGCTCCCCACGAAGCAGGGAGCCCATTGTGGGGACTCAATCCAGGACTCTGGGATCATGATTTGAGCCGAAGACAGACACTTAACCAACTGAGCCACCCAGGCGTCCTCTGTTTAACATTTTGAGGAAAAACTGTTTTCCAAGTACTGCATGATTTTACAACCTAGTCAGCAGTTGTATGAAGGTTCCAATTCTCCACATTCTCACTAACACTTGTATGCCTTTTATTTTAACCATTCTAATGGGCGTAAAAAGGAATCTCATCATGATTTTGATTTGCATTTCCCTAAAGACTAATGATGCTGAACATTGTTTTATGTACTTATTAACCATTAACTAATAACCATATCTTCTTTGCAGAAATGTCTATTTAGATCCTTTGCCCATTTTTAATTGGGTTATTTGTCTTTTTATTGTTGAATTGGAAAAGTTCTTTATATATTCTAGATATAAGTGCCTTGTGCTATGTATGATTTGCACGTATTTTCTCCCATTCTATGGGTTTTTTTTACTTTCTTTATCATGTCCTTTGAAATACAAATTTTCTTATTTTGAGGAAATTCTATCACTCAGTTTTTTCTTTTGTTGCTTGTGCTTTTGTCTCTACCTTTTTAAATATGCAAATGTAATCATATTATAGCTAGGGTTCCTCAACTTGCTTTTTCTTATTAACAGTTCTTGGACATCTTTCCACATCTCTCTCTCTCCCTCTCTATCTCTCTCTCACACACACATACATACATGCAAACACATCTATCCATCTATAGTGTATATCATTTTACAGCAGCATAGTATATTATTTTATGTAGGTAAATAAGAAGTCCTCGATTGATGTGTATTTAGGTTTTTACAGCTTTTTGCTATTATAGCCAAGCAAACATTCTGACACTATATCCTTATATACATGTGTTAGTATACCCACATTGTATTTTTCTAATTGTAAGAGTGTTGGGTGAAAGAGTATTTCTATTTGAAATTTTGAGAGAGCCTACCAAATTATCTTCAATAATGTTATATGTTTTTTATATATATTATCCTCTAGTAGTGTTTGAGAATGTCTTGCATACACAGGGTATGACCAAAATTTTTAGCTTTACTCATCTGGTAAGTAAAAAATGATATTTTGTTTTGTCTTTCTTTGTGTTTGAGGTTGACTGCATTTTATATGGTTATTAGACATTTGTATTTCCTTCTGTATAAACTAGTCCTTTAAAACCTTTGCCCATTTTTCTAGTGGATTGTCTTTTTATTGAATTTTCAGAACCCTTTGTATGTTAAAAAATTTTTGCTTTTTCTCGGTTACATATGTTGTAATATTTTTCTTATTTTGTTATTTTCTTTTGAATGTCCTTATGGACTTTTTGTTGTACAGGGGTTTAAGGTGCCTTTGTAGTTAAATTTACTACTCTTTTTCTTATGAACTTTAGCAAATATTTTTTCCTCTTTTTTCTTAATTTTCTCTAAGGACTTTTTCCTATTCAAATTTTGAAGAATCTGACATCATTGGCTCTTCTTTTTCTTGACTTAATTATAAAAACCACTGCACACAATTCTTTAAAAACTTAGTTATTGCCTAGAATAGTGTCATATCCATAAGCCCAGTGAATAAATATTATTGAATAACGCTTTCAAATTCATATTCAAATTTTACACTTTTCAAGACTGTCTAAATAATTTTTTTTAATTCATAGCTTAAAATCAAAATTGTTTGGCATATCCCTTTCCCAAATAAAACCAATACAAAATAAGGTTTTAAGCATAACAAGTTCTATATAACCATTGCCATTTACTAACAAAGTTCAGTAGTTTGTTCTTGTTCATGTTGCTGTTGCTGCTTTAATGATTGGTGGAATAGCAGTTGCTTCCTGAGGGGCTGAGAAGTATCAACAGACATTTGAGCCTTTATATTTGGAGAAACCCTTTTGTTCAGTCCAGAAGCCCTAAAGGTTCCCAGGCACCAGTCAAAAGGGGTGTTTCCCATCCTGAGTGACACCTGAATACATGTCATCTGCCACAAAAGGATAGTTTCAATGTGTTCAGGCAGGAGATTAAACAGAGAGTCTTTTTAGAAATGAACAGAAGTGCCTACAATTTGGAGTTCAATCCATTTAACCTGTTACCAGAAGTCTGCTAATTTTCTTTCTTGCTCTCTGTTCCAAGCCATATCTGCAACTGTTGTGACGAGAATAGTTAAAGTAAGCCATTGTCTGCATTCTTGATCATATATCCAAACTTCTATAATTATCCTTACAAAAATACATAGTTTGAATTTTGTTAATAGTGACATTTTGAGTTGCATAGGAAGTACTGATATTATTTTTCAGAGTTTTGCTTTTAAAATTAAATAAATATAATAAAGGCATATAGTTATAAAAATATTCATGGCAAAAAAACTTACAAAAGAAACTGTAAGGAAACTATGCATAAAAACCTACAACTAAGAACTAAATAGTGAAAAACTTTTCCAAAAATTGTTACAGGAAATCTGTATAGAATAGAGTGAGGAAGCTGAACTGGATAACTTCTGAGCTGATGTCTTTTTTCAGGTCAAGAGGATTTTATAGAAAGAATAGGAATAGTCTATGTAAAGGGATAGTTGAGAATTACACACATAAAAATTACAAGTGAAACTTCAGCCCAAAAAATAACCAAAAAGTACAAAGTGTGTTTCTCTGTATGTGTTTGGAAGAGGAGAAGGGTTGACTGGAGATTATAAAAAGATGTCGGTAGGTCATGGCTGCATGTTGGACAGAGCTGTAGAGGCTGGCAGGAAACTCATTACCCAAAGCCTCGAGGTCGAAACCAAGATCAGAATCTGATTTCTCTGACCCAAGCGGGATGATATCTGGGAACACAAATCTGATTATGTCACACCCAAGTTTAAATTTCTTTTGTAATTCCTCAGTATCTAAAAAAAGTGTCCAAACTCTATAACAAAGTCCTGTGAGGCTCTTCATCTTATGAACATGTTACCTTACTATATTCTTCTTCCAACCATAAGAAAATCTGCACTTCGGCCATTCCAAATTTGCCCCATGCTCTGTCCATGCTATTTTCTTTTATTCCTCCATATCTTTCCTACGTGGTTTGTATGTGTGTTTTCTTCATCTCGGTTAACCATCTTGCAAACTTCTATTCATCAAATTCAACCTTAGTGGCTTCTCTTAGAAGTTTTTGCTATTCTCTTAGAGATAGCATTCCCTCTTCCATTATTTTGTGACATTGTTCATTCTAGTAGTAGTTATGTATGGATGTTCCTGCCCTAATAGTTGGAGCTACTCAAACTGAGAAACCACTTCATATTTATGTTTGTATTTTAATTGGTTTAGAATCTAAGTCATATGATAGAAAGAGCTCTGTATTAATATTCATAGCACTTTATCTTAAAAAATAAATACCTGAGAAATTGGATTAATCCATGAGAAGCTGTATTTATAATTTGGATTCTCTAGAAGTAAGCTTCAAAGGCAGAACCTGCTATCTTCTGCTAGACTAATGGCACAATCCCTCCTCATTATAAAAATCTACTTTGAAGTGGTGTTAGAGGCAAAATTACATAATGGAGTTGTAATTTATAATTTATTATTTTTTTCACAACTTCATTGAGAGGTAACTGACATATAACATTGTGTAAGTTTAAGGTTTACGATGTGATGATTTGATACATATGTATATTTCAAAATGTTTACCACAGTAAGATTAATTAACACATCCTTTACCTCGCATAATTACCATTTTAGTGTTGTTATGATAAGAACACTAGAGTTCTAGTCTCATAGGAACTTTTTAAAAAGATCTCTATTATTATTAAGATTATTGATTTGGAGGTTTATAAAATTTGTAATTATTTCTTCCAATAATTGTAATGTGCAAATTATTTGAGAATATTCAATTATGGTAAAAAGGCAAGTAAACAAATGGTATAAGTAGAACTCATAAAAAATATAAAGCACAGATAGTAAGTAAGCTATTAATTTATGAAACATAGTTTAAGCCCACAGGATATAAGTATACATAATGAGTAAAAAGTAGCATGTAAAACATAGGCAAACTTACAACATATTTGAAATATTAAGAATAAATTACTAATTTTTAATGTACACCAAAGATAGGTAAAACTAATAGAAATTGTGATGGAGAAAAAGTGTTACTTCAAGACAGAAAGAAGCATAAAGACCAATTCATGATCATGATGACCCCTGAATAATAATAATAATAACACAATTATGATCCCATTCTGGTCTCAAATGTTTTCTTCTCAACCGAAGAAACACAAATAAAAACCATAGTGACTCAACAGGTTAATTGGTCTGAGGTGTTTGATAGACAAATGTGTATCATTGCCTATCTGTGGGCACCTTGTTCAAATCTCAACTATGGCTCTCATAATCATGTTGTAAGCCAGGAGACCTAATACAGCAGAGAGAGATACAGGACATATGAGCTTTGCATAAGGGATTCAGAGAGTATGGTATTTTCACTCTTAATCCAAGTGTGTTAACCTAATCAATCTCTTTTTTTTGTGGTTTCATACTGATATCTTCAAATGATTTAATAAACTATAATTTGAACATATTAATTTTGTCAATAAGCTTTTCGTTCCATGGCCCCTGAGATAGCTTGCCTGGTAGTTTACATGGAGGCTATGATCACATTTAGGTAATTCTCCATGTAACAAGTAAAACTGTAGATTCTACTGGATTTTTTTGGAATCACATAGCTCAAGTGAAATGACTAAATAAAAGAAAAAATGACACAGCCAAGAAAATGATCTTTTCAAACAAGAACAAAACATTTATGCTAGCTAAATAACCATGAAACATTAAAAAAAAGTCGGTGTGTTTGAGGAAATAATTTCCCTGTTAAATACTAAGAGATATGAGCCCTGCTGAAAACATTCAAAAGAGAAGTGATAGAATGGAATTGGTGAAACCCTAACCTGGGGAGCAAAACATGAACTCTAATCTGGCTTCTGTCAATTCTGAGATGACTGACTTACTTGGATTGCTTAACTATACTGAGCTGTGGCTTCCTCACATGACAAATGAGAAAACAAACAAGAAGGTATTTTGTAGATGTGATTAATATTTACAATCAGTTGACTTTACATAAAGAAGATTATCCTTGATGGCACAAAAAATAGACACTTACACCAATGGAGCCCAGAAACAAACCCACAATTATATGGTCAATTAATCTTCATCAAAAGAGGCAAGAATATGTAATAGAAAAAAGACAAACTCTTCCACAAATGGTGTTGGGAAAACTGGACAGCTACATGCAAAAGAATAAAACTGGACCACTTTCTTACACCATACACAAAAATTAAATTCAAAATGGATAAAGACCTAAATGTGAGATGTGAAACCATAAAAATCCTAGAGGAGAGCACAGGCGGTAATTTCTCTGAAATCGGCTATAGCAACATTTTTCTAGATATGTCTCCTAAGGCAAGGGAAATAAAAGCAAAAATAAACTATTGGGACTATATCAAAATAAAAAGCTTTGTGCAGTGAAGGAAACAATCAACAAAAATAAAAGACAACTACTGAATGGGAGAAGATAGTTTCAAATGATATACAAAAAAGGGTTAGTATCCAAAATACATAAAGAACTTATACAACTCAACACCCAAAAAACAAATACTCCAATTAGAAAATGGACAGAAGACACATGAACAGACATTTCTGCAAAGATGATGTACAGATGGCCAACAGATACAATGCTCAATATCACTCATCATCAGGGAAATGCAAATCAAAACTACAATGAGATATCACCTCACACCTGTCAGAATGGCTAAAATCAACAACACAAGAAATAGCAAGTGTTGGTGAGGATGTGGAGAAAAAGGACCCCTGATGCACTGTTGGTGAAAATGCAAACTGGTACATCCACTCTGGAAAACAGTATGGATGTTCCCCAAAATATTAAAAATAGAACTACCTGTGATCCAGTAATTACACTACTGGGTATTTACCCAAGGAATATAAATATACTAATTTGAAAGAATATATGCACTCCTATGTTTATAACAGCATTATTTACAATAGCCAAGATATGGAAGCAACCCGTGTCCTTTAAGAGATGAATAAAGAAGAGGTGGTATATATACACAATGGAATATTATTCAGTCATAAAAAATGAAATCTTGCTATTTGCTACAAAATGGATGGAGCTAGACAGTATAATGCTAAGCAAAGTAGACCAGTCAGAGAAAGACAAATACCATGTGATTTCACTCATTTGTGGAATTTAAGAAACAAAACAAACAAAGGGGAATAAAAGAGAGAGAGAAACCAAGAAATAGACTCTTAACTATAGAAAAAAATTGATGATTACCAGAGAAGAAGTGGGTAGGTGATGGGTGAAATAAGAAAAGAGGATTAAGAGTACATTTATCATGAATGCCAAGTAATGTATAGAATTGTTGAATCATTCACTATATTGTATACCCTGAGACTAATATAACACTGTATGTTAACTATACTGGAATTAAAATTAAAAACTTATACAAAAAAAAGAAGATTACCCTTGATGATGTGGGTGGGCTTCACCCAATCAGCTGAAGGCCATGAGAGTAAAAACCATGATTTCTCTGAAAAGAAAGGATTCAACCTCAAGACATAAAAATCCTTCCTGAGTTTCCAGCCTGCTAGCTTGCCCTACAGATTTTAAGCTTGCCATCCCACATAATTGTGTATGCCAATTTTTTAACATAAATCTACCTATATCTATCTATCTATCTACCTACCCAATCTATCCAATCTATCCCGTTTTTCTGTTTTTCTGGAGAACCCTAAGCGATACATCTTTCCTGCTTCTATGCCACAGAAATAGGAAAGTAATTTGAAAACTTCAAAGTGCTATGCCAATTTAAGGTATTATTATCTGAACTATATTTCAAATATCTATTTTAAATTAATGACTGCAAATGTATCTATGTATGTTTCTGAAAATTTCTTCTTGTAAAAGAATATTACAAATGATACTTTGAGCAGAAATTCTAGTTTTCAAAAGGGAAGACAGTAGGAAGTATTTGAATGATGCTTGTGAAAAACTGTTTTATTTTTTTTATTTTTATTTTTTTTTAAAGATTTTATTCATTTATTCGACAGAGATAGAGACAGCCAGCGAGAGAGGGAACACAAGCAGGGGGAGTGGGAGAGGAAGAAGCAGGCTCATAGCGGAGGAGCCTGATGTGGGGCTCGATCCCAGAACGCCAGGATCACGCCCTGAGCCGAAGGCAAACGCCTAACCGCTGTGCCACCCAGGCGCCCCCTGTTTTATTTTTTTAACATTTTATTTATTTATTTGGGAGAGAGAGAACAGAGTGAGAGAGAGCACAAGCAGGGGAAGGAGCTCCCTGCTAAGCAGGGAGCCCAATGCAGGGCTTGATCCCATGACCCTGAGTTCATGACCTGAGCCAAAGGCATCTAGATGCCCAACCAACTGAGCCACCCAGGCGCCCCTGAACAACTGTTTCCGTTATTTATTTTGTGAATCTTAAATTAATAACAAAGATGAAAAGGGAGAACAGTGTCATCCTCCATTTCTCCTCGTCATTCAATGTAATTGAGTAAATTATCTACTTTGATTTTAACAGAAAGCTTTTGTTCTCAAACCCTTCAGTAAAAATAAAATTTTACATTATTAATTTCATCTTAAAATACACAGAATCTTTCCCTTCACCACCATAATCCCCCATTCTTCTCTTTGCTCTTTGCCCCACTATAAAACTTACCATTTTGGTTAGTCCAGCTCAACAAGCAGTGATTGCTCCACCTAGATGAGTATGTCCTCAAATAAAAGCTCAACTATGGATTCTACTATTTGTTCTGCTGAGTTCACCATGAACAAGTTACTCAAAGCTCTTCCACCCTCAGTCGGTGATCTAGCTGGTCAGCCACTTAGCATTAACCAAGCAAATCATTGTGCAACTTGCCTTTCCTATCATCACTCCTCCACTTTCTGTAAGCCTCATATCAGAATCAGTCTGATTACTTTAGACACATAGTTCATTTTGGATTACAAGCAATCCTTCTTGTTTATAAGACTTGGCTCAATGACTTTAGCTTTACTCCAAAAGTTAAACCACCTTCCAAGGGTAAAATTTCACAGATAGTAAATTTTTAAAAATGCAATTCAGAATTGGATGACTATTCCCAACTGAGTACTTTTAAAATTATTTGTAGCAGTAACCTCAAGAGATCAATAATTAAGCTTGGTGCTATACAGAGATCATGTGAAAGAGAATAACTTATATGGGAATGTTTATGTTCTGATAGGGTCATTTAAGAAAATTCAGCCTCTTAACCATACCTTATTATACATTGATTTTAAAAGAGTATATATTATTTTCGTATATACCAGAGCCTATGGGCAGTAAGAACAGTTCATCTGTTAGACTCGTTTATGGAGATAGATAGATAGATAGATAGATAGATAGATAGATAGATAGATAGATATAAAGCAGGGGTGCCTGGGTGGCTCAGTTGGTTAAACATCAGATTTCGGCTCAGGTCATGATCTCAGTGTCCTGACATCAAGCCCCACATGGACCCCACATGGAGCCTCATGTTGAGCTTCCTGCTTAGCAGGGAGTCTGCTTCTCCCTCTCCCTTTGCCCCTCCCACCTCTCATGTGCTCTCTCTCTCTCTCTCAAATAAATAAATTTTTAAAAAATCTTTAAAAAAGAATGCAAATTGTCTTCAGACCAAATATAAATATTACACAAGTGAACCTGCACAGAGTTAAAATTCAATTTTCTTCTCTAATCTTTATAAAACATTAACTTGGAGTTATGATAAAAAGGAAACGTGTATTTATTACTCTGTTGGGAGCAATAATAAAAAATTTTTCCACAAATCTTTTTTTCTTTATAATAATATTTTTTTTATTATATTATGGTAGTCACCATACAGTACATCCCTGGTTTTTTATGTACAGTTCCATGATTCATTAGTTGCGTATAACACCCGGGGCAACATGCAATACGTGCCCTCCTTACTACCCATCACCAGCCTATCCCATTCTCCCACCCCCCTCCCTTCTGAAGCCCTCAGTTTGTTTCTCATAGTCCATAGTCTCTCATGCTTCATTGCCCCTTCTGATTACCCCCCTTTCTTTATCCCTTTCTTCCCCTACCGATCTTCCTAGTTCTTATGTTCCATAGATGAGAGAAATCATATGATAATTGTCTTTCTCTGCCTGAATTATTTACTTGGCATTATCTCCTCCAGTGCCGTCCATGATGCAGCAAATGTTGAGAAATCGTTCTTTTTGATAGCTGAGTAATATTCCATTGTATATATGGACCACATCGTCTTAATCCAGTCATTTGTTGAAGGGCATCTCGGCTCCTTCCACGATTTAGCTATTGTGGACAATGCTGCTATGAACATTGGGGTGCATATGGCCCTTCTGTTCACTATGTCTGTATCTTTGGGGTAAATATACAGTAGTGCAATGGCTGGATCATAGGGTAGCTCAATTTTTAACTTTTTAAGGGACCTCCACTCTGTTTTCCAGAGTGGCTGTACCAACTTGCATTCCCACCAACAATGTAGGAGGGATCCCCGTTCTCCACATCCTCTCCAATAATTGTTGTTTCTTGCCTTGTCAATTTTTGCCATTCTAACTGGCATAAGGTGGTATCTCAGTGTGGTTTTGATTTGAATTTCCCTGATGGCTAATGATTTTGAACATTTTTTCATGTGTCTGTTAGCCATTTGTATGTCTTCATTGGAAAAGTGTCTGTTCATATCTTCTGCCCATTTTATGATTTGTTTATTTGTTTCTTGTGTATTGAGTTTGAGAAGTTCTTTGTAGATCTTGGATACCAGTCTTTTTTATCTGTAGTGTCATTTGCAAATATCTTCTCCCATTCCATGGGCTGCCTCTTAGTTTTTTGACTGTTTCCTTGGCAGTGCAGAAGATTTTATCTTGATGAAGTCCCACGAGTTCATTTTTTCTTTCGTTTCTCTTGCCTTTGGAGATGTGTCATGAAAGAGGTTGCTGTGGCCGATGTCGTAGAGGTTGCTGCCTATGTTCTCCTCTAGGATTTTGATGGATTCCTGTCTCACATCAAGGTCTTTCATCCATTTGGAGTTTATCTTTGTGTATGGTGTGAGAGAGTGGTCAAGTTTCA
>NW_024425119.1:31236114-31269870 GCF_017311325.1 Ursus maritimus
GTTTGTTCCAGTTCTTTGAAAATGTCATTGGTATTTTGATTGGGATGGCATTGAAAGTGTAGATTGCTCTGGGTAGCATAGACATTTTAACTATGTTTATTCTTCCAGTCCATGAGCATGGAATATTTTTCCATCTTTTTGTGTCTTCTTCAATGCCTTTCAAGAGTGATTTGTAGTTTCTAGAATATAGATCCTTTACATCTCTGGTTAAGTTAATTCCAATATAATGTATGATTTTTGGTGCTATTGTAAATGGAATGGATTCCCTAATTTCTCTTTGTTCAGTCTCATTGTTCGTGTAGAGAAATGCAACTGTTTTCTGAGCATCGATTTTGTATCCTGCCACATTACTGAATTGCTCTATAACTTCTAATAGTTTAGGGGTGGAGTCTTTTGGGTTTTCCATATAGAGTATCATGTCATCTGCGAAGAGAGACAGTTTGACTTCTTCTTTGCCGATTTGGATACCTTTTATCCCTTTTTGTTGTCTGATTGCTGTTGCAAGGACTTCTAGTACTATGTGGAATATTAATGGCGAGAGTGGGCATCCTTGTCATGTTCCTGATCTTAAGGGAAAGGCTTCCAGCTTTTCCCCATTGAGAATGACATTTGCTGTGGGCTTTTCATAGATGGTTTTTATGAGATTGAGGAATGTACCCTCTATCCCTACACTCTGAAGGGTTTTAATAAGGAAAGGATGCCGTATTTTGTCAAATGCTTTTTCTGCATCAATTGAGAGAATCATATGGTTCCTGAATCTTTTCTTGTTGATATAATCTATCACACTGATCGATTTGCAAATGTTGAACCACCCTTGCATCCCAGGTATGAATCCCACTTGGTCATGATGGATAATCCTTTTAATGTACTGTTGGATCCTATTAGCTAGGATCTTGTTGAGAATTTTGGCGTCCATATTCATCAGAGATATCGGTCTGTAGTTCTCCTTTTTGATGGGGTCTTTGCCTGGTTTGGGGATCAAGGTAATATTGGCCTCATAGTTTGGTAGTTTTCCTTCTGTTTCTATTTTTTTTAAACAGCTTTAGGAGAATAGTATTATTTCTTCTTGGAATGTTTGGTAGAATTCCCCGGGGAATCCATCAGGCCCTGGAGTTTTGTTTTTTGGAAGGTTTTTAATCACTGCTTCAATCTCTTCATAATTAATTGGTCTGTTTAAAAAATCAATTTCTTCCTGTTTCCGTCTTCGTAGTTTATAGGTTTCCAGCAAGGCCTCCATCTCTTCCAAGTTGCTTAATTTATTGGCATAAAGTTGTTGATAAAAGTTTCCAATGATCCTTCCTATTTCATTGGTGTTGGTTATGACCTCTCCCTTTTCATTCATAATTTTATTAATTTGGGTCCTTTCTCTATTCTTTTGGATAAGTCTTGCCAGCGGTTTGTCAATTTTATTGATTCTCTCAAAGAACCAGCTTCTAGTCCTGTTGATCTGCTCAATGCTCCCGGCTTCACACTTGATCTCTGCCTACATCTGATCAACTGCTTTCTCTCCGCATGGATTAGGCCTGTTCTTCCTGTTGCCGTTCCAGCTTCTGAGGTGAGATAATATAAAACTGTCATTCTTAGATTTTTCTATTCTTTTGAGTGAGGGGCTTTCTGGATGTCTATGTATTTTCCCCCTAGTGGACCACCTTTGCAGTGTCCCATAGGTTTTGGACCATTGTGTTTTCATTCTCGCTGGTCTCCATAAATTGTTTAAATTGGATTTTTGATTTCCTGGTTTACACAATCATTCTTAAGCAGAATCGTTCTTAGTTTCCAAGTGTTTGAGTTTCTTCCAAATTTTTCCTTGTGATTGAGTTCCAATTTCAAAGCATTGTGGTCTGAGAATATGCAGGGAATAATTTCAGTCTTTTGGTATCGGTTGAGACCCAGAACATGATCTATTCTGGAGTATGTTCCATGTGCATTAGAATAGAATGAGTATTCTTTGGTTCTGGGGTGTAGTGTTCTATATATATCTATGAGGTCCAACTCGTCTAGTATGGCATTCAAAGCTCTTGTTTCTTTGTTGATTTTCTGCTTAGACTCCATCCCCTTACTCTCAGTCTGAATGCATCTTTGGGTTTGAAATGAGTCTCTTGTAGACAGCAAATGGATGGGTCATTTCTTTTTATCCAATCTGCAACCCTGTGGCGTTTTATGGGATGGTTCAAACCATTTACATTAAGACTGATTACTGAGAGATATGATTTTAATGTTGCCATGTTGCCAGTAAAGTCTTTTTTTGTATTGGCTGTGTCTTTCTGTTCTGTATCACTCTTGGGGCCTTTTTACTTTTATAGAACCCCCCTTAATATCTCCTGTAGGACTGGTTTCGTGGTTACAGAATTGGTCAATGATTGGCGATTCTGGAAGGTCTTTATTTCTCCATCAATTCTGAATGACAGCCTTGCTGGATAAAGGATCCTTGGCTGCATGTTTTTCTCTGAAAGAGCTTTAAATATGCTCCCCCAACCCTTTCTCTCATTCCAGGTCTGTGTAGACAGGTCTGACGTAATTCTGATGCTTTTGCCTTGGTACGTGAGAAATTTCTTTGCCCTGGCCGCTTTCAATACTGTATCCTTGGATCTAATATTTGTGAATTGCACTATGATGTGACATAGGGGACGTTTGTCTTGGTTGATTTTGGGAGGGGTCCTCTCTTCCTGTTTGACATGAATGCTTGTTTCCTTTGCTAGATTAGGGAAGTTTTCAGCTACAATTTCTTCAAATATCTCTTCTAGACCTCTGTTTTTCTCCACCCCCTCGGGGATGCCGATGATTCTGACATTGGAACATTTCATTGAGTCAGTAATCTCCTGTAATCTACATTCTTGAGATTGGATTTTTTTGAGCCAAGTTTCTGTTTTAGCTTTCTCTTCTACCAACCCATCCTCCAATTCACTGATTCGTTCTTCTGCCTCATTTACCCTGGCCATCAGAGCATCTAGTTTTGATTGCATTTGATTCATAGCATTTTTAATTTCTGCCAACTTCGCTCTCATTTCCGCCCTTAGAGTTCTATATTCTCATTAATATTTTTGTTAATATTTTTTCAAGTCTACACATCATCTTGACCATTGTTACTCTGAACTCCATTTCTGATAATTTGGTTATATCCATATCCATCAGCTCTGTGGCAGAGGCCACAGACTCATTGTCTTTTCTTTGCTGGGGGGGATTTCTCCTTCTCGTCATTCTGATGAGGAGAGGTTGCGGGGTTGTCCAGAGCCCAAATTATTGACCAGGACCCAGACAGTGTGCACTTTTTTATAGGGACCTTAGGGATGTGGGCTTCTTGATTTCTCAGCCTGCCTTCTGGGGGAGGGGCCTGTCACGCTGATACTCAGGCAACCCTGCTTGGGTAGAGTCTCCCTGTCCCCTGCGCGGGGGGATGGGGATGGGCACACCGTGAGCGGGTATTTCCAGGCTTTTGTTCTCTGGCAGCTTTCCCTGGCAGTTTGCTGTGCCTCTTCTGAGAGTCAGAGCAGCAGTGGCCGAATCCCAGCCTCTGTCTCAGAATAGAGAGATTGCAGTCCACTCTCCACTGAGCTCTTCTGGCCACTTTAACTGTGTTTCTGTTGGTGCTGCTAAACCCTACAGCATCCCGGAATGTGCACCCCACAGCTGGCGTCCCAGTCCTCACTTCTAGGGCTGGCACATCTCTGTCCTTTGTGTTTCTAACACCGCTAGCGGCCAGCCGCCAGGCACACTCCGGAGCTCCATTTCAGTGTGGTTCGCGCGCACTGCAGAGCTCCTGTTTTCTTTCTGGTCATGCGCATTCCCAGGCTCACGGTCTCAGTCTGCTCTCTCACGGTGCCGGTCTGCGAGTCCGCCCGCTCCCCAGTGCAGGTGGCTACCGCTTCCCCAGTGGCGGCTCCCTCCACCTTCCATTTATCTTCCAATATCTGTGCGCGGATTCACGGCTCCCCGCTTTGTACCTCAATACTCAGTGCTGGAGATGTTCATTTGTAGAGATCCAGATGTATCTTCCTGCGTCTCAGGCTGATCCCATGGGCGTTCAGGATGGTCTGGTACCTATCCAGCTCGACTCAGGGGACCAGCTGAAAAGGGGACCCCTACTCCTCCGCCATCTTAACTCTTCCCCCCACAAATCTTTTTTTCTATCTTTGTTTTTGGTCCTTAAGTCTCAATATCCTTCCTTGAATTATCAAGCCTATTAATGTCTCCCCTGAAAAAATATCATTTTTCACTGTTAAACTTTTCCCATAAAGTACATTCTTCTGAGTAAAGTCTTGATATACCTTGAAAATCGTGCACCAGACAGGAATTTTTTTTTTATTTTAATCTCTAAGAATTTTTAAAAGATTTTATTTATTTATTTGAGAGAAAGAGAGAGTGCACGAGCTGGGGAGAGGGGCAGAGGGAGAAGGAGAAGCAGAATTCCCACTGATCAGGGAGCCCAACATGAGTCCTAGTCCCAGGACCCAGAGATCATGACCTGAGCTGAAGGCAGACGCCCAACTGACTGAGCCACCCAGGCACCCCTAATCTCTAGAAATTTTTTAAATATTTACACTGGCTAAACTCTAATGATTCTTCCTTAATTGTGTGTTGTTTTTTAAATGCTATAAAAGCTGTTGAGATAAATTGAGATGTTCCTCAATCTACCCCTCCATTTAGCTTTTCAACCTTATCCTTGATATTCTTTTCTCCAAAGAGCTCAAATACTCCAACTAAAAATATAAAGATAACAACAAGAGGGGCACAAGAGGGGCTTAGCTGGTTAAACGTCTGGCTCAGGTCATAATCCCGAGGTCCTGGGACTGAGTGTCACGTTGTGCTCTGTCTCTTACTCTCCGTCTCTCAAATAAATAAAATCTTAAAAAAAAAAAAAAAGATAGCAACAAGAACTGTTATGCCTGGATAATTTTGCCCAGATATTTGCAGGGGTTTGTTGGTTTGTTTTTGTTCTGTTTTGCTTTTACAAATTCCTGGGAATGTGATGTTTCTGGATTATGTATGAACTGCTATTATGTATGAATAAAGATCTATAGGGACAGGAGTCGTGTTCTTCCCTGTGCTAGCATTCTACCCAGTGCTCTATAAATACCTGGATTAGAGAATGAAATGAAAGGAAAGAATATTTTATCTTTTGATCGAAGCTTGTTCTGATTCTGTATGAAGGCCTAGAATTCATTGACCATCTCTATCTTACTTGCATTGCCTCTCCAATGGCATAATAAGACATCTCCAGAGTCATAGATTACTGCAGGGTCCTTCTATGAGATATCATCACTTCTCTTGCCTTTCTTTTTAGATGTACTCCTGGAGGACTTTAAAGTACTGATTAAGAATATGAGGTTCTAGAGTTGACAGACCAAAGTTTCAACACAGCTTTGTCATTCATTGCAAGCGTGACCATGGACAAGTTACTAAACTTCCCTCAGTGTTCAATTTACTTGTCTGTAAAATAATAATCCCTATTCCAGAGGTGAGTAAATGAGAAAATTTATCTAAAACATTTAGTGCTGCTTGGCACCATAGGAATCATTCAATAAATGTTAGGCATTATCATTATTATTACTACTATAATTATATTTCTATTTAGCTATAAGCTCCAGGAGAGCAATAATCATTCTTTTTTAAGCTTTGTGCTCCCAGTACCTAGTATAGTATTTGATACATGTATGTTGAACTGAACCATATTTATGATCTACAGAGAGAAATGTAAAAAACAAAAACTCTTCATTTTTCCTGATTGGGGGTGGTGTAGCTAAGAAGCAATATACAATACTCTTAGCCTATGAATCATAAACAGTGGTTGCCTGATCTGTATTTCTTTTTTTTTTATTAAGACTTATTTATTTATTTGAGAGAGAGACAGAGAGCAGGGTGGGGAGGGGCAGAGGGAGAGGGAAAGAGAGAATCTCAGGAAGACTCCCTGCTGAGCACAGAGCCCCACCTGGGGCTCCATCTCATGACCCTGAGATCATGCCCGGAGCTGAAACCAACAGTCTGATGCTTAACCGACTGAGCCACCCAGGTGTCCCAGCCTTATCTATAGTTTGCAACTAAAAATCAAATGCTCAAATTTTAAAGGAGGAGGGTTGGCTTATAACTTTAAAGTGAGAAAAGTGGAATTTGAGTAAAAGCTAATAGGGATAATTGAACATTTGTCATCTGATTTTCCTTGCATACACTTCTTGGTTTTAAAAACAACATGGACGGGGCCCCTGGCTGGCTTAGTTGGTAGAGCATCCAACTCTTGATCTGGGGCCATGAGTTCAAGCCCCACATTGGGCATAAAGCTTACTTAAAACATTTTAAAAATAAAAAATAAAAAGCAACACAGGTAAAGAAAGAGATGACCAAAAAGAGAGGAGAAAGTGCCAGGGAAACATGAAGTTCATTTACTTTATTTCACCCTATTATTACATTGAGGGAATATTCCAGTTGTCTGTTTAGCAAAGCGATTTCCCCCACCCACATAGAAAACTCTGGTGATTCTTCAGCCATGGCTGAATGCCAACCTTTCCATATTACTTGGAAGAAGTTTCAAGAAGCCTTCCTTAAAGGAACTCACCATGTAAATGCATGCTGATAATAAGAATTGTAAGATCATTAGGGCTTCCTCCTCACTGATTGAGAATTTCTTGCTACGTAAACCTTTATCTGTGTGACTGCAGGTTTTACACCGAACACACCTTGCCATAGTAAGCACTGGAGGTGGGGGATAGATAGTGATATTTTTCATTTGGAATACACTGGAATGTTGGTTTTTCTAAATTCCTCATGCAACACAATAAAAGGATTTAAAATATCATGTGCAGGCCACTTTGAGTACTTCTCTCAGTGCTGCCAGACCAGAAATCAACTGATAAAGTGATTCCACCAGACAAGGTGAGGCCTATTAAAACATTACATCATTCTGTATATACCCAGCCAAGGAAGGATCTTCTCATATGGCATCTCCATGAGGAGCTTGTCCAGTGAACATTTCAGTGACTCAAGTGGTGATGATTCTATCCTTGCTTGAGAAAATATTTTGTAAGTTACTCATCCAGCTCTTAGGAAATTTAGACATATAGAGCAAGCTGCATAAAACACTTGAGATCACCAAATCCAACCCCCTTGTTTTCGAAACTTACCCAAGATGTAGTTGGTGGAAGAACTAGAACTAAAACCCAGGTCTCCTTTTCTCTAGCTCACACTGATTCCTAGTTATTATTATTATTGTTTAAAGATGTATTTATTTGAAAGACAGTGTGTGTGCTTGAGTGGGGGGAGGGGCAGAGGGAGAGGGAGAATCTCAAGCACACTTCCCACTGAACGTGGAGCCTGACGTGGGACTTGATCTCACGACCCTGAGATCATGCATGCCCTGAGCCAAAATCAAAAGTCAGATGCTTAACCAACTGAGCCACCCAGGTGCCCCTGACTCCTAATTATTTAATGTAAAAGTAGGTAATTTTATTTTATGAGCACTCTTCTCTTCCTTCTGTAGTATAATTAAGGATATATTTTCCAAGCAATTGTTCTCATCATGCCAGAAAGTTCTTCAATTTCATATTTACATTCTTGATGTTATAGTATCTACTTAGTTTTGTAAAATATGTAAATAAAATATTTAAAATTTCTCTCGTTCAGAGAAATTGTCACTTGGTAAAAATCTATCACATTTAAGTTTTCCAAAATAATAAAACTAGTGCCACACAGTGAAATGCTCTACCGACTGAGTCAGTCAGGCTCCCCAAGACCCATATTTTATTTTTTTAAAAGATTTTAATTATTTGAGAGAGAGAGAGAGAATGGGCAGGGGGAGGGGCAAAGGGAGACGGAGAAGCAGACTCCCTGCAAAGCAGGGAGCCTGATTCAGGCTCCATCCTAGAACTCTATCCTGGGACTCCGGGATCATGACCTGAGCTGAAGGCAGAAACTTAACCAGCTGAGCCACCCAGGCACCCCTCCCCAAGACCCATATTTTAAAGTAAAAGTAAAACATAAAACATATGGACACTAACAAATACCTACACAGTTTTAAAACATCACAAGTGTTCCATTGTGCAATAAACTAACAACCTCATCCTTTTCCAGTGCAAATATAATTTCATTCCTCTTAAGCAGTTTGTGCAGTATTAGCTATTAAATGAGTTACTATGTTATTTCTCAATATTGTTCACACAGAGTCCAATATTTTTCATGTGACTGTCATGACATGGAATTTGTGAGGGTCACATATCTTTCTCTGCTTTGGGGAAGCTGGACCCTGAAGTTACTCTTTCTTTTGAAATTCTCTAGGACTCTTCACTTGGGAACAAAATCTGCTACGTCTCACTGAATAAAACTTCCACGGAATTAATTGTCTTCTTTGGGCATAGCCATCATCAAACAAGTGCTTCTCTTAGAATTATATCAAGACCCAGACTAGCTGAGACCCCTGTAACCTAGAGTGACAAGTATAGGGTTTTTAAACCTGTTTAAAACCTGACTCTGCCACTTAATAGCCCTATCACCTGGGGCAAATCAAGGACTCTTGCAGTGACGCTGTTTGCTTATGTATTAAGACAGTAATTCCTACCTTTCATTGGTGTTGTGATGATTGGATAAAGTAATATATATAAACTGCCTTCAGAGAATGCCTCACACATAGTAGGATCTGAATAAATGGTACTACTTACATTACTACCCTTCAAACAACAAGTCACTCCTGCCTTCTGTTTCTTCAGACACTTCCAGATTCTCATATTTCAAATGACCAAAACTAATGGTGATCACTAGGTTGTCACATTTGCTCAATATAACTTCCTAGACTAATTTATCTTCCTTTCAATTTTTGTGTGTAACCCTTAGTTATCACATTTCTGGCATATGCTCAGTATGGTAAGACTTTCCAGCTTAGTGCTTTTCCTCTCTAAAAGACCAGAACCTTTAATTAGGTACTTTTCCCCTAGCCACATAGCCAGGGATTTAGAGTTCCTTAAGAAGATTAATTAAACCTGCTGCCATTCCCTCAGCAAAGCTTCCTTTATTTTAGACCGCTGAACTGAGGGTTAAGTGTGTTATCACAGAGCAAATCAATGGCAAATCTGGATGTGGAAGCCAACAGGCTAGATTACCAGCTCTTTGTGACACTGAAAGAATACTTCCATTGACTGATTTTCTCTGCTGTGGGGTTTCAACAATACCTTAGTGAGAATCTGCCTAGAGACAAGAGCACCTTCCTGTACAGTGATATGATGCATCCGCACACTCACAGACAATTCCCCATTGATCTTCACTGTAGGAAGGGGAAGCCTGGCACACTACTTAAGAAAGGCAAGTCAACCTCATTCACTTGCTCCCAGGTTTTTTACAGCGATAGTGCTTTGTCTATATTGCTTAACCATATAATATTTATGGTGTGGATTTCTTGCTTACAAATAACTTGGGGCGTCTGGGTGGCTCAGTCAGTTAAGCAACTGCCTTCAGCTCAGGTCATGATCCCAGGGTCCCAGGATCGAGCCCCACATCGGGCTCCCTGCTCAGTGGAAAGTCCACTTCTCCCTCTCCCTCTGCCGCTCCCACTGCTTGTGCTCTCTCTGTCTCTAATAAATAAATAAAATCTTTAAAACAAAACAAATAACTAGCCAATATTTATCTAATTTAGCTTTATTAGATAATTTAACTTTGTCTATTTTTCCCAGATCCTTAGTGTAATAACTAATCTGGCTCAAATGTCAATATATAGCTCCTTGACGCATAAATGAAAATACTCCCATATTCTTCAGTACACAGTGTTTTATTTTTTTGTTTCCTCATGGAGGCTGAAAGCAAGAGAAAATATACCCTTTTATTAAAAAATGCTTTTGTGCTTTGCTTTAATAATCAGTTTTGTGCCAAAACCCAAAATGAATTTACCTTATAAATCAGTCTCTGAATTGTGCCAAAACCCAAAATGAATTTACCTTATAAGTCAGTCTCTGAAATTATGAATTTAATGTTTTAAAAGTTGAATGTTATTAATCAGAGTGATAGAGATTTGAATAAGGAAAAATTTCTCAAAATTATCAAGTGTAATATATATAACATATAACATATATATATAACTATTACCTGGAATGTGTGTGTGTGGGAGATGTGGGGTGGGTGTGTGTGTGTGTGTGTGTGTGTGTGTGTGTGTATAAAAGACACTCCTGAGGTTAATTCTGAATTATAGCAAAATTTAATCCTAATAGATAGATTGCTTATAAAGAGGGTTTACCCTACCATTTTTATGGCATTTAGAATTTGGGCTCTTCAATAATTAAAAATATGTTCCCTCTCTGTATGAGCTCAGTTATTATGTTATTTTAAAAATGGAAGACATGATTAGAAAAATAGACCACAGGGGCGCCTGGGTGGCACAGCGGTTAAGCGTCTGCCTTCGGCTCAGGGCGTGATCCTGGCATTATGGGATCAAGCCCCACATCAGGCTCCTCCGCTATGAGCCTGCTTCTTCCTCTCCCACCCCTCCTGCTTGTGTTCCCTCTCTCGCTGGTTGTCTCTATCTCTGTCAAATAAATAAATAAAATCTTTAAAAAGAAAAAAAAAGAAAAAAAAAAGAAAAATAGACCACAGGTTGTACTGCTGAACCATCATTATTTGCTACCTCAGGTCTTCAGCTTGATGAGCACCTTTGCTTTACAAAAATCTTTCAAACACTCTAATGTGTGTATCTTCAATTTTGGAATAAAAAGAGGAATGTAACTGAAAAATAACAGAATTTATGCTTAGCAATTTGGAGGTTTTGAATTACCCATTCTGATATATCAATTTCAGTTCATAATATTAGTTCATTTTTAATAGCCTGCAGAATTCCTGTGGTTGTTAATTTTTTGTGATGAAATTCAAGAGAGATTGTACCATAAACAGTTTTCTTGATTATTCATAAATATTGAGGGTGAGAAAAAACATTAAGTTTAAATAGAGTTCTTTACAGCTCATGTTTGTTCTCATCTATGCTGGCAAACTATGAAAACATTACCCAACAGCATGGTTTTCTAGCTGGTAAACCATGTTCAGAAATGTTTCCCAATTCAATACAACTACAAGCACTCAGAAAAGGAAATTGCTTTGTTGATATGTCCCAGGCAGATTGTTTCCTGTTTTGGAAATCACTGTGCTCAGTTAATCAGAGCTGAGATGGTTCTATTCATCCTCTACAAGGGGAATTGGCCAGCTCAGTGAGAATGACTTCCAAATATTTCAGTAGAATTGAAGCTCAGGTTTTAAGACTCACTAGATACCTAAATATAAACCATTTTTTTCCTACAAATTAAAAATGCTTGTTTTTATATGCTGTGATTTCTTGTTTCATACTTTGTATCTTCATGCCAGAAGAACTTGGAGTTTGAATTTAAATTTCCATTTATGCTATCAATCTTATGAAATTCCTTCTGGTAGGATAAGACATAATTTAATAGTTACAGGAAATATTTTAGCTACTCACATTAGTAGAGGCACAAAGTTTTGGCAATCACATATTAGCCAGTAACTCCATTTTTCTCAATCACATTTTCTATATAACCTGCTACTGATAAGTAAAGTAATTGATCTAAATTTTACTGTATTAATTGTTTTGTACTCTCTAAACTCCTTTCCTTTGGTATGAGTACCATACTCTCTCTCTCTCTTTTTTTTTTTGGTACAACTTTTGTCCTGGCCACCTGTTTCAAGTAGGAGCTTGTAAAGGTATTACCCAATCACCTCCAGTTCCAGAGATTGGACCAAGCCAGGCTACTAGCAGTCATTCCTCAAGATTTTTCTTAAGTAGAGAAGGGACCATATGAAAGAAGATATTTTTTACTAGATATATTAGCTAATTTGCATTTGTTTGCAATCATTTGTTTTTTAGTGTTTTTATAAATTGATTTTAAAAATTCCTCCTTACATAACAAAAATAGAGTAACCTATTGTTATATTTGCATCTTATATTAACATGGAATTTAACATTTTCAGGTAGCCAAACATGTTTTATTCTATGGCTGCTTTTTAAAAATTATTGAAGTGTAGTTGACATACAATGTCATATTAGTTTCAGGTATATAACAATATATAACAATATAACGATTCTATATATTACTTAATGCTCACCATAAGTGTAGTTAACCATACAATGTTATTATAATATTACAGTATTTTTTTGCTGCAAAAAGCTTTATTGTTTCCATTTGGTCCATGGCTTGGGAGAGGGCTCCAGAGTGGTTAAAAAGCTGCCTAGTGACTGCAGAGAGAGGCTTAGGCACAAGCCCTGGCACCAGGAGGATGCCAGAGGGCCCCTCCAAAGGCTGCTGGGCTTCAGAGTCTCCTAGTAGTGCTCGAGGGTTAACTTTAGGAAGAGATGCTCACCCAGCCCAGCCTGGGGGCCAGCCAGCCTGCAGAAGTTAGTTAGGTAGTAGCCCATTTTCTTGATGAGTTTCACCTCCTCGTCTGGGAAGTGGTTTTCCAGGAAGTCACAGAGCTGAAGGTCAGTGGGGCAGAACCCAGGCCACGCATATTCAAAAGGGCGTGATTCACATTTTTCTCCAGGAGCATGGTGGTTTCCATGGCGTCCACGGTTTTACCTCACTCATCTTGGGAGCTTCTGCACATCCTGGAAGAGGGCATAGCTGCAGCGCTGGCTTTAGAGCTTTAAGGGACATTCAGCTCCCTTGAGCTTCTCCTCAGCCAACTCCTGGAAAAAGTGGCCCCCTCCCCCCAGAGCCACATGGTCCAGTGGAAATAGAAGCCCAAAGAAAGGTAAGTGTAGCAGGTCAGCAGATGCATGTTGACCAGGTGGTCAATGCCGTCCCCACCTCAGTGGAATAATTCTGAGGAATCCGGGAGCTCATGGAGGATCATTAATAAGGAGCTACCCTCAAAATAATGTTGGCTGGTCCCAGAGGCAGAAAGGCCGAGAACATGACTCTGAATGTTGCAACTGGGAAAAAAAAGGTTGGAAAAAAGGTTGAAGGGTGGTTGGAGGCAGGTAGAAGGGGCGTCCCTGGGTCTGTTTTGTCCTAACACTGTTAAAGCAAGAGACAGATCCACGGGACCTTGGACATACTGCCTAATATTATAGTATTATTGACTATATTCCCTGCTGTACTTTTCATTTTCATGACCTATTTATTTTATAACTAAAAGCCCATACCTCCTAATCCCTTTACCTATTCTTCCCATCCCCCCACCTGACTGTCAGTCATTAGTTCTCTGCATTTAAGAGTCTGTTTTTCATTTGTTTTGTTCTTCAGATTTCACATAAAAGTGAAATCATATGGCATTTGTCTTTCTTTGTCTGGTTTATTTTACTTAGCATAATACACTGTAGGTCTACCCATGTTGCTGCAAATGGCAAGATTTCATTTTTTTTAGTAATATTCCATTATATATATGGAATACGTGTGTATATATACACATCTTTTTTATGCATTCATTTATCAATGAACACTTGGGTTGGCTATCTTGGGTTGGGTATCTTTTTAAATTGTTATTTTCATTTTCTTTGGGTAAATTCCCAGCAGTGGAATTACTGGATCATATGGCATTTCTGTTTTTAACTTTTTGAGGAATCATACTGTTTTCCACAGTGATTGCACCAATTTACATTCCTGCCAACAGCGCACCAGGTTCCTTTTTCTCCACATTTTTGCCAATATTATTTATTTCTTATCTTTTTGATAATAGCCATTCTGACTGTGTAAGGTGATATCTGGTTGTGGTTTTGATTTGCATTTCCGTGATGATTAGTGACGCTAAGCATCTTTTCATATGTTTGTTACCTATCTGTATGTCTTCTTCAGAAAAAGATGTCTACCCAGATCCTCTGCCCATTTTTAAATCAGATTGTTTGGTTTTTTGGTGTTGAGTTGTAAAAGTTCTTTATATAATTTAGATTTAACCTCTATGAGATAATATCACTTGCAAATATCTTCTCCTATTTGGTTGGTCGCCTTTTTGTTTTGTGGATAGTTTTTCCTTTGCTGTGCAAAAGCTTTTTATTTTGGTGTAGTCCCAATAGTTTATTTTCGCTTTTGTTTTCCTTGCCTGAGGAGATTTATCCATAAATATGTTGCTAAGCTATTGCTGCTAAGTTTGCTCAAGTGTTTGATTAATGCTCTTGATAGTACATCACACAATTACTTTCCAAGTTTTGAGCATTTGTTCACATACTTTTGCCAAGTAGCAGATCATGTGCTTCAACTCTGCAATGATAGAAAATGGCAATTGTTTTTGCTGAATTAATTCTGCAAAGTGACCATTCCTAATAGGCAGAATTCAATAACAAGGAGATCATTTCCTTGCTGCTTTGTTTGGTTTAAGGCTCAGGACCACCTACTGAGTGGATGGGGGTGGGAAGGCTATTTGCAATTTTTAAAAAAGGAAGAAAGTCTGTGCACCTGTTGCACAGCTATAATGACAGCCAAACAGGGACAAAGCATGCAGGGAGTGTGCTCAGCAGTTATTTCTCTCACATGAGGTGTAAACGCTTTGCTGTTTCAGGAATTCCTATGAAAAGCATCAGGCCTAACAGTATCTTCAATGATTTGTTTTATAAGAGATTCTTCCTAACTTTCATTTTAATTTGTGGAAAGTGATAAAAAGGAGCATATTTCCAAAGGCAGCAAAACTTTATAAAAGATCTCATAGAATGAAAATTTTTAAAAGAGAAAACTAAGAGAAAAAGATAGTCATTTTTGAGACATTTCCATTATCCAGAAAGCTCTATTGAGCAATGTTGCTCTAGAGATCCCTATTTTATAAAAATACAGTTTCAAATAAAATTTTGGATACAATTATTAGGTTCACATCAAAATATATTTACCTTAGGTCTTATAGAGGCTTTATACCTTTTTGTCTATCAAAAATAGACTAACAATAACAAAAAAGTGGTATGTTCTTATACTGGAATATTAGTAATTAAAATGAACAAATTACAGATTTTTACAAACTTGGATAAACCTTATAATCATAATGAGATACAGAAGAAAACTATTAGTATGCATCCATTTATATAAAGTTCAGAAAAAAGGATGCATACACAGTTGGTAATAAAAAAAACTATAACAAAAATAAAAGGAAGTTATTATAAAATCATAATAATGGTTATGTCTAAGGGAAAGGGAGGAGGATATGCTCTTAAAGGCACACATGGGCAACACGGGCAGGCTTCTAGGTTGCCATCAGTGTTCTATTTCCTAATCTGTGCATTGGTAACATCTGCATTTTCCTATAAATGCTTCTCAACGTGTTATATTTTGCAATAAAAATAATCTAAAAATCACTGTCACAATTCAGTGAACATCCCTACGTCTTTGAAAATATCGAATCATATTTAAACTGATAAAACTGAGTGACTATTCATAACTGCACGGAATCTAGGTGTGAGTGTACAGATTTTTTAGTGTACAAGTTAGAGTGTTACTTTTTAGTGACGAGGGGAAATTATTAATTGAAAAATGTTGGAGGTAGATTATGGCAAACATACTTAAACAAAAATAACATCACTTTTTTTATTCCCTGAGGGTGTGCGTAAACCAGATGGCATATTTTTATTCTTTAAGTGGCCAGATATTTTAAATATCTTTGCTGCGTTTGCTATCATTTTCTTCTAGATGTCATGTCAAATAAAAGATTAATGGAGGTGTTTGTAGATTTAGAAGTTGATACTGATCCTGAAGTATTTATTAAGGACAAGTTAGCACAAACATTTTCCTACTACCACTAAATCCCGACTCGGTTCAAAAATTACAGTTGAAAATGCTTCAAATATTCAAAACAATCTCTTGCGCTATTATACATTGGAAGAGTTCAGAGGCTTTATCTTCAGATTCTTGTACAGCAAGAAGGATGGTTCATACTCAATTATTCCCAGAACTTGGGGTTGTTATTTATAAGGTAGTGAACCTGAATATTTATATATCTCAGACCTGCCATGATCTGAATCCTGACTACCCTTCCTAATTAATATCCTTTCTAATTACCAGTGTCCTTCCAACTTAATGCCCTACTCCTCTCCAAATCTCACTATAAACTTGATGAATATTAAGCTTCTTGAGGTTTTGTATTTCCATGGCTTCAATTGTTGTGTGAAGACTCTTTTGGTTACAAGTTAGAAAAATCAACTCAAGCTAGGTTAGGAAAAAAGGAAAAATTTGTTAAAACTTAAAAAAAAAAGCTATCAAATACTTCCTGTACAATTCCAAATCCAGAAGAAGTAGCTACTATTAAAATTTGGCTGTGGCTCAGATTTCAAATTTTATGCATACCTGCACAGATAGTGTTTTCTTCACATGGGATGATAGCATCTGTGTGGCTCTTCCAGTGTTTTTTTCATTTAATGAATAATCTCACAAGACAGCATTAAAGAGTAAGTCAGAAAGCTTCCCAATTTTGTAATGGCTGCATTGTGTTCATTGACATTTAGAATATTTACAATTTATTTACAAGAATTTATGGATATTATACTGGGACTATCAGTAAAATCTGTTTTACAGAATCCAAGGAAAAGTCAACCAACCATCAGGAGGAACGGAGAAAACAAGGCAATTCCACAGCAGGAGTCCTTTGACTTTCCTTCCAGAGCTCTGAGGTCAATATATCTCTCAGTTTACATTCTCCAGAGAGTATCTGATTGGTCTAGTTGGAGTCAGGTGCAAATTAGGTTTGACCAAGGGGCAAGAGTCAGGCAGGAGAAAACATGGCAGCCAAGAACCAACAGCTGAGGTGGGATGCAGAGCCCATGTCATATATGATTTTGTCTTTCTGGTGCTTACACAGTGTCTTACCATCTTACAGGAAGAGTTGTGACAAAGTAGCTCTCTGTAATAAGTTGTCCTGCTCTCATTTTCCCCCTTTACTTTAGTGTTTTACTGACATTACATGCTAAATTAAAAGATGATTTATGTGACAGGCCCTGAAGTTCAGGTCTAGTGGGGCCAGCCCCGTGGAGCTGCAATGAAAGGAGGGAAAGGACATCTGTGTGAGACCTGAGTACCAGAGCCTAGCTTTCAGTATCCAAAACACTTGCCCCCACCCTTGCTTTCTCTAGCTCCAGAACTATAAGTCCCAACTGCTTACCGACACCTGCATCTAGACATTCCTTGGACATGTCAAATCAGCATTTCCAACAGTGACTTTATCTTCTTCTCACAGACTTCTACTTGTTCTGGCTTACCTTAATTAAGAGCATCTCACCCTGCTTTCCAGTCAGTCACCAACTTCTGTCAGCTCTTCCTTTAAGGCCTCTCAAATCACTCCATTTTCCTCCAATCCATTGTCACTGCTCTGGTTTAGGCTACCATCTTCTCCAGGCTGCACAACTGAAAACTCTAACTTATCAAACTTCTCTCCTGCTTCTGGTCTTACTTTCTACCGTCAGTTTTTGACCTTGCAGCCAGTGAGAGCAAAACCTTTCCTTGCAACTATTCTCTCTTCAGAATAAAGCAGGAAGTTCTTAGCATAGCTCAACATAGGATAGTATTGCATGGTGGACGAGGCATTTTATGAGTTGCCCACTTCTTCCACCTTATCCTCTCTACCCTCCTTACACATTACCCTTTGTCTCTATTTGCTTGCAGCTCCCTGATTTCTTGCCTCTAGAGCAATGGTTCTGAACCTTGGCTGCCCATTAGAATCACTTAGAGAGTTTTAAAAACATCCTGCTAGCCTGGTTGCCCCAGACCAATGAAATCAGAATTCCTGGAGGTAGGACCCAGGGCAAGGATTTATGTTTTTAAAGCTCTCCAGATGATTCCAATATGCAGCCAGGTTTGGGAGCCTCTGTAAAACTTTGCATATGTTCGTTTTCTGTCCATGACCCAATCCCCACCCTCCCTTATTTATTCTTGATCCCTTCTTCAAACTGCCTAGGTCATACTCATCCTACTTATCTGACAACCCACACATACAGGGAAGCCTTTCTTAACCACAGGAAATAAGTTATGTGAATAGATGCAGAGTTTTGAACAATGAGACTCCCAAGATCTCTGAATTCGTATCTATAAATTATCCTTTGGACAATTTGATATCATAGAACAAGCATCTTGAAGATGTAACTGTGTTTGTTAGGCTAATAATATACAATCACTCATTAACTACCACTATCAGAGTTTGTGCTAGTTGTTTGTCTAATGATCTTGTTTCAGCCTGTCAGTAATCTTTAGGAAGTATTCAAATCTCATTTTACTGCTGGGAAAACTGAAGCTTTGGCAGTTTAACAAATATAGACCAAATATATAATTTATTTAGTATTATTTTTATACATAGTTATATAATAGATTATATATTTTAAATATAATTATTTTATATATATTATAATAATATCCTATTTTAATTGTGATTATATATTATTTAGTATATAGTATATATACTAATTATATATTATTTAGTATGTAGTATATATACTATATAGCATTTAGTATATAGTATATATACTATATATATATACTATATACTATATAGTATATAGTATATATACTAAATATATACTATTAGTATATATTTAGTATATATACTAATATATAGTATATATATTATATATATATATATTAATATATGCACTATATATATAATATATACTAAAGCTGAAGTACAGATACCATAAAAAGAAAACAGAATATGAAATATCCTCCAGGTTCTTTTTTTTTTTAATCAGAATACTATAAATGAAAAGTTTTGAAATCCTTTAACAACAAACTGTTTGGAAATGTATGTTTTAAATTTTTCAGATGCTTATGGAAAGAACCACTCAGCAGCAGCATAGCAGAGGAATAATAAATAAAAATTTTGGAAATATCAACAAACGGTTTTGTACAAACAACAGTGTTTCTGATAAGCACATACAGATTTAAATAAGAGAAATGGTAAATTAGTTTATTTTGCTCTAAATTGGAAAACAGTTCTTTTACAATTCTCATGTATATTTAAGAGGATATATTTCAAAAGCAACAGTAAGGAACAAAAGCTTAAATGGGATTTCTAGTAGTTTTAATGCTACAGAGATCTTTATATCTACTGCATGGTTGACAGATACTAAAGTTTCAGAACCAGAACGTACACCACACCCTTTTTATTCACTATCCCTTCCTCTCTTCACATCTCTCTTCCCCTCCCCTCAAATCACAATCTCTCTTTATTTTTCCAGCTTGTACGGTGTGTTCATTCACCTCCTGTGTAATTACCATAAATAATCAGCAAGATAGAACCTGTGTGGTACAAATGCCACACCTTGGTTGTGTTGTGAGCAACCACTCCAAGTGGTAGCAACCTAAACATTTGGACACTTTTTAAAGCCACAATGTCCTGGAGTTAAGTATTTCACGAAGTCTTTTAAAATCCAATAGGCAAAATATCTGAATGCCTCTCCATGGTTAATACCTGACCCAAAAGTCACCCTTTGGCCAAAACACTTGACTCTACATGCCTGGGATGGGAGTTGACTGCAGCTCAGAATGATTCCTTCAAATTAAAAACAAAACACAAAAAAACAATTGTTCTTCCCTATTAAGAACTGAGCAGGGGGAAACAAAAGGCTTTGTTCAGCTGTAAATCATATAAAAGCAGGGGTACATTACCTGCTTGTGCCAAGCCTAAAGTAAAGCAATCAGCAACATGACTTCAGGGATTGCAAAATCCCAGAAAAGGAATATTATGGCACTTTCTTGAGCTAGATATTAGTGTGAAAGGAAAAATTTTAAAAATTAAATAATTAAATTAAAAACCAGAGATTCTCAATAAATAATAAGATAGGCAGGAAATGCTCCCTTTATGGGTTTCTTTGGCCCATCCCTTGTCTTTACTACTAGACTCAAACCTCCAGTAAGTATTAATTTTCCCTTTGCATATGTTTAGTTGTGTGCTCTATGGGTCCTCTCAGCTACCAGAAAAATTTTCATCCCATTCTTCCCAAAGAAAGTGTGATGTTCTTTTTAGCATGTAATAATGAGCCCCCAGTTTTGGAGAGTTACAAAACTCTGATTTCCAAAGTACCAATACCACTTCTCACCCAACCCCATATGGGGTCCAAGGTGTGCAAAAAGACAACTAGATGGTTCTGTATAACAGAACAGTTAGATTCCATAACTTAGATGTGAAGAAATGGAGAGTCAAAAAGAGAATTCTTTTTCTCAAATTCACACTAGTTATTGGCAAGCTGAAATGGAATTCAGATCTCATGAGTTCTAGTCAAGTATATTTTCCTATACCTAATTATTTATCTTTGTAAATTTATTTTGCTTACAAAATTTCACAACACATGTTGAGATAGCTGGAGATACCTGGGTTATCAGAAAACTAAATGTGGGATCACCAAGAGAAGCATAGAACTTAATTGAAATTCCCCAAAATTCATTTTGTTTTCTGTACTTAATCACAAACTTCACAGATGCCAGGTTTATTAGTTTGTTTTTTCAATATCTATGCTTTGATAGCACAATCTCCCCTGGGTAATCTGTTGCTTATCATAGTTTTGCAATGTAATTTTAACCGTTGCATTTTCCTTTGATTTGTCATTGTCATCCTTTCCGGTACTGACTAACCATTGTGCACTGCTTTCAAACAAAATGGTACCACTTCTCTGGAGGAACCACTAAGAAACTGGAAATAGATTAGCTGCTTACCTAAGATAGTTGCCTCTTAACTCTCTGCTTTGTATGCAACTTTCTTTCTTGGCCTTGGTTTTAAGTACCCTCTGAAATAAACTCAACTGAGCCAAATCCATTCTGATAACTTGTCTTACAAGATCTTATACCAGTTTTACTTCTCATTCATTAGCTAAACATTAAATAAATCTCTTTTCCTCCTCTTCTTTGGGTGCTCCAGTGACCAACAGATTTAGATGTAAACTTCATGAAGTCAAGGCATAATTATTCTTACTTAGCAGCACTTAGTTCAGTGACCTGTCCTTGATATCCCATTAAGTGTTAACTCTCTAAGCACATGGAGTGAGCATAACCCAAATGCAATTCCAGGATACAATCCTAGGTTCTCCAGGGTCCAGGGCACCCAAAAGGCATTACAGAATGCTACTTAGCTGTAGCCTGTGTTCTGGCCAATTACGCTACTTCTTCAATCCCAACTTGAGCTTTACATTGGAAACTATATTTACCATTTCTTCCCACTTCTAAGTTCAGATATAACTAAAAATACTGCATGCACGTCTTTCAGACTGTGAGCTCCTTACAGGCAATGACTATGAAGTATTTAACTTTGACTTCCCAGTGACTAATTGCCTGATTCTTTGTGGGTATTGAATAAATGTTGAATCAATAAGTGAATGAATAAATAAGAAATGAATGAATGTGCTCCAAATCCCTCCCATGCAAAGATAATGCTGTTAATACTATACACTAAGGCCAATTTTCTCTTTCTTGATCTATGTTTCCTTGTCCTTTCCCTAACTGCAGTTCCCTTTCTTTATCTCTGCCTCAAAAGAAAGTATCTCTTTTCTATTATGGTCCAAGAATGTAGGGAATTAACAAAGCTTACAGAAGATGCCGATCTCATATATGAAAGTAATGAGATACTCACTGGCATGCCCCAATCCATTATTGGATATTTACTGGAGACAATGATCAAATTCCAGTTTATAAGCAAAACCGATACCATCCATTAAGAAATTATCTGGGGCCTGAACGTTGGAAGGGAACACACCACTTCAAATTCAGGAGGCTAGACTGGATCTCAGCAAGGAGAAGAATTGAAAGAGTAGGAAGGAGATGTAAGACAAGTTGGTGCTAAACTAGACATGAGCTTTTTTTTTTTTTTTTTTTAAGATTTTATTTCTTTGAGACAGCGAGCATGAGCGGGCAGGTTGGGGGGGAGCAGCAGAGGAAGAGGGAGAAGCAGACTCCCCACTGAGTAGGGAGCCAGATGCAGGGCTCGATCTCAGGACCCTGAGATCATGACCTGCGCTGAAGGCAGACACTTAACCGACTAAACCACCCATGCACTCCAACATGAGCTTCTAAATGCAACCACAGAGGCAGCTCATACCTTCTCCACCCCAACCCCTGCAATGAGCTCTGGATTATTGACAGTTGCTCAGCTACCATACTCCTTTCCACACAACTATCTCAGTTGCTCATAAAGAATTTGTGACTCCTTTTTTTTTTTTCCTTTTACCTTGTAGGACTCCTTTGATAGTGAATTATTAATCACATTTCAAATGTCAGTGAATATACTATTTGTTCTGAAATCTGAACCCTCCTCAAGACAGCCTATTTGCTATGCTGAGTTCTGTGTCACTGACCCCACAGACTAAGTATAAGAGCTAAGGCAGAGTGCTTTAAATGTATAAATCCTTAACTACTGACTCCACTTCTAGGAATTTAACCTAAGGAAATATTCACAAATGTGCTCACATTGATCCCTCATTTATGATGTCAAAAAATTGGAAATAACTTTAAAGTTATACGTAAGAGATTGGTTAAGTAAATGATGATACAATCATACAATGGATACTGTCAGTTAAAAATCAAGTTGTAGGGGCGCCTCGGTGGCGCAGTAGTTAAGCATCTGCCTTCGGCCCAGGACATGATCCCAGAGTCCTGGGATCAAGCCCCACATCGGGCTCCTCCACTGGGAGCCTGCTTCTTCCTCTCCCATTCCCCCTGCTTGTGTTCCTTCTCTTGCTGGCTGCATCGTTCTCTGTCAAATAAATAAATAAAATCTTTAAAAAATAAAAAATAAAAATCAAGTTGTAATGGGATATTAGCATTATTATTATTACCATGAAAACATGTTTATCATTTATTTTTTAAAATATATGTTATTTAGCTATTTTTTATGCATGTAATTACATGCATAAGAAAAGTAAAATATTAACAGTGATTATCTCTGAGTAGTAAGATTATGGTGAGCTTCATTTTATTTATGGGTTTGTTCATCTGTTTACTTTTAAATTTTTACATCCCCAGAACTTATTTATTTTATAACTGGAAATTTGTACTTTTGACCACCTATTTTACTCATCTCCCACTTCCCAACACTGGCAACCAACAATCGGTTTACTATATCTATGAGTTTGTTTTGTTTTTTTTGTGTGTTTTTGTTTTATCACATTGAGGTAAGCTCCTTGTATATCCACTTTGTTGAGAATTTTTATGATGAAAGGATGTTGAATTTTGTCAACTGCCGTTTCTGCAACCAGTGAGATGATCATAGGACTTTTGTTTTGTTAACGTGGTATATCGTGTCGATTAATTTGTGAATGTCGAACCATCCTTGCATCCCTGGAATAAATCCCACTTGATTGTGCTGTATGATCCTTTTAATATATTGTTGAATTTGGTTTGCT
Organism: Ursus maritimus; assembly: GCF_017311325.1. Lineage (NCBI taxonomy): Eukaryota > Metazoa > Chordata > Mammalia > Carnivora > Ursidae > Ursus > Ursus maritimus. The sequence goes on from NW_024425119.1 coordinate 31,259,372, forward strand.
AGTGTTTGTTGAGGATTTTTGCATCTCTGTTTATCAGGGATATTGGCCTGTAATTTTCTCTTTTGGGGGAGGTCTTTGGTTTCTCTGTCAAGGAAATGCTGGCCTTGTTTTATTTATTTGTTTGTTTGTTTGTTTGTTTGTTTTAGAGAGAGAGCAAGTGTGAGCGGGTGGGGGGCAGAGAAAGAGAGAGAATCTCAAGCAGACTCTGTGCTGAGTGCAGAGCCTGATGCAAGGCTCAATCTCACAACCAGGAAATCAGGACTTGAGCTGAAATCAAGAGTCAGCCACTTAACACACTGAGCTACCCAGGCACCCTGGAAATTCTGGCCTTATAAAATGAATTGGAAACATTTCTTCCTCTTCAATTTTTTGGAACAATTTGAGAAGGATAGGTACTAATTCTTCTTTAAGTGTTTAGTAGAATTCACCTGTGAAGCTGTGGTTTTGGATTTTGGTTTTGGGGAGTTTTAAAATTACTAATTCAATTTTATTACTGATAATGGGTCTATTCAGATTCTCCACCTTTGTGATTCAGTCTTGGAAGTCTGTGTATTTCTAGGAATTTATCCATTTCTTCTAGGTTTTCCAATTTGTTCATGTATAGTTGTTTGTAGTAGTCTTATAATCCTGTGTATTTCTATGGTGTCAGTTGTAACTTCTCTTTCATTTCTGATTTTATTTATTTTGGCCATCTTTCTTTTTTTTCTTGATATGTCTGTCTAGAGGTTTATTGATTTTGTTTATCTTTTTAAGGAACAACTTTCAGTTTCATTGATCTTTTTTGTCTCTATTTCATTTATTTCTGCTTTGATCTTTATTACTTCCTTCCTTCTAATAACTTTGCAGTATGTTTGTTCTTTTTAAAATTTCTTTCTTTCTTTCTTTCTTTCTTTCTTTCTTTCTTTCTTTCTTTTTTTAAATTTTTTAAAAAATTTCTTTAGATCTGGGGCACCTGGGTGACTCAGTCGTTTAGCGTCTGCCTTCAGCTCAGGGCATGATCCCAGAGTCCTGGGATCAAGCCCCACATCAGGCTCCTCTGCCGGGAGCCTGCTTCTTCCTCTCCCACTCCCCCTGCTTGTGTTCCCTCTCTCGTTGGCTGTCTCTCTCTCTGTCAAATAAATAAATAAAATCTTTAAAAATAAATAAATAAATAAATAAATAAATAAATAATAAAATTTCTTTAGATCTAAAGTTAGATTGTTTATTTGGGATTTTTCTTGTTTCTTGAGATAGACCTGTATCACTATGGAATTCCCTCTTAGAACTGCTTTTGCTGCATCTCATAGTCTTGGAAAGTTGTCATTCCATTTGCATTTGTTTCAAAGTATTTTTTGATCTCCTCTTTGATTTCTTCATTGACCTACTGGTGGTTTAGTAACATTTTTAAGCTACATGTGTTTGTGTTTTTCCCAGTTTTCTTCTTGTAATTGATTTCTAATTTTGTGGCCTAACATGTGATCTATCCTGGAGAATGTTCCATGTGTACTTGAAAAGAATGTGTATTCTGCAGTTTGGGGTAAACTATTCTGTATGTATCTATTAAGTCCATCTGGTCTAATGTGTAATTTTTTAAAATGTGTATTATTTTTCAGTTTTTGAGGAACCTCCATATTGGATTCTATAGGCTGCCCCCATTTTCAACCAGTAGCGCACAAGGATTTCCTTTTCTCCATACCCTCACCAATACTTGTTATGTCTTGTCTTTTAAAAAAAATTTTGTTTTATTAAGGTACAATTTATGTATAACATTATATTGCTTTAAAGTATACAACATAATGATTTTATTTTCATATATATTGTTAAATGATAACCATAATAAGTCTAGTTAACATCTGCTACCATACATAGTTATAAATTTTTTTCTTATGATGAGAACTTTTAACATCTACTCTCTTAACAACTTTCAAATATGCAACAGTATTATTAACCATAGTCACCTTGCTGTATTTCTTGTCTTTTTGCTAATAGCCAATCAAGTAGGTATGAGATAATCTCATTATTGTTTTGCTTTGTGTTTCCCTCATAATTAGTGATGTTTAGTACCATTTTGTGTACCTGTTGGCCATGGTATGTCTTCTTTGGAAAAATGTCTATTCAGATCCTCTGCCCATTTTTAAAGTTTCTAATTGTATGATTTCTTTATATATTTTGGATATTAATTCCTTATCAGATATACAGTTTGCAAGTATTTTCTCCCATTTGGTAGGTTGCCTTTCACTTTGTTGATTATTTCCATTGCTATGCAGAAGATTTTCAGTTTGATATAGTCCCACTTGTCTATTTTTGCTTTTGTTGCCTTTGTTTTTTGTGTCAAATCCAAAAAAATCATTGTGGAAACCCATATCAAGGAGCTTATCCCCTATGTTTTCTTCTAGTAATCTTGCTAAGCATTTGTACCATAGGAAGCCAATGCTTTTAAAGCTATGTCTGTGAAATCAATATACTGGATCTTGGCTTGAATAAAAAATAAATGAAATGGAAAAGAATAGAAAATATCTGGGTTAAGTCCTCCTAGTAAGGAAAGGTATTGTTTCATGGTACTTTCATTTCAGTCATATGTGTATTTATTTGGACATGAGGTAAATATTCTTTATATGAGGATATCATTGGAACAGTTTGAAAATTACTTTGATAGTTTGAGCACATAGACTAGATCTTCTCCTAAAATATATGTTCTTTTTAAAGATTGTATTTATTTATTTATTTATTTGAGAGAGAGAGACCGAGAGAGAGAGCACACAAGCAGGGGGAAGGTGAGGGAGTGGGAGAGGAGCAGAGGGAGAAGCAGACTCCCTGCTGAGCAGGGAGCCTGATGGGGGGCTCGATCCCAGGACCCTGGGAGCATGACCAGAGCCTAAGGCAGCCACTTAACTGACTGAGCAACCCAGGCACCCGTAAAATGTGGTTTTTGTTTGTGGTGGAGATATCTGTGAATGGGGACCGGATGCTTCAGGTGGATAAAAGAGAAATCCCTAGGATTTAAGGATGCAGAAAGGGAGATGAGAGCATCAAACAATCCAGTTTTTTTGTGGCTATTCTCAGCAACTCTGGGCTCCCCTGGGGAAACTTAACTGTGGCACAGAGCCCCATTCAGCAGTTTCCTGGAAAAATGGAGATTCTGTTTCCATAATTGTAGTGAGCAGAATTTTTGTGGTTACTAAAGTTTAGGACAACAGGATTAGTGTAATTTATGGAGCTCCTCAAGATCTTACTGCTTGTACCTAAACCAAAACTAATTACTTGCTCTTTGGTGCGAAAGTGGTATTAATCTGTGTAAGCCACTAGAAGAACATTTTATAACAACTGAATACTCCCATATATTGATATATTTCCAAATAATGTGGTGAAGAGATTGTAGTATCTTCTTTGACCTTCTAGCATCCAAGATTCTAAACAATTTGGGAAGTCAAAATTTATCCTGCTTGTTGATTCTACACCAATTCTTGAGTCTGCATCTTTTCTTAGATGTTCTCTGCTCCAGTATAGTCCAGAACTTATTTTTTTTTTAATTTTGAACTTTTTTTTTTTTACTTTTTATATTGACATATCACCAACACACAATGTTACATTAGTTTCAGGTGTGTAGCATAGTGATTTGACGAGTTCATATGTTTTGCTGTGCTAATCACAATGTATCTACCATCTGTCACAGTACAATGCTATTACAATACCATTGACTATATTCCCTATGCTGTATCTTTTATCCCTATGAGTTACTCATTCCAAAACTGGAAGCCTTTATCTGCCACTCTCTACATGTTTTGCTCTTCCCCTCACCCCCCTCTCCTCTAACAACCATCAGCTTGCTCTCTGTATTTTGGGGTCTATTTCTGTTTTTTGCTCATTCATTTATTTTGTTTTTTAGATTCCATGATATAAGTGAAATCATATGGCATTTATCTTTCTCTGTCTGACTATTTCACATAGCATAATACCTTCTAGGTTAGTCCAGAACTTCTTATCTGAGCAAAGGAATCTGGAAAAAATACGCTATGTCTTATATGACTTTAACAGTTGCCTCTTCAATGGGTATTTGCATTTGAAAGAGGACCTAGTACTGTCCAGAAGAATCTTTAACACAAAAGAATCAGTAGATCCGTGACAGGCCATGAAGAAATCCATAACACATATTTCTCATACTTGGATCTTCATCATCTTTTGACATCCTCCCCCAATGTAAACATCTAAGCTACAGTCAAGTAACCTCAGCTCTGCTATTCACATGCACCCAGGTGAGACTTTCATTTGGAAGAGAGCAATGTGAGGAGCAGACACCACAACATATACATTTTCTGGTGAAGATGGTTGCAGAGATATATGGTTTTCAAGGGAGGAGGAGTAGAGTCTTTGATGTCTAGTGTCCAAGGTCAGTGATGTGAGCTGGGAGGTCTGTGCCCAGGAGAGCAATGAGATCTTTGCTGGAGTGGTTCTGCAGTGTGATTTGGGCTTTCTTTCTGGCTGCATTGGTTACAAATCTGACTCTCTGACTATCATAGAAATTATGTGGTCTTTCTGGTATCTGTTAATCTGTTTCCTCTTCTTTAAGTTAGTTAGAATGAATTTTGTTGTTTGTGACTAAGAACCCCAATTGTTACAGGTTCTTTCTTTCCTTCAAATTATACTGTATAAGCAAAGATGGGAAAACTATGGCACAATCATCTGGTGATGTCAGACAGTTCTTTCACATATGTTACCTAATACCCACTTATGTATACTTTCTTTTTAGGAAAGCTAGAAAACAACTGATGGAAAGCTATTATTTAATTTTTACTTAAAAGTCATTTTGGGGGACACCTAGGTGACTAGTTGGTTAAGTGTCTGCCTTTGGCTCAGGTCATGATCCTAGGGTCCTGGGATTGAATCCTACATTGGGCTCCTTGCTCAGTGTTTCTCCCTCTCTCTCTCAAATAAATAAATAAAACTTTTTTAAAAAAGTGATATTGGATTTCGGGTCTTAAAGATGAAATACTGAAAACCAGAATGAAGGCCTTGACATGTAAAGCAGTTCTTCCTTTGCCATTTGCTCAAATGACTCCTTTTTTTCATCTTTTGTTCTACTGGTATGAGATTGTATTATTGGATTTACATTAATTAATGGATTCCATTCCTGTGTGCAAGGAGTAACAGTCTAGAGTTATAAAGTGAATAAGTAGATAGAAAAAATAAAAATATGGCATTCCTTTATCTGTTCATCATAGTCCTTTAACATTAAAAGCAAAATAAAAATTGCAAAGTTATGTTCTCTCTTTTATTAACCTAATTTATTTGACAAATACTACAAAAAATAGAACTTAATGTAATGCTTGACACACAGATATTGATAAATATTTTTTAAGTAAAAGAATAAGTATTTAGTAAGCAGAGCTCAGGATAATGAAAACCAGAATGGAAAGGATGTCTTCCCATCTGAAAGAAGTTTTCATTGATTCAACGGGCCTTACTATCATAGTAGCCAAACTTACTGTGCCATTGCTTTAAGAATTCTGTTGAACTCATATATTGGAAGGACCACAATGAGAAAGAAACATTCCAGTCATTAAAATGTTATAAAAAATATAATTTTAAAATTTTTATTCTCTATGTATTTGTTTGTGTGTGTATTTCCTTTTTTAAAAAGCTAGAACAAGCATTTTGATCTCTAATTCTGAAAGATGAAGCAAAAAGTTTAAGAATTGTCATATTATCTTTTGCTTATAATATAATTTGTTAAGTGGGAAAGTTTTTTTGAGACCAGGCTTAAGCCTCCCAAGGCCAAGTAGAGCAGATTAGTAAATATCAGTGACCAACATTTGAACTTTAACCATGATCATGACAGTTTAAGGTAACTTTATTAATCACTTCTATTGTAACTCTTAACAGCAAAGAATCGGAGTTTTGGTGCCACTGAGGAACAACGTTTTAGAGTCAACGTTGACACACAGAGAGTGAAAGCATTATGTGTGTCATGAGAAGTTGTAGATACATGTCAAATTGGTGTATGATCAGTTACACTTGGAAAACTGGGGAGGGGAGGGTGTACATGGAAAATTCTAACCTGAAGTAGGCTGACAGTGAAAATAATGACATAAAGTAAAATATACCTTGTCAACTCAAAAAAATATGTATTTCCAAATTTGTGACCCGTTTTCTGAGGTAGAGGGCATTAAAAAAATTTTTTTTTTAATTTATGTTTTTGAGAGAGAGAGCGAGAGCGTGAGGGGGTAGGGAGGGGGGAGGGGCAAATAGAGAATCTCAAACAGACTCCATGCTGAGCATGGAGCCAGATGTGGGGCTCCATCCCAGGACCCTGAGAACATGACCTGAGCCAAAATCAAGAGTTGGACGCTCAACAAACTGAGCCACCAAGGCGCCCCAAGGGGATTTTAAAAATTGCTTTCAACAAATGTCTTTGAAATATTTGCTAAACTTCTTGGAAAATCTAAGCTTGTGTTTGGTAAGCAAAGAGTGGGAAGGAAAAGAAGGGAGGTAGAAAGACTGCTGAAATAAAAACTCATGCACAGTCAAGAATGAGGTGGTATCAAAGGGAAAGAGCTCTCGAGTTGGACAGATCGGGTTTGAATCCTAGCTCCATTAGGCTTCTGTGTAATTAAATCTCTCTATCCTTCAGTTTCCATATTGCTAAATGGATAAAATACTTACTCTACAGGATTTTAAGTATTAAATGAAAAGTACTTGGCATAGCACATGGCATTTAATAAACTGTCAGTAAATGGTGACAATGGCGTTGATAATAAAGATAATGATGATACTGTTTTGAGGAAAATAGGCAAGAGTAGAGCCATGTTTTCTACAACTGGCTCACATCAATGCTCAGGCTGCAACTGGACCTACTTAAGCAGAACTTCAGGGGTTGGGACCCAGAAATATATATTTTTAGGAATCCCTGTGACTGTATTAATAAACTCATTTTAAGGACTACTGAAATTCAGTAAAAGTTGCTGACATCTTACTGACTTTTGTGATGTAAAGGAAACCACAATCTCATGATGTCTAAAAGTAACCAAGAAACGAACTGTGAGTGAATTATTAAGTGAGCTCTCATCCTTCTTCACACTTGTGTGGGTCTATAGACCTCATGTGAGACTACCCTCTGGCTACCTATAATGCTAGGATGCTAATTTAAATAATCTCTTCAATTAAAAAAAAGCAAACAAACAGATGTTGATTTTTTTAAGATTTTTTTTTTTTTTAATGGGAGAGAGAGTGCGAGAGAGAGAATGAGCTGGGGGAGAGGCAGATGGAAAAGGCGGTGCAGACTCCCCACTGAGCAGGGAGCCTGACATGGGGCTCGATCCTAGGACCCTGGGATCATGACCTGAGCCGAAGGCAGATGCTTAACCTACTGAGCCATCCAGGTGCCCCTGGATATTGAAATTCTCTGTAAGACTGATAAACACATTGAAAAAGCAAATAACTTCTTATGTTGATCCATAAATAATATCTCTATGATCCATAAATACTATCTCTAACCACTGAAGGTATCAGCTGTGGGTTTTTTGAGACTCAAGTGAAACCTGAGGCAGAATTTCCAAATCCCATTTGTCTTTATGTTCCCATTAGTGGTTCTCTAATTCTATTCCAGCAAGTGAGATGTCACCATGGGGTACAACTGACTCCACAGGTTTCTGCTCTGGCAGGTAAGGTGGACCCATGGATATTTCTCTGTATCCTTAAGTGGGTAAGACTAAGCTCTGGAGAGAATAAATGCTGGCAAGGGTGTGGAGAAAAGAGAACCCTTGTGCACTGTTGGTGGGAATGCAAACTGGTACAGCCACTGTGGAGAACAGTATGGAGGTTCTTCAAAAAATTAAAAATAGAACTGCCATATGTGTGATCCAGCAATCCCACTTGGGGGTTATATCCACTTTGGGGAATATATCCAAAGAATATAAAAACAGGATTCAAAGAGATATCTACACTCAGTGTTCATTGCAGCATTGTTCACAATAGCTAACATGTGAAAATAACCTGAGTGTCCATAATGAATGAATAAATAAAGAAGATGTGAGATATAGATAGATAGATAGATAGATAGATAGATAGATAGATAGATGATAGATATAATGAAATATTACCCAGCCATGAATATTATTCAGCTGTAAAGGAAATCCTGTCAGGTTCAACAACTTGGATGAAACTTGAGGGTATTATGTTAAGAGAAAAACTCAGGCAGAGAAAGACAAATCCTGTATGATATCACTTATACATGGAATCTAAAAAAGTCCAACTCAAAGAAACAGTAAAGTGGTGGTCACCAGGGGTTGTGTGTGAGGGCAATGGGAGATATTAGTCAAAAGTACAAACTTCCGGTTATAAGATTAACATCTTCTGGGATCTGATGTGCAGCGTAGTGGTTATAGCCAATAATGCTATAATATATACTTGAAAGTCACTAGGAGAGTAAATCTTAAATGTTCTCACCACAAAATGAAATGATGTTTATTTGACAGGACAGTTATGTTAGCTAATGCCATGGCAGTGATCATTTTGCAATATATAAATGTATCAAATCAAGGGTTATACCCCTTAAATACACAATGTTATATGTTATACCCCAATAAAACTGGGGAAGAAAAAAAAAGATGAAGCTTCAGGATACCAATGAATGTTAACTGGATTGTAAAGAAAGCCAATGAAATTGCTTCACTTATTAAAAATAACTGGGAAGATTTCCTGAAATCTTTGCTTTTACTCTCCATCTTCAGTCCAATGCAATGTATTTATTTTAGGTCCTTTTCCACTAATTTGTATTCTCTGGACTCAAGTTAGTCACATGTTCTGAGATATAATCTATATAGGAGCATTACCTACTGTGATACTTAAGGCAAGATGGTTCCATTATATGACACAATTTTAAAAGAATCAATTTGATCTCTGGGACTAACAGGGAAATAAACAATAACCCTTTAGCAGCATTTTGGGGGGTATATCAATGGCAGGACAGTAACAGTAACAATAATAACAATAATGTAACATTCATATAACACTTCATAATTTAGAAAAGGCTTAGCAAATACTGTTACATGTTTAGTTTTGAGAACTTTTATTTCATTTAGCTTGATTTTTGTAATCAAAAAGAAAAGAAAAAGAGACCAATATTAAGGAATTACTTGCCCAAATATGCAGATACAAAACAGTTGGAGTTAGATATTTAATTCTAATACTCTATTCACTAAATGATGTTCATGACTTCAAGTCAACTATGTTCACTGTAAAAAGCTGACTTGATCACAATTTGTATGTAGTTAAGAAAAACTGGCTCATTGCAATTTTTGATGTTGATTCGAAAATTTAGTACAATAGTTCCTTTCAGAAGATGTTACTAATTGGGTCAAGGAGCTAATTTATTGAATCCTCAGGCAAAAGATGACCTCCTATCATAGTCCTTACTCTTTCGTAATATCTTCTGTGTCCACACAGAAGTATCATTCATGGCTTTCAATAATCCTTCCTCAACAGGTAGTTAGAAAAAGAGAACTACCCTGCTCAGCGGGAAGCCTGCTTCTCCCTATCCCTCTGCTGCTCCCCCTACTTGTGCTCTCTCTCTCTCTCAAATAAATAAATAAATAAAATCTTTTTGAAAAAGAGGAGAATTACCATATTTAGCACAGAGATCTATTGCAAAGTTTCTTTTACGAGGAGTAAGGTAGAGGAAATGGGAAACCTTATATAAAATCTGTAGCCATAATTAAAAGGCTAATAATAAAATTCTCATTGAATTACATAGGGTGAGACTCAGATCCAATAATAATTACATAGTATGTTTTAATAACACTCTACAATCACTAATTAGATAGCCCAAACATCTTCCCTATGAGGTAGGGTGAGTATTGTCATCATTGTCTTGCCTATGAGGAAATAAAAATGCAGACTGGTTCCATGACATGTCCAGTCATACAGGTGAATCATGGTAAAGCTGAGATTAGAACCCGCAGCTCTGTTATTCCTAGAACTTGCTGTTCTTCTTTCCCAGTTTAATGCTAAAATATTGTTCTTCATGGTTTAGGATTATCATTTCTGAGTAAATGTTTTCATAAGAGTAATGCCACCCCCCATTGTATTTATAGCTTGTTTCTTTTGGCTAATTAAAAGAACTTGATAGACATTCGTTATTCTGTCTGTCATGGTCTTATAGCCATGTTTCCATTTTCTGATGGGGTGGAGGGGAACACATACAGGAGATGATGGGAGAGGTGCAGAGGAAATGAGATTTACACATTAGGATATGTACACATATATGAATGCTTGTATGTGTGTACCTACCCTAAATTCCACAAACACATATACACATGTATACACGCCCTGGGTAACCCATAATGTCTCTCAGAATGGCCATTTTGTGCTAAAATTATTGGGAACTAAAATGGAGGCACCCAAAAGTATTTATAGAAATTAATTAGACAAGAGCTAGCCGCTACCTTAGCCTGAACTAGATGCAAAGAAAAATCAATTTTGGTCTTGGTTCCATTGTTAGCCTAGTCCTTTAGCCCCACCAAACT
>NW_024425119.1:31269875-31482259 GCF_017311325.1 Ursus maritimus
ATACTGATATCTATCTGAAGAAAGCAACATTGTGTATCTCAAGAACACTGGTTTTAGAGCCCAAAGATCTGGTGTTTAAGGCCCAACTCTACCACACAATCTTGAGGAAACCCCTTAACCACTCATTTTCCTCAGAATTAAAATGAAGCAGTGTAGGGTCAAGGTGTACAAGGTGTACCCTTGTTACAGGGTAACAAGGTGTGTTCAGCCAAAAATCCTCACAGGATTTATACCAACTGAAACATAACATGGGTGTACCTGAAGCTCCTACCAACCCCCTGGGCCCCTGCAGTTACCCTGCTTACCTCACCATGTTGTATAAGGATCAAATAGGATAATGCACAGGAATTCTTTATAAATTTAAATATGGGAAAGGGTGTTGAGAAGGGGGGGATAAAGTAAGTATTTGTTGTTACCAAAGGTGAAATGGTACAAAGTAGATAAAATCTGAAAGGGATGCAAAATCCTGCACATGATGGCTGATTAGAAGCTAGTCAGCAACCACCACAATGCTTGCAACTTCTAAGATGGAGCTTAAATTTTAATTAAGCTTGAATGTAACTTAGCTGAAATATGTTTAAGCTTCTAGTAGAAATTTGCATCTTCTAGATGCAGGACACAAATTATTTTCTTTAATTTTTTAAGACCTATGTTATGCTTTGTTTAAAATCTCCAGTAATACAGTGCAAAACACACTCCTGAGTGTTTATCAGTGGCCACAGAATTTTCTCTGAGAATTTAACTTCTGTCTTCAATTATCAGAATAACTGGAGAAAATTTAACTTTCTAGGGCATTTCCTCTCCTTTTATTTTTCAAGTTAAAAGAGATTGCAAACTTACAGGAAATGAATGATAATAACATATATTCCTACCAATGACTGTAAGCCTACCAATTCCTACCAATGACTGTAAGCCAGGTTTTGTTTTATGCACTTTACATGTTGAGTCATTAGATTTTCACACTAACACCTTGGGGTAAGCATATCAGTTTTCCTCATTTTACAGGTAAGGAAAGTGAGGCCTAGAGCTACACAACTAATAAACAGCTGAACTGGGATTTGAATGCAAGTCTTTGGCTCTAGTGACTGGGTCTTGACCAGTTCACGATACCATTTACTTTTGTACAAAGAGAACCTAAGCCTCAAAATCTGATAAATGTTAACATTTTTCCATGTTTTCTCCAGATTACTTTCTTCTTTGGGTGGTAGTAAGCAGACGATAAATAACAGAGGCAGTTGACCCCCACCTTGTGCTCCTTCCCAAACCCATTGCTCTCCACAGAGCATTTCCAACAAGCCAGCGTTAGTCAGGAAATTCTTGTGTTCTTCATCAGTGTGTCTTTGAAAATTGACTCCTAAAAATGACAGGAGTATATTAGAAAATTTGGTTAAAAAAAAGGTTTTATTACTTATCAGAAATTAAAAAATTATAAAGGTATTTCACAATTTTTGGTCAATAATTTATTTTTCATCAGAGATGTTCACTTTTAGTTACAGAAGAAAAAATAGAAAGTACTATATGGGATTCAGAGCCAACTGAGCCTGATTATACCACAATTTATTGTCATAATAAATTCCTTGATTCAGTTGTCTTCTTTCTTTTTTTTTTTTAAGATTTTATTTATTTATTTGGCAGAGAGAGAGAGACAGCAAGAGAGAGAGGGAACACAAGCAGGGGGAGTGGGAGAGGAAGAAGAAGGCTCCCAGTGGAGGAGCCTGATGTGGGGCTTGATCCCGGGACTCCGGGATCATGCCCTGAGCCGAAGGCAGATGCTTAACGACTGCACCACCCAGGTGCCCCCAGTTGTCTTCTTTCTAAGGTGTACATTCACTTATAGGCTTTACTGAGCTGCTCAATAACAAGAGTATTCATGTCAGTGTTTTTGTACAATTTAGATAGCAGAGTTGAGAGTCAAGTTTTTAAATTTCAGTAATATCTCACATTTCTGAGTTAGAGAAAACTCTACATTTTTCTCACTGTTGAGCTCCTCCTTTGGAACAGGATTTTTATGGCTCATTGAAGTCTTTCAATGTCCATTTTTCTTAGTACTTTGAAAAGTCATGTCAAAGTGTTTTTAGCACTCTGAAAAGTTAAAAGCAAAGTTTTTTTGGATTCTTTACAGTATAACATCTACAATTCAGTGACTTCTGAATGTGAACTAAAGATTTCTTTTTGTAATATATAGTTAAGCTCCATTTTAAGTACATATATTGTTAACTCTTTCAACAAATATCTATCAGCTCCAGTTCCAAGCATTTTATTCTGGTGGGAAATTTTGTATTGTATTGGATTTCTCTATTATCAAAGGAGTGGTCAGCTCTGTGTTAGGTGTCCATGAAAAAATGAGTTACTTTCATACATTAAAATGAAACTACCGATTCTGTTTAGGAGCATGTGCTCATGAAATGGTATTTGAATAGAGGGGATGAGCTTGCCTGAGCTGATAGTACTCTCTTACCTAATCTGTGTTTATAAATCAGTTTTTCTCTGATGGAAGCTGCTTCGTTTAGAGATCCAACCAAAAAGTAATGAGGTCAGATAAATTTATCAGCCATAATTAAAGGTCCAACTTAGGTCTTTAAAATTTTTTTAAAGATTTATTTACTTTTTAGAGAAAGAGAGAGTCTGCACATGTGGAGGGGAGGGGCAGAGGGAGAGAATCTCAAGTAGACTCCCAGCTGAGAAGTGCAGAGCCCAAACCAGGACTCAATGCAGGGCACCGCTTGGGGTCTGAGGCAGGGCTCCACTCAGCACTCGATCTCATGACCCATGAGATCATGACCTGAGCTGAAACCAAGAGTCAAAGGCTCAACCAACTGAGCCACCCAAGTGCCCTAAATCTTTAATATTTTAAAACAGATCTCCTGTTCTCTGAGTTAAGAGAGGAGTCTACTCTGAATATTTTGCTGTAAAATAAAAACAAAACAATAGGCCTTCTAATTATGTATTCCTTCGATGAGGTCTTCAAATAATTATGATCTTCAATAGAAAGATTCATGTACAAAGAATCTGTCAAACTGATATATCAAATGTGTGGCTGAAAAAAAAAAAGGCACCTTTTAAAATGGGTAATTCAGTCTAGCCATGATACATTTATAACCATGTGGGTAGATCTGTTTATTTTGTGCTGTTATGGATGGTAATATAAAGAATATTAATATAAGCCAATGATTTGGGGCCCTGCAATGGAGTAAATGTTTGTCTCCCAATTTCATAAGTTCAAATCATAACCCTCAATGTTACGGCATTATGAAGTGGAACCTTTGGGAGGTGATTAGGTCATCAGTGTAGAACTCCCATGAGTGGGATTGGTGTCCCTATAAGAGAGACTCCAGAGAGCTCCCTTACCTCTTCTGCATGTAAGACTATAAGAAGACAGTTATCTATAAACCAGAAAGTGGGTTCTCACCAGATACAGAATCTGCAGGCACCTTGATCTTAGACTTCCTAGCTTCCAGAACTGTGAGAAATAAATTTCTGTTATTTATAAGCTACCCAGTTTGTAGTATTCTTGTTATAGCAGCCCAAACACACTAATACAGCATCTATAGTAAAATTAAACATATAAATTGCCTTAAATTATTGTGCTACTGATAACTTTTATGAGGCTATTTATGACCTGACACAGTTATATAAGTCTTTTGTTTTAACTGGTGAGGAAATATTTCACAAATTAAATATTGATTTATGTCAAAAGCAATTTTTTAACATGAAGATATTTTAGTAAATATTAATGTGACTATCAGTGAAGAGTAGAGCAATTTTCTGGATAATGAGGACAAAGACTGTACTAAGGTGAATTAGTTAATTTAGTTTCCTTTTGAATCAACAGAAGTCACAAAATTATTTCTCCTCTTTCATATAACTTTTCCTCTGGTGGCCTAACTAATAATTGTTCAAAATCACTAAAATGCTATTTTGAAAGTTACACTATTTGGTACTTCTCAGTGTGTATAAATAACATTACATTATGTTATTATTTTCATATTGTGAAGGTTTAAAGTCTGAAGTTACAAGTTAAATTACTCAGAGCTATTTATATAAAGAATATAAATGAAAATGATTATTCCTTAGAGTATTTTGAGATTTATGTTTAGAATCTTCGAAATGTACTATTTTGGGGCACCTGGGTGGTTCAGTCAGTTAGGCCCCTGCCTTCAGCTCAGGTCATGATCAGGGTCAGGGTGCTGGGATCGAGCCCCACATTGGGCTCCCTGCTCAGTGGGGAGCCTGCTTCTCTCTCTGCTGCTCCCCCCACTTGTGCTCTCTCTCTGTCAAATAAATAAATAAATAAATAATTAAATAAATAAAATCTTTAATAATAATAAAAAAAGAAATGTACTATCTTATTTATAGGAATTAGAAGTAAGACTGTTCAAATCTTTCTGAACATTGAAATCACCACATATCATTCTTTGGAACTTTTCCTTCTCCTTGGAGAAGCACCTTGGAGAACTCAAAAAACAATTTATAAAGTCCATGAGGGAAGCGATCATGTCTATCCTATTCATCATTGTTTCTTCAAATGAAATAGGAACTAATCAATAGCTGCTTGCTTTTGCATAAATTCTGCCTCTAGATTGTCAACTCCTTGAAATTATGGACTAATGCACAATTCATCTTTGGATTATTCCCTAATGTATAGTAACTAAATGCTAATTTAAAATCACCTGTAAATTTTGTTTAAAATGTCATTTTGAAATTTTTATTCTTTAAGATTTTATTTATTCATTTGAGACAGAGAGATACAGAGAGAGACTGAGAGAGCATGAGCATGGGGAGAAGCAGAGGGAGACTGAGCGCTGAGCAGAGAGACTGATGCAGGGCTCAATCCTGGGACCCAGAGATCACAACCTGACCTGAAGGCAGACGCTCAACCATCTGAGCCACTCAGGTGCCCCTTAAAATATCATTTTAAAGGAAAAAGAAATGTAAACAAAAATAGTTCTTAGATAAGAAATATCAACATAAAGGAAGTTTTGAAACAGCTGAATGCTGCCAGTTATATTTTTAAATAGTATCTAGTTTATGTAGGAGTTGGGAGGTTTTTGGCCCATAATCAAAACAGTATTGAAAAAGTTACAGCAAAATAGGAGATCACTGTTGTATACCTCACAAAATGAAACATAATTACATTATCTTGATAGATTAACCAGAATTACTGAACTGATAAGGCTTTCTGTGGATCACTAGTGTGCTTTCTTCTAAATGAACACTCTGTAAAGGAAGCATGAGAACATATTTAACACAAGTCTATTATATGTCTGGTATAGTTTTAATGACAAAAAGTACTTTTTAAGTAAAATATTTAAGTTTTAGGAATATTTGGTTAATATTCATGTATTAATGAATTAATATTCATATATAGATTATTTTCCTTTTATACCAGAAATTCACTATAATAAATCTTGTGTATTTGAATTTACTCTGATGTGACTATAACTGTCACTCCAGTTTCTCAAATGCTATAATGGAATCTATTTAAGACCATGAGCCTGAATTCAACAGTTAAAACTTTAATGAAAGCTGTCAGAAGATGCAATATTAATGTTTAGGAACTATTCTGAATTACTTTCCTAAGAAATCTGTCAGCACATGGGCACGAAGTTCTAAGATCATGGCATGTTATAAAGGTTTCAGAAATCTGAGGCAGGAGTTTTTAATCTGGGCTCCATAAATGGACTTCAGGGGTCAGGAGAACCCTGTAAGTCAGAAAGAAAATTTATGTACCTCTGCATTCCTCTTTTTAATAAGATTATTGAAGGAGTTTGTTGTATTTCAACTAGGGCCACTATTGGTATTTTACTTGGGACAAGACTTCTTTGTTAGGGACTGTTCCAGATTTTGAAGGACATATAACATCCCTTGGAAGCCTGTTCATCAAATGCCAGGAATGACTCCTTAATCTTTGTGACAACCCAAAACAATCTCCATCCCCTACAAAAATCCACCTCCTAGGGCTTTTTGGACTGGAAAAATCACTGGATATTATATAATCCCAAGGAAGACCAAGAAGCATTGCTTTCTAAAGTTTTGATTGCCTCATTTTTGAAAAAGTGCATTCTTGCTTGTGGGATGATGATCTTACAGAGAATAGGCAGATGGGACTGGAAACCTCAATTAGATGAATTAACACGTATTGTGAGAATATCTGAGAAATAGAAGTGAAAGAGTAGAAAGAAGGCAGTAGTCAGAATGAGATGTCTGAATTTAAGTTCAGAAGTTCAAGTAGTTCCAGATGATGACAAGTTCATCTGTGTCCATGAAAGTGGATGGCTCATGTGGGTGGAGGTGAATGTCATTAAAGAAGAAGAGGTGAATGCTGGTTCCCAGCCCTCATGGGAGCTTTCCTGGTATAATCTGAAACCGTGCTCCGTATGTGGAGGGCAGGGAGAGACCTAAGAAAGAGGCTGGTAGGTGGTGGTATTAATAATAACAAAGGGAACTAACATATGAGGCTAGTCTTGGGTGGAAGCAAGACAAATGAATCCCTGCACCCACTCTCCAAAATTAGAAGTTTATAAAGAGGTCCTAACAGGCTCAGTAAGGTACATACCGTGTAGGTGTTTTCAACACCGCATTGCCATCTCAAGGCTATGTCCTTGGAGCAGCCTCTGGGAGCAGGTAAGGCAAGCAGAACCCACAT
Source organism: Ursus maritimus (assembly GCF_017311325.1). Taxonomy (NCBI): domain Eukaryota; kingdom Metazoa; phylum Chordata; class Mammalia; order Carnivora; family Ursidae; genus Ursus; species Ursus maritimus. The sequence goes on from NW_024425119.1 coordinate 31,276,522, forward strand.
TCCAAGGACTAGGGAGGAGGTGAGGAGCCTCTGAGTGCCTAGGTCTAGTTCACAGGTCAATCGGTGGTCATGTCTTTTTGATGACATTCTTCTACAGTCAAGGAACAAAATGGCTATATTGTTGAATGAGGTATCCACAAGTACTTTGAAAAGACTCATTTAGTGGTAGGACTTGTGATGAGGGGTGTTAGGTAATAGAGCTTTAAAAGGGAACCTGACATTTGACTTTTGAAAAGATAGTTGAACATCTCTAATAGTCAGGAAAAAGCAAATTAGAAAATTATTGGATACTATTTCTCTCCAGTTTGACAAATATTAAAAGATTGATAATATTCAGCATTGGAGATTGAATAGGCAAAAAGATATTACGTATTCCTGAAGGGAATGCTACTATCTTTTTGGTTAGGGATTTGGAATTAATTATCTGTTAATTCTTCCATTCCACTCTTGAGAAGTTATTCTGTAGGAACATAGTTACCAATATAGAAGGCCAAATGCACAAATCTGTTTATGGTAGTGTTGTTGGCAGTGTTAAAACTGGTAACAAAATATCCACCAATAGTGGGATAGTGCATTTGTAGTATGGAATGTTTTTCTTCTACTAAAACAGAAACAATTTAGAAATAAATGTTTTAAGAGAAAATATCTATAATATGTAAAAACTTTTTCAAGTTACAGAATTATATGTGGAGTAAGCAATAAAAAGAAAACAAATCCTGTATTTGTTAGTATGAAAATAGGGAAAAGTGTGGAAGATAACCCACCAATTTGTTCACATGGGATATATCATGGGATAGGAATAGAAGGGAGAAGACACAGATTGTGAATGTTTTGCTTATACACCTTGAATTTTTTTAAAAAAGATTTTATTTATTTGACAGAAAAAGGGGCAGCGAGAGAGGGAACACAAGCAGGGGGAGTGGGAGAGGGAGAAGCAGGCTTCCCACTGAGCAGGGAGCCCAATGCAGGGCTCGATGCAGGGCTCGATCCCAGAACGCTGGGATCATGACCTGAGCCGAAGGCAGACACTTAACAACTGAGCCACCCAGGCTCCCCTGCACCTTGAATTTTTTGACTAGCTTAAGTAGGATTACTTTTACCATTAAGAACAAAACTACCATGATGAGCAAAATAATCTATTTACTCAAAAGAAATTACAATCTTGAAAGGGATAAGAGAGGTATACGAATAGCATCAAGAGGCAGAACAATTGATGTACCTTGAAAGATCAATAAATTACCTAGGGAGAGAACAGTCTAAGTAAAGAGCTCTAAGAATTTTTCTGATACCTAATAATATTTTTAAGAAAAAGATCAACCTACTCAAATTTTAAATTCAGATAGTCACTAACCTGAGTCTCTTCAAAATACATGTGGATACCTCATTCAACAACACGGCTATTTTTACTATAATGAGATCTATCTTATAGGAAGTTTTCTTCTTTATATGTACTGGGGGTTCATTCTTTAAAAGGTAGTAATCTCTACTTTTGTAACAATTAACAAATGGTACTCAGAATTTAACAGGTAGGTACTTCCTGGCACTTGTCGTGTTTCCTTGCCTGAGACACAATGTCTCTAGACATTGCCTGGAACTAGTGTAGTGTTTTACGAAATATAGCCCATCCCTAGCCTTTGGCTATAGATACAGTATTACATGTCATGAAAATAGATAAAGAAAAATAAGAAGCAGAAGGCGTATATGAAAGATGAAGGCTATTATCTCTCTTAACATTATGCTGCATATGAATACTGTGTTATGCAGAACTGGGATAAAGAAACTGTTTCTTTAGCTTAAATTGTCATGGTATTGCTGTTTTCCCCCCTCCACCCATTTGAGCTAATGCATTATGGTTGGAGCTAAGAGCCTGGGCGTCATCAGTGAACTCCACCTCTTACTTCCAGTTCCACAAGAACCGTAAGTAGGTGGATAGGTGTGTGTGTGATAGGGTGGTGCCCCTGTCACATTCATCTATCAAACTCCTGCTAATCTAGTTGTTGAGCCAACAGGAAGTTGCAACCCTATAAGGAATGAAGGAAAACTTCCATTCAACTGATGTTCAGTGTTCCCAACTTCACTTGCTATTTAAGGGCATGGACTTGGGAATCAAATTCCAGCTCTCTAGTTCCTAATTGTATGATTTGGGCATGTTATTTATTTTCTCCTCTGAGCCTTAATTTCCTTGCCTGTAAGATAGGGTTGTACCTATAGAGTTTTTGTGAAGATGAAGTGAGAAAATACACAATTTCCAAATACCAAGTCTGCTCAGAAAATACTGATTCCTCATCTCCTTCTCATCTACCTATTTCAAAATGCCTAACTTTGACATCTTATTTAATTTTCCTTTCACTGTCTATCACCTACTTTCTGCCCTTTCTGGTGCTTTTTTCTTCTCTAAATGGATGGTCTTCTTTCTGGAACAATTGATTCTTTTTCTTCCTTAATATTTTAAGTTTTAGCCACTAGAGGGCTACGTAACAGGATACAATTCCACTCACCCTGACCACACAAGGAAGTTAGAGAATAAAATCAAAGAGGAGTCAAATAATCACAGTGTTGAGGAAACATTAGAAAACACTTAATACAACACAAATTTAAAGATGAGGGAATTAGATATTTAAACAAATATGAACAAGTAATTGTATAGTTTTCAAATCACTACCACTATAAATCTACAGTTAATAAATAAATCTCGTTTTCTTTTGGAAGTTTTCTAACTTGTAAATCATTTTATGAAAAGAAAGAAGACACATGTGAGGGCAAATAAACCTCTTTAGCAACATAGAGAGTGAAACTATGCCAGCAGGGGAGGGAGGGGCAGAGAGAGAGGGAGAGAGATAATCTTAAGCAGGCTCCACACCCAGCACGGACCTGATGTGGGGCTCAATATTGGAAACCCTAGCAAAGATCATGACTTGGGCTGAAATCAAGAGTTGGATGTTTAACCGACTGAGCCACCCAGGCATCCCTAAATATTTTCTTTAATTCAACTCAAATAATTAAAAATTATTATGTGTAAATCCACACATTTAATTAAAAATGTAAAGTATCTACATTTGAAGTATCTCAGGTAGGTTTTAATTTTTGCTTTGTTTAACATTCAACAAATTGAAATTAGTCTGTAATTAGATATTCACGTAACTACAAGCATTAAGGCAATCTCTTAATTTTGAACACCCATTCATTCTAAAATATATTACAAAAGATGTCAAGAGGTATTCATACCTACCTAGAAACTAATAGAAACTATGATGCTATCATTGAAGAATAGCCTTAAGCAAATATCCTATACTATTAAAAGTATCAACTAAAAATGCAAACAATTAAATAAAGAAATGAAATATTCCTGCAAATTATTCAATCCAGATGGTACCCCTTAAATTTATTCATTTACTTTTCACACATATACCCATAGTCCTTATGTCAGGGAAAATGCTTTGTATTTCTGTTTGTTATTTTTTTCATTATTCTTTCATTTAAAAAACCTTGCTCTGTACTTTTGAGCATAAGCCAGACTCCACAGAATTCTACTACACACATGCTGGTAGCAGTGAGAGTTGTCCCTGTGCTCAGAGCTGCACTGAACAGAACTACATAGACAGAAGCTCCATAATTAACATTCCATCAATATGGAAGTGCTTAAATATATTCTCATGCTTGAGTTATATTTTAAGAAAAGGCACATATAAATCTGTCCATAAAATGCTATCTACAATTGGCAAAGTTAAACTAACATTTTTATATACCTGAAACAAGCCAAATCCTGATTTTAAGTCAGGCTAATGAGCATGGTGACAGATTCTTGATGTGAGAAAATGGAGAAGAGAGTTTGGTTGTTGTTGTTTTAATAATCCTCTCACAAAAGGATTTAATGACTCCAACACCAATTCTTTGATACTTGACCTTCATTCTTATAATCCTTACACATGGTAAGGAGTGGTAATTTGATTGATTTGTTCATTCGTTCATTGGACAAATATTTCTTGAGTTCTTACTATAGGCCAGGCAGAAGGCTAGAGTAAAATTTAGAACCAATACAACCAACCCAACAACCAGAAGCAAGTTCCATAGTCCTTGTCCTCTTGAAACTGATGATTGTGTGTGTGTGTGTGTGTGTGTGTGTGTGTGTGTGTGTGTGGTGATGGTGGGGGGGGAGGTGCAGATTGGATATAGATGTTAATCAATGAAAGGTAAAGTACAAATGTGACAAATAATAAGGACATATGTGATGTTAAGGAATTTAACCAGAGAGGAACATTAGAGGGACTTCCCTCTGGGACTAAAGACAGGGTTGAGGTCTGAAAAAAGAATAAGCAAGCTAGGTAAAAAGGCAGAAGAGTAGCTATCTGGGCACATGGAAAAAACTGTAAAAGACCCCATGATAGGAAGGAATGTTTCCCGTCTCAGGAAAGGAAAGAAGGACCTGGAACAAAAGAAGGCATGGTTTGAGAAAAGGCTCTGGAGGGAGAGAATCCAGACTATGCAGGGTTTTGCAGGCCAAATCGAGGATTTTAGTTTTTCCCCCAAATTATTGAAAATTATCAAGAGTAATAGGGTTAGATTTGCATTAGGAATAGGTCACTGTCGCTGTTATGACTAGAATGGATGGGCCCAAGAGAAATGTATGCACATTTATAACATGAGACATGTATAACAGTGTTCATAGCAGTTTGCTGTTCTTAATAGCCCTAAACTAGAAGCAGTCTCAATGTTCAGTAAGAGTGGAATTAATAATTGTATGATAAATATACAATAGATTGCTATACAAAAATGGGAATGAGGGGTGCCTGGGTGGCTCAGTCAGTTAAGTGTCCAACTCTTGATCTCAGTTCAGGTCTTGATCTCAGGGTCATGAGTTCAAGCCCCACACTGGGCTCCATGCTGGGCATGGAGCCTATTTAAAAATAAATAAATAAAAATAAAAATGGGAATGAGCAGACTATGATTGTACACTGCAACATGGATAAACTTCATGCATATAATGTTAAATGAAAGAAGTCAGACATAGAAGGATACATACAGTGTGATCCTACTTGCATAAAGTTAAAAGCAGGCAAAACTAATGTGTGGTATTAGAAGTCAGGATAGTGCTTATACTAGGAGTGGGGGAAGAAGGGCTGTTTATTAGAAGGTGGTATTAAGTGGGCTTCCGAGCTGTCAATGCCCTATTTATTAACTTGGATGGTGGTTAAAAGGGTGTTCAATTTGTGCAAATGTATTGTATATTTATGTTTAGAATGGTTTTAAGTATATGTGTGGTACCACACTTAAAAACATTTCTTAAAGTTTTTGTTTATAAGAATAGATTGATGGAGGGTCACCTGGCTGGTTCAGTTGGTGGAGCATAGGAGTCTTGGACTTGGGGTTGTGGGTTTGAGCCCCACATTGGTTGTAGAGACTACTTAAAAATAAAATCTTTTTTAAAAAAAGAGAAATAGATGGAGTTATTAAATGGATACAGTAAGATCAATCAGGAAGCAATGGCAATAGTGCAAGTGGGAGATTTCTGCTTGAACCTTTCTAACATGGTGAAGATGGAAAGGAGACTTATTTGAAAGTGATTATTTAGGAGGCAAAATGAACAGGATTTGGAGGTGAATTAGATATGGAGTATGAGGAGCGAAGAGGTAGCAAGGGTGATTCCTAGGAGCCACTAATTTAAGAATCAAGAAAAGCAGTCCTCTGTTGTCAGCAGGGACAACGGTAGAATGGATGCAGATGAGGCTAAGTTTTCATCTTTGGTGGTAGAAGGTAAAGAGAGGGTCAGCCAGAGACCAGCTGTGAGAAAAAGAGAAGGAGGTTGGAATTGTTCAGAGAGCAGGGAAAGTAGTTGTGGAGAATGAGAAAGTGAGTGACTAAAGAATATAGTGGGATTGCTGAACATTACTGAGACACCTTTTGATCATCACCAATTTATAGTGAACACTTTACCCTGAACAATGCCTTGCACCAGCATCACTCATCCCCTCTTGTCCAGGCATGTGAAGAATCGGTAATCAGGGTCACACACAATTAGAGTTTTGCCAGATGGGTGTGATCAGTAGTTTGGGAGCATTAAAATATTTCAAAATAGACCAATAAGGGGTTGTAATAAATCTCAATTTTCCATCTTCTTCATAAAGGAAGAAGATCTTCAGTGGGCACCTATTCTAGAGTTCCCTAGAAATATGGAAGTTCTCCCAAGAAGGTAAGAGAGAAGATGAGGGAAGCTGGTGTGATGAGGGTCCTAGGGCTCCAGGATTACTCTCTTCTCTCTAAGTGCACACTTCTATCATCATTGTCACCACAGTCACCACCAGGATATTACCATTTCCTCTCTTTAACTTTCTCTTTGTTGTTCTTTTTCTCCAAGTCCCTTTTGGGGATTGCGTGGAAGAAATAAGTACAAAATAGACACACTAAAGTTGTGTCCCGATGCTGGCAGATTTGGGACTGGAGATACTACATTGAAAAGAGATTAGTGTTTCAACTTTTGGACACAGCAGTTTATACATAGTTTCAGGCTTCAGTAACCAATGGATCCATTGCAAAGGTAGCAAGTCCGTGTAGTTTCAGTGATATGCCAACTAGCATTTGGACATTAGGCAAAATTGCAGTTTTATCTTTGGCATTTGCCTATCTCCCTTTCTCCTTCTTTTGCCAATACCTCACTAATTTATTCATTCAGTCATTTGTTCCACAAACATATATTGAGTAACCACCATGCATCATACTCTAAGCTAGTTGCCTTTAGCAACTCACACGTGGGGTTTGTCACCCCAACAGATCACTCCTCCCCCCTAAATTAGCCCTCTATCTTCCATGACCATTCAACCACTTCTGGAAGGGTGCTGATTAGATATTTATTTAAATAACTCATATCAATATTAGGCATAAATGATAATTGCTATAAACCTATGCCGTGCTCTCGCCTAAGCTCTTTGTAAGTGTGAATACTTTTAATCCTCACAACATACTATAAAGTAAGTACTATTATTATCCCCATGTTAAAAACTAGAAACCTAAGGCATTGAAAGTTTAAGTAACATGCTCAGTGGGGAGGTGGCCGAGGCAGGACTCAACCACGCAGTCTTTCTTCACAGCCTGTGTTCCTAATCACTGCCCACATGGCCTACACCTGAGGCCTGGGACGAGGATTGGGGAGGAAGAATTTCTTCTGCCCTTCAAGGTCCTTTAGCTGGACTAAGAATCAAATTAGCATGAGACAGATTAACAGGAAAAATAAAATTTAATGGCATACATGTGGGGAATCCCCACAGATGGGGAAATTCCAAAGACAGGCAACTGATGCTTGTATGAGCTAAGGATAGGGGAAGGGTCTGAGGATACAAAGGGGAGAAAGACATTAGCAGGAAGGTGAAAGGTGTTTGGAAAACAAAGGTGGCTCTATTATGTAGATAAATTTCTTAGGTAAAGAAGAATCTCTGTTAATAGCTTTCTTCACAGTACAAGCAGGCAGTTGAAGAGGAGGTAAAAAGCTTTTCCTGAATCAGCTGGGCTTTAATTGCTTTTAACTCAAAATAATGTTCATGCCAAAGTGGCCCATCTTGGGGGCTGCCTGACCTTGGCCCTTCAGAAGAGTAAGAGGTTCTTACAGGCTCTGTTATAGGTTGGAATTGAAATTTGCTTTCTGCTTTGAATTGACCCTTTTCTTCTTATCATCAGGAGTCCAGTGGTCATTAGGATAGGGTTGTTCTGTTGGTATTGAATTTTATATAAACATCAAAGAAAGTAAAAGTCTATTCATGACTAATCTGAGAAAAGACTTCTTTATGGTCATTGGGATTGATAGTAATGAGGATATAGGCATGCTCTACCTGACTTTAGGGGTGTTGAGACCTATCCAGGGAAGCAGAAAGAGGAAGGATGTACATTTGTGATCACAGAGATAGAACCATGTAGCAGTTAGAGAGGTGGTCCAGTTAGACGGTTAATGGGATATCTAATTTCTGTTGAGTCAGTGAGTTAGAAGAAATGTTTCTGAAACTTTTATAATCAGCATGCTGGGGCGCCTGGGTGGTTCAGTTGGTTAAACGTCTGATTCTTGGTTTTGGCTGGGGTCATGATCTCAGGGTCATGGGATCAAGCCCTGCTTCAGCTTCTACACTCAGCACGGAGTCTGCTTGAGATTCTCTCTCTCCCTCTTCCTCTACTCCTCCCTACCACGCTCTCTCTCTAAAATAAATAAATAAATCTTAAATAAAAAGTTATATAATATGTATCCTGATGGTAAGAATTAAACCAGAGTATTACTTCTCAACTTAACTCTGGAAAGGAGGAGATTAAGCAGATGAAGCAAATACTATGAAATCTCCAAGGTGCTCAATTTTTCTTTCAGCAGAAAAGAAAAAAAACCTGCATTTTATAGTTTTACCTAGCAGTGTTGGCTTAATATATAAGAAAATGAAGGAAAGAGTGCACTTCTTTTTATATTTCTCCCTCAGTGATTTCATACATCCTCATTAAATCATTTTAATTCTCTCATTCATATATTTGTTCTTTAGCTCTATTTTTATTCATTTGTTCAGTCATTTGTTAATGCAGTTATTAAATACTTTAAAAGTAGCTGCCATTTATTGTTCTGGGTGCTATGAATATTGCAGCAAATAGCATAAGCAAAATTCCTGGTCCACAAAGTTTACAGGTAAGGAGGGCAGGAGTCATAGGCAGAAAGAATCAGTTAACAAATAAGTGAATAAGAGAAATGGAGAAATCAGCTATATAAATAATACAGACCAATGTGATCCAGAGGGACTGGTTGAGGGCTATTTTAAGTTTTTAATTTAAATTGAAGTAATTAACATATAGTGTATTATTATTTCAGAGGTAGAGTTGAGTGATTTATCAGTCTTATATAACACCCAGTGCTCATTATATCATGTGCCCTCCTTAATGTCCATCACCCAATTACTCCATCCCCGCACCCCACTCCCCTCCAGCAACCCTCAGTTTGTTTCCTATGATTAAGAGTCTCTTATGGTTTGTCTCTCTCTCTGATTTTGTCTTGTTTCATTTTTCCCTCCCTTTCCCTATGATCCTGTTTTGTTTCTTAAATTGAAAACAGGAGTGAAATCACATGATAATTGTCTTTCTCTGATTGACTTATTTCACTTAGCATAATACCCTCTAGTTCCATACATGTCATTGCAAATGGTAAGATTGCTTTTTTTGATGGCTGAGTAATATTCCATTGTATATATATACCACAGCTTCTTTATCCATTCATCTGCTGATGGACATATGGGCTATTTCCACAGTTTGGCTATTGTGGACATTGCTGCTATGAACATTGGTTTCCAGGTGCCCCTTCAGATCACTACATTTATATCTTTGGGTAAAGACCCAGTAGTGCAATTGCTGGGTCGTAGGATAGCTCTATTTTTAACTTTTTGCAGAACCTCCATACTGTTTTCCAGAGTGGCTGTACCAGCTTGCATTCCCAGCAACAGTGTAAGAGGGTTCCCCTTTCTCTGTATCCTTGCCAACATCTGTTGTTTCCTGACTTGTTGATTTTAGCCATTCTGAATGGTGTGAGGTGGTATCTCATTGTGGTTTTGATTTGTATTTCCCTGATGCTGAGTGATATTGAGCATTTTTTCATGTGTCTGAAGTGGTCTCTTTCAAAGCATAAAAAAGGAAAAAGTTTTGGGGCACATGGCTGCCTTGGTGGGTAGAGCTCAACTCTTGATCCCAAGGTCATGAGTTCAAGCCCCACATTGGGCATGGAGCCTACTTAATTTAAAAAAAAGAAAAAAGAAAGAAGAAAAAGTTTTATATAGCTGGAAAGAATTCAAGACATCCTGAAGGCTTGATTGAGTTGATAGATGAAAATGGTGGAGTAAGGACATTTATGACTGAGAAAATAAATGAATAAGAGAGAAAGTAAAAGGGAACACTTGCCATGTCCAGCCAAGGTTAACGAGGAACAGAGGGATGGAGGGGGGATAAGGGGAGACAGCTTTTTGGAAGCAGAGGAAACAGATTAAGGCCAGATCATGGAGGGCCTTGAACATTGTGAAACAAGTTTTAATTAAAAAAAAAAAAATTATTCAGGGGCACCTGGGTGGCTCAGTCGTTGTGTCTGCCTTCGGCTCAGGGCATGATCCCGGGGTTCTGGGATCGAGCCCCATGTCGGGCTCTTCCTCTGGGAGCCTGCTTCTTCCTCTCCCACTACCCCTGCTTGTGTTCCCTCTCTCGCTAGCTGTCTCTCTCTCTCTCTCAAATAAATAAATAAAATCTTAAAAAAAAAAGAATTAAAAAAAAATTATTCAAGCAAAGGAGTAGACATTTCTCCAAAGAAGATATACAAATGGGCAAGAAATATATGAAAAGATGCTCAGCATCACTAATCATCAGAAATGCTAATCAAAACCAAAATGAGATATCACCTCACACCCATTAAATGGCTACTATTAAAATACATCAAGTGTCGGTGAGGATGTGGAGAAATTGGAACCCTTGTGCACTGTTAGCAGGAATGTAAATTGGTACAGCCGCTATAGCAAATAGTATGAAGTTTACTCAAGAAAGTAAAAACAGCACTACCATACAATCCAGCAATACCAGTCCTGGTAGATACCAAAAGAATCAGAAGCAGGGTCTCAAAGAGATACTGCACACCCATGTTCATAGCAGTATTGTTCACAATAGCCAGAAGGCATACACAACCCGCTCTATCAATGGAAGAACGGATAAACAAAATGTGGTATAAACATACAATGGCTTTTATTCAGCCTTAAAAAGAAGAAAATCCTGCCACATGTCAAAGTATGGATGAACTTTAAGGACATTATGCTAAATGGAATAAGCCAATCACAAAAGGACAAACTCTGTCCCGTTCCACTTGTGTGAAGTACCTCACATAGTCAAATTCATGGAAACAGAAAGTAGAATGATGGTTACCAGGGGCTGGAGAGGGGGAGAAAGAGGGGTTATTGTTTCATGGGTATAGAGTTTCCGACTTATAAGATGATGCTGTTTCACAACAATGTGAACGTACTTAACATCGCTAAACTGTACACTTGAAAATGGTTAAGATGGTAAACTTTGTTTTTTATCACAGTAGAAAAAAAATTTTGTTACTTAAGTCCTCAAAATCGTTATGCTGTTTTTGTATTAAAATATTATTTTTAATTTTTTTAACTTGTAAGAGAGAGAGCAGCAGTGGGACGGGGTGGTGGGGAGAAGCAGAGAGAGAGAGAGAGAAGCAGGCTCCCCACTGAGCAGGGAGCCTGACGTGGGACTTTATCCTGGGACCCTGGGATCATGACCTGAGCCGAAGGTGGAGGCTTAACCGACTGAGCCACCCAGGTGCCTTTGTATTATTACATTTGTGTGTGTGCATATGTGTGTGCATGTGTGTGTATGTGTGTGTGTGTTAGGTTGCAGGAAAATATATGTATCTGCTCGGATCTACATTAACTGCTCTTATCTATATCCCACCTTTGTGGGTCTTGGAAAGTTGTTGCATGGAGCAAGAAGCTAGCCTGGACAAGGGGGCTTTGACACTTGCTTCGTCAGTGTTTATCACACTGGAATTATCAGTATCTGCATGTTGCAAAAGCTCACTTTATAGTAGCTTTCCAACAAGATAATGTCTTATTATAGGACCACTTTTACCCCATCCTTATGTGAGTCCCAAGGCACTTTTCTAGCATAAACTTTTGTACTTTTATACACTTACACAATGTTTAGGCCCAATTTATTTTTTTTCCAGATACAAATTGACTGAACTTTATTGAGACTTGTTATGTGGCCTGATAAGTGATCAAATTTTATAAATGTTCCATTTGGGATTTAAAAAAAAGTGTGTATTCTATTTTTGTATGTGTGCAACTTCATATATACATATATATTCACACTATTCACATTCGTTTTATATATATTCATTAGAATAAGCTTTTACATTTTTCAATTAGTAAGGGATTTGTAGGCCCACTAAATTAATTATTAATTAAAATTAATTATTTTAATTAATTAAAAATTAATTATTAAATTTAATGTATTCAATAGATAAAAGTTAAATTATATATTTGATATATAAGGTTGCCTCCTATTTTATATGGATTAAACTAACTACAATAGGGGCGCCTGGGTGGCACAGCGGTTAAGTGTCTGCCTTCGGCTCAGGGCGTGATCCCGGCATTCAGGGATCGAGTCCCACATCAGGCTCCTCCGCTATGAGCTTGCTTCTTCCTCTCCCACTCCCCCTGCTTGTGTTCCCTCTCTCACTGGCTGTCTCTCTCTCTGTCAAATAAATAAATAAAATCTTTAAAAAAATAAAATAAAATAAACTAACTACAATAAATGATTTGGCAAGTGATTATTTAGTGTTTAATATTTCATTATTTCACTCTTGCATAATCTATATTATAGGTATTAAATCACATTAAGAACACATAAGGTGAATACTTAATCACTGTCTTCTACACTGGGTAACAGGTACTGAGCTGGAGCGTATAATTCTCAGTGTGCTTAACTTTCGAACACTTGTGTATTCACTTTTATAATTACTTATTATTTATTTTAAATTTAATCTTATTTTTGCTTTTTGGAACTTTCCTGCTACAGTTATCTGTATTCTGTGTAAACACTAGAGAGATACTCTTCACTGTCCAAAACTGGTTCACTTTACATGACCTGAACTTGAGAAGCTCATGTTTCCCAGGTTTCAAGACAACATGCTAAATGTAGGGCAGCACCTACTGGTGAAGGATGATACAGCCTTACAGACTGTTCTACTGGACCTTGTCGTTTAGACCAAGTTGGAGGGCATGGGGATCATGAAGCCTTTAAATGTGCAATCTAGGGAATCCTGCTGCCAGAAAATGCTTACTGTTTAATGTTGCAACAGAGTGGTCATAAGCAGGAAATACAAGAGTTGAGAAGATATTATAAAACAAATATGCCATTTAGATGGGACCACAACATCTAACGGGCATACAGTTGTTTAGTGTTGGTGTACTAAAATGTTTCATGAGGACTGAGACCAGGTCTGTGCTGTTCGCTTAGAATCCCTAGCACAATCAATGGTACCTTGAATATGTCAATAAATATTTACCGAATGAATGAATGAATGTTAACCAGTTTGGACATTTCTTCCTCAAAACATTTGAAAATTTGCCTTTTGTTCTCCTTCTCCCATATGACTGCATCCAACATTTATAATAAAAACAATGAAAATATAACTTATGTGACAAGTTTCCTTTTTAGATGAAAAAAATGCATGTTTGGTTAACTAGAAACCTTGAGCCAGTGAAAAATATACTTATACTTTTGAGTTTAAAACAGTTAAAATGAAAATTGACCTAAACTAATTAAAAGGAAAGTGATGGGGAGTTACATAGGCTTTGTAATCAAATATTGCTAGGTTCAAATTTCAGCTCTATAGCTTAGTAGCTGTATGAGGTTGGATGAATTACTAACCTTTCTGTCCTCACTTTTCCTCTTTCATTAAACTACAGTTTCATGAAGATGTAATGAATCAAGTATATGCAATGCTTTGTGCCTTCTTGATAAATAATAAATAGTAGCGATTGACTTTTTCTTCTGAGGGTACTCATTTTCCTAATTTTCAGTGGATGGTAAGCTTCTTTGGACAGGGACCATATTTTATTTATTCCTAGAACCTAACACAGTGCCTGGCATAGGCTAGTACTTAATAAGTAAGTGTGTGCTGAATTAATAAAGAAAATAAATATTTAAGCAACTATTTGGGGACTATTGTTCATAGTACTTCATAAGGTTGTACATCATACAACTTGTAAATGAGGTGTGTATGTAGACATGTACCAGCAGTCATTTAAAATATAGAAATAGGGCATTTTCTACCCCTGGAATAATTTGTCATTCCTTTGGTTAATCAAATGTTTTTGATGATGATTAAGGAATTCACAAGGAATGTTGAGTTCAACTGCTCTTTGGACAGAGATTATACTCTAGAATATTCACACATAGCCACATTCTAGCTTAGCTACATAGTGACTTTTACCCCTTAAGGACATTTTTCTCACTTGCTTTCATCAACACAAGCCCTGTGTGTAGTGTAGATCAGTGGTTTTAGAAATTTTACAATAAAGACTGTAAAGCAGTTTAGTACTTGGTAATCAGGAAAGGCACCAACAATGGAAGAAGGGATTTGCTTTTAATAAAAATATTTTATACATCCATCTGAAAGTTCTCATGTGACAAACATGACAAGTACAACTCTAAAACATATTTGACATACCTAAAGATATATCAGCAGAAATGTCAATACCCTGGGTTATATGAAAGTACTTTCCTTTTTTAAATGAGAATACTATTTGCCCATAAAGTAATTCTATCAAAGGCATCTCTTTTAATCAATGATTTAATAATCATTACCATTTTCTGCACATCTCAGAAGTGTATAACATTCTCCGGATCTAGGTTCCAGTGTGTAACAAATTTTTCTAAGCTTATGGAATCAAAAAATTATCCCAAACAGATTTTAATAGGCTAAGCCTATTGCCAAATATGAAATTATTCTTGGGCCCAAAGTCTCAAATAAAAAAAACTAACATATTCATTTATACCTTTACTGGCAGAGTAAAATTTGACACAAAACTCAAATTACTGTCGAGGGAAAACCATTCCTATTGTAAACAAATGTAAACTTACATTGAATATCAGGATATATCATTTTCCTCGAGATGCCAGGAAAGGGATTTTTTTAAAAAGATCTAATTTATTTATTTGAGAGAGAGAGAGTGCGTGAGAGAGAGATCACGAATGGGGAGAGGGATTGAGAGAGAAGCAGACTCCCCACGGAGCAGGGAGCCCAATGTGGGACTCGATCCCAGGACCCTAGGATCATGACCTGAGCTGAAGGCAGATGCTTAACTGACTGAGCCACCCAGGTGCCCCTGGAGAGGGATTTTTTAAAACATTATCGTGTTCACAAGAGCGCACACTATTTTAGACTCATGCTTGGCCTAACACTACATGTTGGAGAAATAAAATGCAACATTTTCACAGAATGCAACTTATTTTCCAAGTTCAAAGTTAGCCAGAAAGTGCCCATTTACAAATCTAAGCTCCATAAACTTACAGCTTTCTTTGACAACACACCAAAAAATCCCAGAAGTCAAAAGTTTGGGCAAATAGATAACATGGTAAAAGTACTTTGAAAATTGAAATATTTTCTTTTTCCTTCCCTCATCTACCCTTTGCTGTATCCAAAGATGGCTCTTTAGTTTCTCAATCTTGTTCATGTTTTTCATAAAATATAACTATAAGGATAATAAAATATGGTATACTCATTGGACCATTTTGGAAATAGTTACATGGTACATCAATACAAATTCAAATCACAGATTTTTTTCTCCTCCAAGTTAGAGGATACTGGTCCTTGATGAAAATTCAGAAAATAGGCACAAAAAAGCTCGTGTAAAACATGTTTTTCTTAGAACTGTAACATTTAAATTACAGTATGTACAGTTTTAGTACAGAATTTTAAACATCCTCGAGTCCTGTACATTATAAATAATGAATCTTATTTACTTCCGCTCATTGGTAGGATATACCAAATAAGGGCTAATTACAAATCTAATATTTGTTTTGGCATTCATTTCTAGGTTTCAAAACAAAATATATTTGGTCCTAAATGCTTTATTTTTCAAATTGTGAAAATGAAGGCATGGAAATTATGCACATGTTTCAAATGAGGACTTTTCATTTTCTTCTTGTACCTTTAAAAGTTAACTTAAGACACTTGCCTCAGATTGTTCCCTACAGCAGCGTAAACTGAATAACGGCTAATATAGAAGTTAAGATTAATGGATGATCATTATCAAGCTTAAGTTTTGGCTCCATGCATTTTTTTAAACCTTTGCCACCTGCCTCAATTTTCTAATAGGAAGTAGCAGTAACTGGCAAAAGAATACAAGAACCTAGAGATACTAACAGAAAAACCTAGACAGATGTACTGATTATGATTTTATACCACATTCCTTCATGTAAGATGGTTACATTTACCAGTAACTGAAGATGTCTTAATTAGCATGGCAGAATTGAAAATGTGAAAATGTCATGCTGTTCTACTACAGTCATCGTGAATGAGTTCAGGTACTCTACCACATGAAGAAGTCAGAATCACTGACTTAGCATCCTTTTATGGTTGTGTCTAAACATGTAAATAAAATCCCAAACCACTAACAACCGATCATTCTTATTTTTCCTGGCCTATCCACATGGTGGCCTTGGCAGTGGGAGATTAAAATGCCAGTTCTGGCTTGTCTACTTCCAACATCAGGGCACATGAATAGATAAGATTTCTTTTATATGGGCTACTGCATGCAGATTCTTTTTCATTATGTCCAATAAATATGAAATTTACCTATAACACAATGAATTTCCCTTCTGATTGCTGGCTGTAGAGGTACCTTAATATTGAGTATGAGTGCATAGTTCCTGAAAAATTTGCTAACTTTCTTGGCTCATCTGAAACCACAAACCAATGATCTTTCCACTTTGTATTCAATTTCCACATCTTGTAAACAATAACAAATAATAATATCACTAACATTACCATATTCATTTCCTTTTCAACAGTTAGATTTCAAGGATGATAGTGGAAAGTGGAAATAGTACTGAATCAAGGAATCAGCAGAACTTCATTTGATCCTTGGATCTGTCCCTAAATAAATTGCATAATTAAGGCAAGTCTGAGTGTCAGTTTTCTCAAAAGCGAACAAGGTAAGTAATAGTTGCCTCCAAAGATTGCCACAAGAATTAAAATGAAATGATATAAATGAGGATTGTAAATTATAAAGTGCTATTTCATTGCACATTATTACTACTGTGATTTTGAGGATCCCTATATTCTATTATAGCACTGCTATTTAAAAATGTGGTGGACTCCTCCTTTGAGCACAAAAACAGGCTGAGTATTTCTAGACAGAAGTTGCCGTAGATCACGCTGCCAAGCAAAGTAACAGGCTGAGACATACATTGTTTGGATACTCCTTTTCTGTATTGGCAATTCTCTTCTGAAAATGAGCAAGTTTATTAACAAATATGTAAGATTCTCATTAAAACTAATTTGCTATGTGCCCATAGTAAGATGCTCAAAATCTAAAATTTTAAAATATGGCATTTTATACATGTATAGCCATGCTTCTTTCTTTCAACCACTGCCATTAAAATAATTTTTTTCATATTGAAATTATTTATCAAACTGTCAGCTATTTTGTGTACAGGGTTTAGTTGACCACGAGTAATGATGCACATGAATTCTACTTATTAAACCTAATAACCATAAATGGACTGAAATGTTACTCAAACTTCTAGTTTTATGCACCTGGTTTCAAACCACATGCTGTTCTTAAGTTGTTCCATTTTCAAGATGTCTCCCATGTTTGTTAAGAACTTCAGACATGTCACATACACATAGTAAATCTGGTATTCTTCATAAATTCACCTAGAAAATCCTGTTTGACAGGTGAATTAAGCTTTCATTAGGAATTAGTATAAACCAAAAGGACCAATCTCACATAATGTGTTTGTTTATTTTCTTCTGAAAAGTCAGATCATATATTTCCTTGATGCTAAAATTTTATAAAACATTTCTTACTTTCTTTTTTTCTCTGTGCTTTGCTTGAACACAATGCATGCACTGTAACAGACTCTGAGTTTTTACCTAAAAATTAACTTTTAAACATGTCAAAACAAATTAGGATGTCTCATCTTCATTTTTTATTGTTTTCAGCACTGAGTCTTCTCCCAGAATTTTACATAGTTCATTGAGTCTCTGCTGCATTTTGGGAATTCCAGCTAGCTGAGATTCTAGCTTTTGTTTTTCTTCACTCAGTGTTAAACGGATAGCAGTATCCAGTTGTTCAAAGCGCCAACCTCCTTCACCATCAAACTGTAATAAATGAGTGTGGTATTTCCTGCATAATTGAAATGAAATAATATTATTAGCAATAATCATGAAAAGCCATTTTAGGTTTATCATTCCAGTTGATATTCAAAGGCAAATTTTAAGTAAGGGGCCTATTTTACATTTGATTTTCAAGAACCTTCAAGAGGTTGAGTATTGATTTTTTTTTAACTCCAAAAGTCTTCGATCTCTTGGAAATCCTATTGCTTATATTAAGTTTCTTTTATATTCTGAATATATATGAATTACTAAGGAAGTCATGCTGTTTGTATCTATTTAATTTATCTTCAAACCCAGTATGACTCCTGAATAAATATCAAAGCTTAGTTAGAATGGGAATAAGGAAAGGAAGCTGAGGAAAGAAAGTAAAAATTTTAAAGGTTACACAGGAAAAAAAAAAAACTAAGAAAAATAAAGGATATACAAAGGGTGCCTGGGTGGCTCAGTCAGTTGAGCACTGGACTCTTGATCTAAGCTTGGGTCTTGATCTCGGGGTTGTGGGTACCATGCTGGGTGTGGAACATATTAAAAAAGAAAAAAAAGTTTTAAAACACTTTTTAAAAATGAATTCTTTGATAAAAATCTTTTAAAGATATTTCCATGCCTCCATATAATTTGATCTCCTTTCTCAAGTCTCTGGTTCATAATTAGAAACTTCAGAGAGGGAAAGAGATTATTTTATTGATGAGACAGGAGACAATCCATCTTGTCCTAAAGAGAGGCCAAAGTCACTCTGGTTTCTGGGATTTGTGGGCGATATGTGGAGACAGTAATGCTAGCAGAGTTGACCTTGCATGGCTGAGCCCCTCCATTTTGTCACTATGCTGAAGTGAACCATGTTCCTACATGTCCCCAGTCTTCCTGTCTTTTCCTATAGTTCTTCTTGCTTCTTGATCCCTTTTAAGCTCTCACCTGTCATTATTTACTATGATCAATGAGCTTATTTTAAGTAGCTTTACTTCCTTTTTTAAACTTGGGATATAATTCACATACCATAAACTCATTCTTTTAAGTGTAAAACTCAGTGACTTTTAGTTGATTCACAATCTCATGTAACCATCACTACTATCCAATTCCAGAATATTTTCTTTATCCCCAAAAGAAACACCATACCTATTAGCAGTCCCTCCCCCCACCCCCTTCTGCTCAGTCCCTGCCAATCATCAGTCTCCTTTCTGTCTCTCTGGATTTGTCTATTCTAGACATGTTATATATATATATATAATCATATAATATATATAATCATATAATCATATATATATAATCATATAATATGTGGCTTTTTGTGACTACTTTCACTTAAAATGATTTCAAAGTTCATCTAGTTGTAGCATGTATTTGTACTTCCTTCACTTTTATGCATGAATAATATTCCACTGCATGATTTTGCACACTTTGTTTATCTATTCATCAACTGAAGAACCTCTGGTTTCATCTCATTTTGATTGGATGGATCATGCTATAAGAGGGGGAAACTAACCTGTGTTAAACTGTATCTAAAAGAGTAAAAGTCACTCTCAAGCTGAAGGTTGAAAGTTCATGTGCTTGATAACATATGACAGAGATTAATGATCTTGTTTTTAATATTCTTGGGCTTTCCTAATGTTGCAGTACAACTGGGGGCAGTTTTAGAATAGTTCTGATCTTGGGCAACCTCTATCTTCAGTGTCTAATGAAGGTTTGACTCGTCACTCCAGTCCCACAACATTATTTGATTTCTACATGGGAGGAAGAATATGTATGGGTGTTTCATGACCTGGGATTCAAAGGTATGTCTATATAATGGGCTAAAATAATATTTCAGGGTTTGCCTTAGAGGATTTTAAAGGAAACTACTATATTAACTGAGGCTCATTGGAAATAATCTATAGACTTCCTGCACTAATAGGATCAAGCATAGGAAAGTGGTAGGTACAAAGCTATAATTCTATCCAGGATTAATAATTTAATCAGCTTCTATAATTTTGGAGCTCTTTGTATACTGATATTGATTTTAATCTTTATAATCAACAATTATCCCTTTGCTGTCATGGGGAAAATATAATACATTTTTTTCTGTGTCCTGAAATCTTTTCAGGGAAAATAAGAATTTCATCTAAGGAGAAAGCCTAATCAGAAATTATAGATTTCTTCAACCTATAATGTCTAAATTAATTCATAATGCAGAAGTAACATGATTTTTAGTTTTATGGGAAAATGTGGTATGAATAGCTGCAAATAAAAACACATTTTTCTTGTTAAAAGGCATAGAATTACAGATTTTTTTATTTGCTTTAAAAATTACTTGTCCTCTATACACCTATTAGAATGGCCAAAAATCCAGTACGCTGATAACACCAAATGCCAACAAGGCTGTGGAGCAACAGAAACTCTTACTCATTGCTGGTGGGAATGCAAAATGATACAGGCACTCGGGTAGACAATTTTGCAGTTTCTTACAAAACTAAACATACTCTTACCATATGATCCAGCAATTGCACTCCTTGATATTTACCCAAAGGAGTTGAGAAAACTTGTGTCTACCAAAACACCTTTATATGAATGTTTCTAGTGGGTTCATTTATAATTGCCCAAACTGGAAGAAACCAAGATGTCCTTCAGTAGGTGAATGGATAAATAAACTGTCTACATCTAAACAATGGAATATTATTCAGTGCTAAAAAGAAATGAGCTATTAAGCCATGAAAAGACATGGAGAAAATTTAAATGAATATTACTAAGTGAAGAAGCCAAACTGAAAAGGCTAGATACTGTATGAGTCCAGCTATATGACATTCTGAAAAAGACATTAAAGATAGTGGTTTCTAGGGCTTGAGGGAAGAGAGGAATGAATAGGAAGAGCATGGAGAATTTTTAGAACAGTAAAAATATTCTGTACAATGCTGTAATGATGGATATATGCAACTATAAATTTGTCCAAACCCATAGATTGTACACTGCCAAGAGTGAACCCTAATGTAAATTATGGACTTTGGGTCATAATGATGGGTCAATGTAGATTTATCAATTGTAACAAATGTACCACTCTAGTGGAGGATGTTGATAATACGGCTATGCATGTGTTGGGGCAGATCATATGGGATATTTCTGTTCCTTCCTCTCAATATTTCTGTGACTGTAAAACTACTCTAAATAAAATCTTTAAAAACCCAACAACAACAAAAACCTATTTGTTCCCTCAATTGAGAGAAAAAAAATGGCTGAATATGCTTCCAATGACTCTTTAGGCTACTTGAATAAGGAACTGAATGACAGAATAGCATAATAAATCCATTGATAAGGTCAGAAAAAGCACCAGAACTAAGACATAACTCCATGTTATGCCAACATGTGATCAATTAGGAAGCATGCCTGGAAATGACAAGTCCATACCAGAAAGGGCTCAAGAGTTCTTCTGGCATGATTCTACGTCATCACCGATTCGGGGATTTATAGACAAATGTCAAGTGTCGTAAAGATCCAGTTCCTGTTGGTTTTCTCCAGGGAAAAGTCAGAGGACTCACACTCATTGCCATGTACTCATTCTGGACTAGATCCAGACTGCTTCTGGAGAGATTAGTAAGTCAGGTCTTATCACCCCAGATGCCAATTAGTTCTTAATGACAGAGAGACCAACCACAAATTTGTATAGAGAAGGTCACTTCATGAAATGTTCTATTTTCAGGTCACCTCTCTGAGGGAAAAAAAAATTATGAAAAATTTGAATGTTAAATGAAGAGTAAAAATAGATTATTATCTTCTCAATAGAAGTAGAACAGAATCAAAGAATGTTCAACAATGAAAGCCTGATCTGAATTGCATACTCAGTTAACTCATAATTTTAAAGTAAACATTCTCTATACAGTGAAAAGTCTAGAAGGGCTTCTGGGATTAACTTAAATAAAGCTTGTTACTCAGCCTAGGTTTGAAGTCATGTACATGATAACAGCTTTGGCATAGAATGGGATGAGTCACCTACTAGAGAGAGAGAGAAGTCCTTTCTGTCCCTTGGGAAATAGGAGGCTAACAGGTATAGAGTCCACTGTAGTTACTAATATACCAAAAGAGAAGATTTTGACTGATTAAACAAATATCCAAGTAGTGGAGTGTACTATGAATGAACAAGTGTTTTTATGGCTTACATATACAGAGCATTTTGAATTCCTTATAATAAGTAGAGCAGCGTACTATAGTATAGAGAGTGTGATCATGGAAGTTACTTTACTCATTTTTCTAGTTCTCAGTTTCTTCATCTGTAAAATGGGAATAATTAGACTACCTATACTCAATATAGGGTTGTTATGAGACTTAAATGAACCTGGAACAGAATAGGTGCTAAGTCTGCAATAGCAACTATTACTATGGTGATGAATCAGTAGAAAAGTAAGGAAATGGTAAAAATAGTGTTATCATTTTTTTAAAATAAGGGGAATCCCATTGAGTTTAATGAGATGTTATTTAGAAAATATTTTCATTCATTTTTCCTTAAAACAAAACCCCTCCCCCCAAAAAAGCTTTTTTTCCCTCTGTTTTTCTCCAGCTTAATCATTCGGGAGAATATTAAATTTTGGAATTTTTTTCCTGGATTTTGAAAAAAGGGCTAAAAAGATGATATAAGATTACATAATTATATTTTTCCCAGTACATGCTACGCATTATGAATATTTTCAGTTAAAAAAATCACTGGATTTTTCTATTTCTTTTCAGAATTATTGGAATGTGATAACCATTTTCAAATACCCCATTAATCTTATAATGTTAGGTTTAGGGCATCTACACTACCAGTGTGCAATTTAACAGAAATATATGTAGAAAATAAGTGAAATATCCTATGCTCTATAAAGAAAGTTTAGGCAAAGTTATTCTCTGAGTGATACAAAGAAAAACCATCTATTGCAAATTAACATTGGAAACACTCACCATAGAGAAGGCCTGTGTGTTATAGATAGTAAGGAAATCCCAGCCCCTTTTGCAGCCTGAAATATCTTTCCTTCAACATCAATGCTGACAGCACTGGTACATTCATCCAGCAATGCATATTTTGGTCTTGAAAAAAAATAAACACAAATAAATGAATGATTTTTTCCCATTTGAATTATAAATCTTTACATGGACAATATGAGCTGCAATGTTAACTTCATTAATTTATTTTTTTAAGTACACCATATACCCAACATGGTGGCTGAACTCACAGCTCCAAGATCAGGAGTCATATGTTCTACCGACTGAGCCAGCCAAGTGCCCCGCAATGTTGACTTTTTTAAAGGAGCAAAAGAGCATATGACATTATTAAAAGTGATAAATGATAATGCAAAACAGCAGTCATCCTCCCTCTTTGGATTAGAATATTATATTCCTCTGCAATTTTAAATAGATTTCCTGATGCCTGCTCACTATACAATAAGCTTTATTGTTATGCAGATGGGTGACTCATGGGTATGAGACATAGGAAAGATGAGGCAGGTCACTGAGTGCATTTTCCCACAGAAGGCAAGTTCATTCCTGGTAACAGGTTCTGACTAATTACATGAAAAATACATTACAGTAGCTAATTATCAAACAGGCCAAAAGCCCTGTTAGCAAAGATTTATTGAGAAGATAACTTTATCAACAATGTAAGTACCAAAACATGATTAATGGAATTTCGTTGCTACAAGATTCCACAAAAATAGTATGCCTAACCTGACAAACTTAGAGTAGGCATTTAACCCGGTAACACTGAGACCATGCTTCGCAATCAAATTCTTAAGGGGAAAACAATCGGTAAATATTTTTCTGATTATACTCAGTAAGTTATTTTTCTAGCTCAATTTTTACTTTGGAAATGACTGTCTACTACTGTCAGAGGCACCTAACATTTGCTACCGTTTCCTTCTGTTTATTCTCTTCCTTTCCTCTCAAGCCACCCCCCCACCCCGCCATCTTTCTTTTTTTCCTTTCCCTGTCTTCATTCAAGCCTATCTGGACTTTAGGTACATATTTGGTACTCAGCAACATGACTTAGCTTTGCTAATGGGACCAAAGGTCAACTCATGCACTGTCATTTATTATTTATTTCAGAGCTGAAAATTAGTAAGAAGTATTTATTAGGACAATTTCCTCCATGAAGATACTCTGATCTTTAAAAATAAATGACAATGAAAATGTAAACATTAAAGCCAGTAATAATTTCTCCTTCAGCATACTTATTTAGCACTTCAAATTGTTTTTATAAGCTGGATTTGTTTACGAATAGGATCCTGTTACCTATTCCAGAGAGGGTAGTCAAGGCTAATAGATGCAGGAGTCGAGGGAGCTTTAATACCCCACTTGACTTTAATAACTGCTCTCCGTGCGAAGAACTGAAAGATGGCTGGAGATTCCCCATAATATCAACAGAAATAGTGCTGCTTGGCTTTTGGTTACGGCTCTGTTTAAATATTAAGCACTACTTCTTTGTCTCAGAGTTGGTTACTGTTTTGTGGATAATTTTTTTAAGTAGATAAAAGGGAAAAGAAAAAAGCAATTTGGGATAAATTTTTCTTTTTCTGTGTTAATCTCTTTCTAGTAATTTAGTTATTTATTATACTGTGTCATTTTTCAGAGTGCTTTGAGCTAAACAGAGAAGAGATGCCATCTTAGAATCAGAAATAAAGTATATGTCTTACACTCAGTCGTCATGGTAATCCTTAGGCTAGTAGATGCAGGATCGGTTCCATACTTTTGTTTGGTTGGCAGAACTGGTGTGTGTGTGTGTGTGTGTGTGTGTGTGTGTACTTAAATTAAGCAATAGTTGGAATCTGGGCTGATATAACTAAGTAAAACATTAGATAATACTGTTTCTCTGATTTTCCTTTCTTTTTCTTTTGCTGTAGCATCAGAAGAGGGAGCTTTGTGAAGGATCTACTTTATTCCCACTAGGACAGAAATTTTCTGATCATTCTTTAAACATTAAAATTAAAATCCTCTCAAAAACAGTATACTACCATGATACTTAATAATCCCTGCCAAAATTCTCCATTTTAGCTAGCTCAGGTCTTTCATACCGTAATTCAGAGCTTGTTGTTAACCCTTTGAGGACAAGCGAGGGCAGTTCCTCATTATTTTACTTTTCTTTCACAGGGTTTAAAATTTCGATTTCATTTTGTTTTTTCTCAGCAGATTCTGCTTTTCAACAACTTGCTCATCTTCACGGATCTTTCTATAGGTCACTAAATTTTCTTTCTATTGGTATGCTTGTAACTTGATATTTATTTAGTCTCACGTTGCATCCAAAATATTTTACATACCAAGTATCAACTGCTTATTTCAAGTTACAAGTACTTGAAAATCTCTTTGGGTTGAGATTAATGCCTCTTGCTCTTTGTTACAGGGTTTATTTTATTAACACACCGATACAGTGAGAAATTTATGGTCACATTTTACATTCCATCATATTATATTTCACCAACTATGCTGGAGATCATATTACTGAATATTTATGGACAAGGCTCAAACAGATTCAGGGTGATAGTGGGTAACAGCTGGTCATAAATGTCAAACAGTAAAGTTTACTCTTGAATATCACATCATCTGAGAAAGGGGCATTCTAAAATACACTGCACTAAAAATTCCGAGTTAGCAAATCAATTTGATTTGTAATTTTTTAGCTCACCATATTCTATTTTTATAAAGTTTAAAAAAAATTCTAGTTAGTTAACATACAGTATGATATTAGTTTCAGGTGTACAATGTACTGATTCAACACTTACATACAACTCCCGTTGCTCATCACAATAAATGCACTCCTTAATCCCATCACCTAGTTCACCCATCCCCCCCCCACCTCTTCTATGGTAACCATCACTTTGTTCTCTATAGTTAAGAGTCTGTTTCTTGGTTTGCCTCTTTTTCTCTCTTTTTTCCCTTTGCTCTTCTGTTTTGTTTCTCTTTTTTATTATTTAAATTTAATTAGCCAACATATAGTACATCATTAATTTCAGATGTAGAGTTCAGTTATTGATCATTTGCATATAACCCCCAGTGCTCATCACATCACGTGCCCTCCTTAATGCCCATCACCCAGTGTTTTGTTTCTTAAATTCCACATGAGTGAAATCATACGATACTTGTCTTTCTCTGACTGACTTATTTTGCTTAGCATAATACTCTCTAGCTCTGTCCATGTCGATGCAAATTAGTTTGCCATATGCTTGCGCTAACCATGCACATTATTATAAATACTGTGTTATTTTTTCTTTTTCTTTTAATTTTTTTACTTAAATTCAAATTAGTTAACATATAGTGTATTATTAGTTTCAGGGGTAGAATTTAGTGATTCATCAGTTGCATATAACACCCAGTGCTCATTCCATCAAGTGCCCTCCTAATGTCCATCACCCAATTACTCCATCCCCCCACCCACAGCCCCTCCAGTAACTCTCAGTTTATTCCGTATTCTCTTATGGTTTGCCTTCCTCTCTGTTTTTATCTTATTTTATTTTTCCATCCCGTCCCCTATGTTCCTCTGTTTGTTTCTTAAATTCCAAGATACCATGTTATTAATACAATATTTTTTCTCATTAAAAAAACTCCAGCTAGACACTACATACAGACCCAAAATAGAGTTACTTGTGCTGGGTCCATGTCACCAAACTGGGGCTTAATATCTAACCTAATTGCAGGTTCAACCTTCCCCAGGAATGTAATCTTAACTGGTCAATCTAGAATTTCCTGGTCAGCATTGGTGAGGTAATCCACCTAGTAAGACCCTTTAGTTTCCCCATAGGAGTGAGTTTGTTCATGACTTCCTTGTCCTGCTTTTAAAAATGATTCCCTTTCTGCAGCCCTCTGGAGCTTTTCTCTACTTGCTAAATGGGATGCTGTCTTATTCATGAATTGTTCAATAAAGCCAATTGTTTCTTTAAAATTTACTTGGTTGAATTTTTGTTATTTAACATAGGTAATGAAATAATAGATTTTTTTTACATACCTAAATTTTCTACTTTTATGAAATGAACATATAATTATATTTTAATAAAATTATTTAAATAATATTTTCCTTTTTCAATGATAAATGTGTGTTATATTCTTATTGAAAAGGCTAAGCTTAAATGTAATTAAGATTTTAACTCTAATTTCTAGTTTACAAGAAAAATAGGAGTTTAAAGGAAGAGGTAAAAGATTCCGTGAGGAAGTAATCAGATAGATCTAGAATGAACAACATTCTTATGGGACAACTAACTCTATTTCTTTTTTTTTTTTCTTATATCTTCTTTTATTTTTAAATTTAAATTCCAGTTAACATATGGTGCAATGTTGGTTTCAGGAGTAGAATTCAGTGATTCTTCATTTACATACAACATTCAGCTCATCACAACAAGTGATGATACCCATTACCCATTTAACTCATCCCCCATTCACTTCCCTCCATCAACCCTCAGTTTGTTCTCTATCTCTAACCCTGTTTCTTTAGCAAATCAGTGACATCCAAGATTGGAACTTGGGGGAGGGGGGCACAAAGTAGCAGAGACTTTAGCTTAAAAATGATTAAAAAATATAACAAAAGAATTCAGTATGTTTGAACAAACCACCTATAAAAAAATATTTTTGAGACAATTAGTGAAACTTTGAGTATGACCTGATATTAGATGATTTTAATTTTCATCAATTTTATTAGCTATGATTATGGTAGTTATTATGAAAGAAAATATTCTTATATTGTCTTGATGCCACAGTTTTTTAGGAAAAAATGCCATGCTATTTGGGATTTGCTTTAAAACACTTCAGAATTTAAAAAAAATAGATAAATTAAGTGTGGTAATATGTTATACTTGGTGAATTGGTGTGGTGGGAACTTGGGATTCAAATTTACGATTTTCTCTTTGATGTTTTTTCCATAATAAAAGGTTTTTTATTTTAAATGATAGCCAACTGATTACTAAGTGTGGGCTAACTAGTTGTTAAGTATTTAATGACGCTTCCTTGATGTATATATATTTTTGCTCCTTTTATCAGTT
This sequence comes from Ursus maritimus, assembly GCF_017311325.1. Lineage (NCBI taxonomy): Eukaryota > Metazoa > Chordata > Mammalia > Carnivora > Ursidae > Ursus > Ursus maritimus. Next base: position 31,304,380 of record NW_024425119.1, read on the forward strand.
TTTTAAAGTTCCCTACAAAAGTATTACTGCTTCTGCTGTATCTCCTTCAGAGTGTCACATCTGCCCCAGTTTACAACCATAAACTGTGCCATTTAGGCATTCATGTACATAACTCTTGGTCCTTTTTTCCCAAGATTGTTTCTTAAAACTGAGTAACATGATAGCCTCTTGATTTGCATTCAACTCCGATTCACATGGCCAGAGGCCTAAGATTAAGAGAAAAATACAGACAGACAGACAGACAAAGACAGAGGGATCTTTTTCAGAGATGAATAGGACAAATAAGAAGAATTTTTCAGATTAGCTTTAATATTTCTTTCCAGCTTCTTGTGCTTGGTATCCTTGAAGCTGATTGCAAAGGAAAAGTTTTATCGAGAGAAATTATTTCCCAAATCTCTCTTTTTCTGAGTCCATTAAGACCTACTCTGGCTCGTTCCTTTTTGCATTAGATAAGCGTCTAATTTTTAAGGAGGAGAACACTATTAAGCTTAATAGGCTACTTAGTACTTGAAAAGTTAATTTAGTTTGAATTTACTAATTTAATTCAGAAGCAGTATTGAATGCCTACCTACTGTGTTTACCACAGTATAATAGTAACTATGTATTCATCACATTTTAAAATTAGTAATAATTCTTTCAAACTTAGGATATATGAAAATTTAATTTTGTCATCTAACATTACTCAACCTAAGAAATAGAAAAAAAAGTACTGGGAGATTTCCAAAACATGAAAAAAAAAAAAAGAAATTTAAACCTGTAAATTTTAAGCATTACTTTTTTCTTTTTTTTCCTTTCTTTCTCTTTTATTTGCATGTAGTTGACACACAGTGTTACATTAGTTTCAGGTGTACAACATAGTGATTGGATAAGTTTATACATTGGGCTATGTTCTCCGCAAATGTAGTTGCATCTGTCACAAGACAACACTATTACAGTATCATTGACTGTACTCCTTATGCTGTGCGTTTTTTCCTGTGATTTTTCATTCCATCGTTTGAAGCCTGTATCTCCCACTCTCTTTCACCCATTTTGCCCATCCCTCCATCCCCCAGGAAGATATTTTTATTTTTATTTTTTCTATTTTTATTTTTTAAAGATTTTATTTATTTGACAGAGAGAGAATGAGAGAGGGAACACAAGCAGTGGGAGTGGGAGAAGTAGGCTTCCCATTGAGCAGGGAGCCCAACGCAGGGCTCGATCTCAGGACCCTGGGATCATGACCTGAGCCGAAGGCAGATGCTTAACGACTGAGCCACCCAGGTGCCCCCAGGAAGATATTTTTAAACTAAAGATGAGATTGAATCCTGTCCAAAGATTTATTTAGTTACAATAATGGCATACTTACCTATGATAAAACATGCGAGCCATGCCCATTCTTTGCTTTTCTCCTCCTGACAGAACATCTTTCCAGTCCATAACAGCATCCCATCCTTAAAAATAAGCAACAATATATATTTTTATAAGGCATTTGTTTAATTGTTACTGTTTTTACCCTTGACAATTGATTTCTGGCACGTGTAAATTATTAACACAAAGGACGTGGAATTTTATAGAATATATGCTCGGATAAACTAGAGAGCTTCATTTACAAGCATTTTGTTTTAGATTTCATATTTTTAATGGTAATAATTCCTTATACTGATAAAACATGTCCTAAGAATTCTAAATATGGCCACTTTTAAAATTTGTTTGTTTCTGAATATCTCTAAAAAGTTGGTATATTTGTACTTATTTTGAAGGGTGGTTGGAGAAAAGACCAACAATTTACACAGACCTATTGCAAAGTCTACAAAGAGTAAGGCAGAAACTAACTTAAATGCCTTCCATGTGCCTGGTACTTTCTATGAATTTTCTCATCATCTGTTCGACCTTATGAGCTAGATCTTATTGGTTGCATTTTATAAGTGGGTAAATTGAAATCCACGGAGTAGTTGACAAGTCTAAGTTTACACAGCTAGAGATCAGAACTAGGATTTACATGTAGGTCTACCTTCATACCACCTCTCACATCTTAACTACTGACTTTCTGTTGGATATTTATACAAAAAGCAAGCCTTCTATTTTTAAAAAATCAGTTACGTCTATGCATACTGATGTAGAAATATACCTGGAATATTTTTATATGAAAAACCAAGCTGCAAAATTGTGTGTGTGTGTATAGATACATACACGCATATACATGTATATAAATTATGACTGCATTTCTATAAATAAGCACACACACACACACACACACACACACACACGACAGCCCGCTCCAGGAATGGAATTTTGAGACTTTTACCTTCTAAGTTACACGTTTTTATTATATTTGAAAATTTGATGATTTTTATTATTTTATGGCTTATCTTTATTTTGTAATAAGAAAAACTTACTCAAAAACAAAACCATGGGGCCTATGAGAGAGATGGCCATATCAAATATTTATCTGTGGGAATATCAGAAAATAGAGCAGAGTAGGCAAAGTCTGATTTTCAAAGGCCAAAATGACTGCCAAAACTTGACACATACACTCAGGACAACAGTTCCAAATCCCAACTATTCAAGGCTTAATTCTCCTATTTGGAAAAAATTCAGGCTCTTTGCCCTCTTCTTTATCCCTCAGCTGAATTTTCACCTTTATTAAACTTTCTAAATAAACTTGGCCAAAGGGAAAGAAAATAGGAAGTAGAGTCTTTGTTGTTTTTTGTGCACTAGATTGAAAAGATTTTCCCTATTTCCTAATAATACTCCCTAGTGGATACCACTGTTCATTTTCTTGGGTAAATTTCCAGGAATTTTCTGTTCATTTAAAAATATATCCCTACAATTTTATACCAGGAAAAGAATCTCAAAATATCATCTGATTTAAAGTTCTTGCTTCTAGTGAAAACTGTTGAAATATAATTTTTCTTTATAACTGAACTTTATAGCATTTATGAAACATAAGCAAGGATTTGAAAAATAAGTTCAGATTGCTACACAGTGGAGAAATAGTCTGGGCTTAATTTTTTTTTTTCCTGCCAGCTGAGAAAGCATAAGAGAAAAGTATTTGGGTTAAAGGAAACTTTAGCTTTACATATTTAAATAAATCATGTTCTCTGTTCCACTAAACCCAGAAGTTTTAGTAGGCAATATTGCTTGATCATAATACATATAAATCAAAACTCTGAGTTATAATTTCACCTCTGATGCTGATTTAGTGAGCTGAGGCCGGCAAAGAACAGTTTTCCTGTTTCCTTGAGATGTACATATTGCTCTAGTTCACGTTAGCATTTGTTAACACTTTCACTCTTTTCTATTGTGTAACCTCTTTCATGGAATGAATTGTAGTTTTTAATTCCATCTTTAACTAAAGCAAAGTATTTCTCTAAGCAAAGTATTAGCTAGTCTAAATAGAACTTCAGAAGACTCCTTCTAAAGTAAGTGATGTCCTTGAAAATTTAGGTGCTTTCCAGCTTTGCTTAAATACGTGAAACATGTTTCATGTTTTAAGGATTAAGTGAGTAGAGAGTAGGCTTCCTTGGAATTTTTTGTGTGTAAGGATATATCAGTTCTTATTAGTGTCTAAGAAGCTAGTAGATAGCATAGCATGGTGGCATAGCCTAGTACAGAACATTGACTTTCAAGTGAGATGTGTATTTGAGTCCCTGTCATAACACTTGTTGTGGGCTCCTGGGGAAGTTTCTAAACTTCTGAATTTCACCTGTGAAAGGGGGTTATTAAAACCCACATCATGAGACAGTTATAAGTATTAAATAAGATGACAATATACATTGCTTAATGTATTCTGCAAGGTAAACACTCAATAAACCATAATGATTACTGCTACATTATTAAGGTTGGAACATTCTTTTAAAAAGTTCTTAAACTTCTTGATGACTTCTAAAAGAATAGAATGGTCCATCTTTATTACAGATTTCTATTTAGATGGTTGAATTTCAAATGTACCCAAAATAATTTCCTCAAGATTAACATGCAGCATTTATTCTGCCCTTGTGTTTTAAAACTGGGAAGGAGCTGACCATATGAAAAATAAAAAGACAATCTTCTTTCCAATATTTTTAGCATTTATGACTGGTGATTATAAATATCAAAAATAAATAGAATAATATGTCTCTTGTCTGCCTCATTTGATGATTATAAGAATCAAATGAAATAATATATATGAAATTTCCATATAAAATATCAAGTACCATCACAAAAAGATAAAATATCATAGTATCAATATTATGAGTAGTAATATTACCATTAGCTACTAATTCTTGTGCATTTACTATGTGCCATTGTTCTAAATGCTCTAAGAGAGTTTTTTTAAAAAAGTTTTTAATTCCAGTTAGTTAACATGCAGGGTAATATTAGTTTCAGGTGTACAATATAGTGATTCACCACTTCCATACATCACCCAGTGTTCATCACAAGTGCACTCTTTACTCCCTGTCATCTATTGAATCCAACCTCCCCCTGACCCAACCCCTGGTAACCATTAGTTTGTTTTCTATAATTAAGAGTCTGTTTCTTGGTTTGTCTCTCTCCTTTTTCCCTTTGCTCATTTGCTTTGTTTCTTAAATTCCACATATGAGTGAAATCATATGGTATTTGTCTTTCTCTGACTAATTTTGCTCAGCATAATATTCTCTAGCTCCATCCGTGTCATTACAATTGGCAAGATTTCATTCTTTTTATGGCTGAATAATATTCCGTTGTGTGTGTGTGTGTGTGTGTGTATGTATTATATATATATATATATATATGTATATGTATATATATATATATACATATACATATATATATATAATCTATTTTATCTATTCATCTATAGATGCACACTTTGGGCTGCTGACATATGTTGGCTATTATAAATAATGCTGCTATAAAAATATAAGTGTGCATCTATTCTTTCACCTAAGTGTTTTTGTATTCTTTGGGTAAATACCTAGTAGTATGATTGCTGGATCACAGGGTAGTTCTATTTTTAACTTTTTGAGGAAACTCCATACTGTTTTCTAGAGTGGTTGCACCGGTTTGGATTCCAACCAACAGGGCAAGAGGGTTTCTTTTTCTCCACATCCTCATCAATGATTGTTTCTTGTGTGGATTTTAGCCATTCTAGAAGGTGTGAGGTGACATCTCCTGGTGGTTCTGATTTGCATTTCCCCGATGGTAAGTGATGATGAACCTGTTTTCATATGTCTCTTGGTCATCTGGATGTCTTTTTTGGAGAGATATCTGTTCATGTTTTCTGCCTGCAAAAGTTTTTTATTTTGATGTAGTCCCAGTAGTTTATTTTTGCTTTTGTCTCCCTTGCCTCAGGAGACATATCTAGAAAAAATGTTGCTATGGTTGATGTCAGAGAGATTACTGCCTATGTTCTCTTCTAGGACTTTTACGGTTTCAGGTCTCACATTTAGGTCTTTAATCCATTTTGAATTTATTTTTGCATATGGTGTAAGAAAGTGGTCCAGTTTCATTCTTTTGCATGTTGCCATCCAGTTTTCCCAGCACCATTTGTTGAAGAAACTATCCTTTTCCTATTGGATATTCTTTCTTGGTTTGTCAAAGATTAATTGACCATATAGTTGTAGGACTCTCCAGAGAGTCTTATTTAATAGTCACAGAATCCTTATTAGGTAGATATTTATCCCCATTTTATAGTTGAAGATACAGACAACAATTAAGATTTGATTCTAGAACTCTAACTTCAAAGTTCACATTCTTAATCACTGTACTTTTGATAGGTAAATGGCCTAGGAAATAAAACATAAAACCTATGCAAAATTAAACCTAGAATTCTAGCTTGTTATTTCGATAGTTTTTCAAAGCTATCAAATTACGTGTACTCAAGTTATTTCAAGGTATGGCTATTAGAAAGAAGACATACAAATGGCTAATAGACACATGAAAAAATGTTCAACATCACTCAGCATCCGGGAAATACAAATCAATACAAATAAAAACCACAATGAGATACCACCTCACACCATTCAGCTAAAATTAACAAATCAGGAAATGACAGATGTTGGCAAGGGTGAGGAGAAAGGGGAACCCTCTTACACTGTTGGTGGAAATGCAAGCTGGTGCAGTCACTCTGGAAAACAGTATGGAGGTTCCTCAAAAAGTTAAAAATAGAGCTACCCTACGACCCAGCAATTGCACTACTGGGTATTACCCCAAAGATACAAATGTAGTGATCTGAAGGGGCACCTGCACCCCAATGTTTATGTCAGCAATTTTCACATTAGCCAAACTATGGAAAGAGCCCAGATGTCCATCAATAGATGAATGGATAATGAAGATGTGGTATATATATATATATATATATATATATATATATATATATATACACACACATATAGTGGACTACGACTTAGCCATCAAAAAAAAAAAAAAGAAGTCTTGCCATTTGCAATGATACGGATGGACCTAGAGGGTATTATGCTAAGTGAAATAAGTCAATCAGAGAAAGACAATTATCATATGATCTTACTCATATGTGGAATTTAAGAAATAAAACAGAGGAACATAAGGGAAGAGAGGAAAAAAACAAGACAAAATCAAAGAGGGAAACAAACATAAGAGACTCTCCCTATTTTTTATTATGTTCAATTAGCCGACATATAGTACACATCATATGTGTACTAAAATGTTGTAGTGTTCAACGATTAATTAGCTGCTTAATCATAGAAAACAAACTGAGGATTGCTTGAGGGAAGGGGTGCTGAGGAGATGGGGTAACTGGGTGATGGACATTAAGGAGGGCATGTGATATAATGAGAACTGGATATTATATAAGACTGATGAATTACTGATATCTACCACTTAAACCAGTAATACATTATATGTTAATTAATTGAATTTAAATCAAAATTAATTTTAAAAAGGTTTGACTATAAGAAAGTAATTCTTTTTAAAGCTCATATGTATAACTGTTAATTCCACTCTTTCAAAAATGTCTTATGCATAAAACACATAGTATAGAAGTTTCTCTATTTTATCTAATTCTCTATGTGCTACTTCAAAGAGGAAACAAATGTATTGGTGAGACCGTGTGTCTGAAAACAAAAAAGTAGTTTCATGATACCTAATTCTCAAATTATTAAGTTTAATGTAAACTGAGAATGTGACAGGATAATATTTCTGTCACAGACTTTACATATATCTAGATTGATGATGGTCTCAGGGACAACTGTATATTCAAATATGAAGGAAAAACAGTTTTCAAATGCTAACAGTAGACAATAAAAAGCCTAGTGTGCTGCAGGAAATATAACCAAAGCAGAAAAGAGAATGTCAATAATGGAAAAGCAATAAATGCTATAAAGTCTGTCTTCTGTGTTTATGTTCCGATAAAAGCATACATTCAAATTAAACCATGGACTATTCACCCAAGTTTATTTTTTTGAAACAAAGTTAAATGCATTTTAAAAATGATAGACTTTACCTCCTTCCCGTTGAACTATGTGATAGAGGTGGACATTGTGCAGAATGCATTCCAGATCACGGTCTGTATAGCCTTTATCATGCATGTCATCCACTGAATCAGGATAGATGACTTGATCGCGAAGACTTCCAAGAGACATGTATGGCCTATAAAACACCAAGTACACAAGAATCCTAGTACAAAAGTGTTTTAGTTTACTCAGTGTGACAGTCTCGTGGTCTGAAATCTCCAGAGCAGACTTCAAATACCATATGTCTAGGATTACATGTATTACCTGGTAATGAGTATTTCTCTCTCAGGCACAACAGGATCATACTCCATTATGTTCATGTAAAAATTTATTGAGACATAGCCACAAGAAACAGTTGGATATTTTCAGCACAGAAATACATACCTTATTCAATGTGTTTTATAAACATTGCTTCTGCATTTCGTCTAAAATTATTTGGTTTAAATATTATAAAATTTGAGGTTTTGACCCAGCGATGTAAACAAGCAAAACTTTTTAAAAATGCCATTAATGGGATGCCTAGGTGGCTCAGCTGGTTGAGCATGGACTCTTGGTTTCAGCTTAGATCATGATCTCATGGGTGGTGGGATCCACCTGCATCAGGCTCTGGGTTTAGGGGGGAGTCTGCTTGTCCCTCTCCCTCCCTCTCTGCCCTTCCCCCCAACTTGTGTGTGGGAGCATGCTTGTGCTTGCTCTCTCTCTCTCTAGGATAAATAAATAAGTAAAATCTTTAGAAAAAAATAAATAATTAAGATGCCATTAATAATAAAATGAATGCAAATTCAAACTACACTGAGTTTCTTACTTTTCAAATTGGTAAAAGTTCAAAACCTTGACAACTCTGTTAGCAAATATAGAGAAACAGGTACTCATACATTGGTGAAAATGCAAAAATGTACAACCTTTTGGAGAGGATTTGGCAAAGCATCATATAATTTGGCCTTTGACCCACTTCTTGCAATTTACTCTAAAGACGCATTTCCAAAAATAACAACAATAAGAGTGTGTAAGATCCATTGCAGCATTATCTGTAATTGCAAAATATTGAAAACAATCTAAATGTCCATAACAAGGAGACTGAATAAACTATAACACCTACAGGATGGAGCTGTGAAACAGGATGTGGATGTTCTCTATAGAGTGATTTTCCATAATATACTTTTAAGTTGAAAAGCAAAGTGTGCAGAAATAGATGTATAGGAGGGTTCTCAACAGCAGCATTATGGATATATGCAACCAGTACTTCTTTGTAGTTGAGGGCTATCTTACGATTTATAGATGTTTAGCAGCATACCTGGTCTCCACCCACCAGACGCTAGTAGCATCTACTACAGTAGTGACCCCTCCCCCCATAAAAAGTCTCCAGATATTGCCCCCTACAGGACAAAACCATCCCTAATTTGAGAATCACTAATATATAGTATACTACCTTTATACAAAATGAAAGCAAAATAAGAAAGTATACATTTATCTGCTTACATTTATAAAAGGAAACACAGAAACCAGAAATTAATAAAATCGGTTACCTACTGGAGATTGGAGAAAGAAGGCAGAATGGATAGGGGAGGGAGCGAGTATCCTTTCTCTACGTATCCTTTCTATATAGTTTTTACTTTTAGAATCACGTTAAAATATTATTATTCAAAAAAAATAACATGAAACCAATAACCAGTGAAGGAAGTAACCTTAAAATTAAATATAAACAGAAACAAATGAACTGAATGGTATATCAAATGAATAGCAACCACATAAAAGGGGGAGGAGGTGCTGGTCCAAGTAACTTGAACCTGGCCACACAATTTCAGTTGAAGACCAAAAGAACCACAAAGAAATCTTGAACCTTATTTGGCAAGTTTCTTGTTAGTAATGATACAGGTGTAACAATTCTGAAACTATTTTACTTATGTTGCAGGACTGACCAAAGAAGTAAACACTTTAATAATGTTAGGAGCTAGGGTGCTCCCTCTGAAGAAAGAAGATACAAACATGGCAGGTGAGAAGGCAAGAAAAACTATATTTCATTTGAATTCAAGTGTCAGTATGAATTCATGCTTTAAAAAAATATATTTCCTGTTCTGTCTACACTCTGTGTATCCTGACATTATCCTCTTAGAAGGACCCAACAGCATTTAGGTAGTGTAGTGGGTTGAACTGTGGACCCAAGAAGATATGCCCAAGTCCTAAACCCCATGTACCTGTGAATGTGACCTTATTTGGGGCGGGGGGGGGGGTGGTCTTTGCAGATGTAACTAAGTTAAGGATTTCCAGGATTAACCAGATGGGCCCTAAAACCAGTAAGTGCCCTTATAAGAAGAGGAGAATGGAAGGGAAGAAAGTCATGTAATGATGGAGACAGAGATTGGAGTTATGCTGTCCTGGGCCAAGGAATGCCCGGCACTACCAGAAGCTGGAAGAGGCAAGAAAAGATTCTATCCTAGAGCTTTCTTAGGGAGGATAGGCCTGCCAACACCTTGATTTTGAACTCCTGACTTCCAGAACTATGAGAGAATACATTTCTGTTGTTTTAAACCACCAAGTTTTTGGTTACCCAGCAGATTTTGGAAACAGGTAGTATTCTTGTACCAAAAAAAAGAAAAAAGAAAAAAAGTGTAACCTGAATTGTAGCATCAGGAAGCCACCAGACGAACCTAACTTAAAGGATTTTCTTAAAATAACAACAGTTCTGCACTCTATGTATATCAGTGTGGTAAAAAAAGAGAAGCTGAGGAAGTGAGATTAAAAGAAACTAGAGCAACATGACAACTAAAATGCAAATGAATTGAGAAAAACAAGTTATTATAAAGGATAGTATTATGATACTTGGCAATGTTTATATATGGAAAGTTGTTGGGGGACCTAGGTGGTTCAGTGGGTCGAGCGTCCAACTCTTGGTTTTGACTCAGGTCATGATCTCATGGGTCGTGGGATCAAGTCCCGAGTGGGGCTCCGCACTCAGTGGGGGGTCTGCTTTGGGATTCTCTCCCCCAACCCTCGCCCACCTCTCACGCATGCACTCTCTCTCCCTCTCTCTAAAATAAATAAATATTAAAAATATTTATAAAAAAATATGGAGAATTGTTGGGAGTCATTAAGAGAACATGACTGCCAGTTGACCATGAACTGGACTGGGACAATCGGAGGCTCCTCATCCCCTCAGTTGTGCTTGGAATGTATGCTCTGACCACGACTCCCACCACTGGAACTGTTTCCAAGGAAGCAGCCTTTGAATGAGCAATGTGTTGCTGGGACTGTCTGGATGCTATATGTGACTGAACCCAGTTAAGGCCTCTATACAAACTTAAGATTCTGGTGGGCAAGTGCAGAGATCCACTCACCTTGTATCTGACCATGACAAGCCTCATGTTAATTCCCCTGCTTGCTTCTTAAACCTACCACCTACCAATCTGGAGTAGTCTCTTCCATCTCCTTTTGCCCTTGATGTATAGGGGTCAGTTTGTGAACCAACAAACGTACGTTTAGGTAATAATATTATACCAGTGTTAAGTTTCATGAATTTGATTATTGTTCTATGGTTATGCTAGACAATATCTTTGCTCTTTGGAAATACATCCTAAAGTAGTTAGGGATGAAGATTTATGATTGCTGCAACTTACTTTTAAAAGGGAAGGGGGGTGGGAGAAAGAGACTAAGTTGAAAGTTTTAAATATAAATGTGTTTTTGTAGATCAGTTGTCTACCTATTCTCCCATAATATGCAAATGATTCAGTTGAAGGACAGATAACACAAGATTGTTTTACAACAGGCTTAACTAATATTTGAAAATAAAAATATTTATATCTTAATGATACATATATACACTCATGTAAAGATTTTCAATGGGATCTTTACAAATATGGGAATCCCTGGTCATATTTCTAAAATTGAGATACAGGGCAGCTTGGGTGGCTCAGTAGGTTAAATATCCAACTCTTGGTTTCAGCTGGGATCATAGTCTCAGGGTCATAGGATCGAGCTCCAAGTTGGGCTCCGTGCTCAGCAGGGAGTCTGCTTCAGATTCTCTCTCTTCCTCTGCCCCTCCCCCTGCTCACTCTCTCTCTCTCAAATAAATAAATCTTTTTCAAAAATTGAAATATAATTCACATATCATAAAATCCACCCTTTTAAAGTACACAATTCAGTGATTTTTAGTATATTCACAAGCTCACGTAACCATTGCCACTATCTAATTCCAGAACACTTTCTTCACGCCAAAAAGAAACTCTATACCCCATAGCAGACAGTCCACATTCTTCCCTCCTCCCAACCCCTGGCAACCACTAATCTACTTTCTGTCTCCATGGATTTGCCTATTCTGGACATTCATATACGTGAAATCATACAATATGTGGTCTTTTGGGATGACCTTCTTTCTGTTAGCATAATACTTCAGGTTCATTCCTATTGTAGCATGTAACTGTATTTCATTCCTTTTTATGGCTGAATAATATTCCACTGTATGAATATGCCACATTCTGTTAATCCATTCATCAGCTGATGGATATTCCAGTTGTTTTCACTATTTGCCTATTATAAACAGTGGGCATACACCTAGGAGAGGAATTGCTGGGGCATAGAACTCTTTGTTTACTTTTTGAGGAACTGCCCAACTGTTTTTTTTGAAGTGACTCTGTCATTTCTGGTCACATTTCTTCTACCATATCCCTATATCTTCCTCTCCTGCCTTTTTACCTTTCCATCTCCAGTCTACCATATTTTTTTTTAAAAAATAGAATTAGGACACACAGTTATTTGTCTATATATGTTAAGCATTCATATAATGTGACAATATCTTAAATTAATATCTGGTTATAATAATAATAATAGCATAAAATTGAAATTGTCTATCAGAGCCAATGAGTAGTTTTTCAACTAGTACTCTGAGACTATTTAAAGAAGAAATACAAGGAAACCGTAGTCAGCAGTACTTTCTCTAACTTCCGAAGTGACACCAGCTCCAATTTATTGTAAATTAGAAGCACAGATATATCCTATACTTTAGTATAAACCCAGATACAATTTGATCTACAGAACAGCCATGACACAATATATAATGGAGACTACAATGATTAAAATACATCTGAATGTTCATTTCACAAATGTTTCTACAGGATTCTACCATAAGACTTGATTAACTGGCAATATTTGATGAAATCATATTTTGTATCCACATTTCAAGGAAGACAGTAAAGAGTCATGGTTGTGATAATAGGCTTTGGAGAGATGGTTCTGGACTGGAATTCCAATTTCACTATTTACTAGCAATGTGACCGAAATTCTGAACTAGAGGTAACTCATTTATAAAGTAACTTGCTGTATTCCATTTGTTATGAAAATTAAATGAAGCAGTGGGCTTTTATAAAGCAAAAAGGAAGCAATGTAGATGGAGAACTTAGTACAGTATAGGTACGTAGCAGGCACTCAATAAACTGTTACAGAAACAAAAGTTCATTTCTACTTAGGCTTAAGTTTGCTACCTATGTGAAAAGGCAACATCTTAAAAAAGAACAGCTGCAAAAGAATTTCTGTTTAACCAGCAAAGAGACTAGTGGTTTTATACCACATAGTAAATTTATATTATTTTCATGAGATTAATACACAAGTACATAATTATGTAAATTTTAGAAATTATATTCTGTTAAACACTCAAGAAAGCATCTCAGGTTTACCTAGAAGTACTTCTTTTAGTAACTGGAGCACCACTTAGTTCACTGGAGCATTTTTTTTTTTTTTTTTTTTTTTTTTTTTTAGATAGAGACAGCCAGCGAGAGAGGGAACACAAGCAGGGGGAGTGGGAGAGGAAGAAGCAGGCTCATAGTGGAGGAGCCTGACGTGGGGCTCGATCCCATAACACTGGGATCACACCCTGAGCCGAAGGCAGATGCTTAACGACTGCACCACCCAGGCGCCCCACACTGGAGCAATTTATAGGGCCTGAAAGGCTCTTAAGGCCAAGTAAATTCAGAAGGGCTCTTAAGGCCAAGTAAAATAGTTATGTTTTTGCAATGCTGAAGTTTTTATTCAGTTTATAAGTCTCATGACATTTTGAATATGCACTCTTAAAATAAAAGTCAAAACAAAACAAAAAAAACCATGGTGTTTAGCTATTAAGTTTTTAAAATTTAATCAGCATGAAATTTAAGTAAAATGTCAAACCATAAACATTTTATGATGCAAAAATGAACTGCAAATGTGTCCACATAACTTATTATTTGAGCTATTGTTACTCAAAAGGATAAAATAGAATATGAAAACTGCTACTTTGAAAATTTATGTGAAGGGAATGCAGATGAAATTATACAAGAAATATTTATAAAATTATATATTTATAAGGACTAAAAAGTACTGCTTTTTTAGAGTCCCATTTCCTCTCAATTGTTTTACCATCATGAAAAATGATAAAAATAACACATTCCATACATGTTTAATGAGGTACATAGCAACTAAGGGTACTTTTTTTTTTTAAAGGGGGAAAGGGTCAAAGGGAGAGGGGTAGAGAGAGAATCTTAAGCAGTCTCCACACCCAGCACAAAGCCCAACGCGGGGCTTGATCTCGCAACCCTGAGATCATGTCCTGACCCGAATACAAGAGTCGGTCACTTAACCAACTGAGCCACCCAGGCACCCCCAACTAAGGATACTTTGATAGATTGTATTAATATATTTATTTAAAATTATTATAAAGTTAAGGTTACCACCAAATTCTCTTGAAAAGCTATATCAAGAAAAGCTATATCAAGAATCTATTTGAAATCACAGGAAACAGATGACCCTATATCCAATGTTTATATGACTAGTTTGAGTGTGATCCTTTTCCAACTCAAAGGCCTGGAATTTAACATTTTAAGCTAGCTCAAGTTCCTCTAGTCTTACTAAAGTTATACATAATGGATAAGTACTTAAAATACCCTTTACTGAGCTTTCCTTTCTAGATATATAGAATTCAGATTATCTTCTAAATATTTCAGGTAGATCCAGTTACCATCAGAATGTTATTAGCTTACGTGCTCTGGCCCATCAGAGAGGGAATCATGCAACACATCTACTACAAGCAACAAAAGAAATAGATTGCTTGTAATTAGCAGCTATCAGAAAAGAAACACTAGCTAGTTTCAATTTATTTCTCTAAGTAAAATCCAGAATCACCTCTGTTTGCTGTGGAAAAGATATCGGAATAAACTCATAGGTATCACATTATAATTTAAATAATAATTATTGTTTAAATGATTATCATAATTGCTCTTCTTCGTCATCTGGGACTACTTCAAATGCATCTACATTTAAAACTGTTCATTATATGGGGCGCCTGGGTGGCACAGCGGTTAATCGTCTGCCTTCGGCTCAGGGCGTGATCCCGGCGTTACGGGATCGAGTCCCACATCAGGCTCTTCCGCTATGAGCCTGCTTCTTCCTCTCCCACTCCCCCTGCTTGTGTTCCCTCTCTCGCTGGCTGTCTCTCTCTGTCGAATAAATAAATAAAATCTTTAAAAAAAATAAAATAAAATAAAATAAAACTGTTCATTATAAGAGGAAAATTAAAGTTACTTCAGATCAAATCCATTCCCAATGTTTATGGTTTTTTATTTTATATTACAAATGTCTCAGGGTACTTCTATAATTTGTATTCTACTCCCCACTTTTCTGTGTTAACATTTAAAAATCTGACAATTTATGATTGTTCTGGTGAAATGTATTAACATATATTAAGGTTTATATTCATATATTTTTATATTGTTCTGTATTTTTCTCTTTAATGGAGACAAAGGTAGAAAAAAGGAGAAAGCATTGAGAAGTGTTGGCTGTCTTTGTTGCTTGTCGTCTTTGGAATGATCACCCAAAATGCTAAATGTTTCATAGTCATCTGGAATTTGTCAACAATGTTGACAAAAATTTCACAGCAATATTAACTATATTTAAACATGAGATGTGTTAAGTTTAAGGTACAGCTAAGTACTGCTGTGTTACCATAGTGATAAGAAGTTAGCAATCAGAAAGCCATAAAATCTAGCTATTCATTATTCATATAAATGTACACACTGGGACAAGTCATGTCATCAGATCCTTTCATGAACAGCTAGAATTAAATTTGGGTCCTCAATGCATAAGTCATTCCCTATATTCTTAAAAAAATATGTGGCAAAAAAGAAGTACTCAACTGAAAAGAGATATTAACTATTACTGCAATCATATTTTTAGGATGTTATTTCTAGGTGACAAAACAGAGATGTGCACAGCCTCTGAAGAAAAGGGACCGTATTTATTTCCAAGTAATAGGAATAATGTTAGTGGGATAATCAAAGTATTGCTAACTTGATGAGAATGCAAACTTCTTAAAAATCAACTTTTGTTAAGAGTATTTATTATTATATTAGGGGCGCCTGGGTGGCTTAGTCGTTAAGCGTCTGCCTTCGGCTCAGATCATGATCCCAGGGTCCTGGGATCGAGCCCCGTGTCGGGCTCCCTGCTCAGCAGGAAGCCTGCTTCTCCCTCTCCCACTCCCCCTGCTTGTGTTCCCTCTCTTGCCGTGTCTCTCTCTGTCAAATAAATAAAATCTTTAAAAAAAAAAGAGTATTTATCATTATATTAGATTATTGTATGAAATCCCTGTTATTTGACTTTTTGACCTACAAAAATTCTAATTCCATATGGTTCAACTTAATAACTGACTCATAAGGAAAACTTTTAGATGCAAAAGATTTTTCATCATTATTATTTTTTTTTAAAGATTTTATTTATTCATTTGACAGAGAGAGAGACAGCCAGCGAGAGAGGGAACAAAAGAGGGGGAGTGGGAGAGGGAGAAGCAGGCTCCCAGCGGAAGAGCCTGACATCGGGCTCGATTCCAGAACTCCAGGATCACGCCCTGAGCTGAAGGCAGACGCTTAACGACTGAGCCACCCAGGCGCCCCCGTCATTATTATTTTTATAAATTAACTGATAGAATAGTTAAATATGAAAAAAAATGTATCCTAAACATTTTTCCAAGCAACAGAAAGCTATAGGAAATTGTTTACATTTATAGATACTTTTAAGAGAGCTTTAAAAAACTGAACTGTAGCAATTACTACACAAGAGATACCAAAATGTATAATTTACAATTTTGTCAGCCAGCTGCTCCAAGATACTTATGCAAAGTTTACTTGCTTTGAGTCTAATAGTCAGAAAGCAAAGGAATAGGAGTAAATTAGCTATAGCATATTACTGAGCCTTCTTCATGGCTAAAATAATTTCTTTTACAAAGGTCATGTTAAATGACAAATAGTTATCCCCATCATACAGAGGATTAAATGACATATCTAGTGCAAGAAACAAAATAGTTTGCTTTCTAATTAGTGTATAGAACCAGACTGATTTGGCAGTAGAAACCAAATCTGTGGAGATGTTCATTCATTCACTTTTTCAGTCAGTCATCGTATGTTCATTGCACTGTTGTAATATGCCATTTTGTAGATTCTATAGATTCGGTAGGATACCACCAGTGTGGTACAGATATGCAGATGCCCTTTCTAGCTTATATTCTATGAAAATTTGTTCAACAGTGAGTCAACATGGGCAAAGTCTGTTCTAGTAACAACTCCCACTCCCTAAGATTTGTCTAATTTAGGAGCAGCAGTACCAGTGTGTGTGTAACTGACTGTGTATAGGGTTCCATGAGTATGCCTGAATGAAGTCATTTCATACTCTTCCTTTATTCCAGTGGCCCTTTCAGACCAATATCCCACTCAGGCAATGGCCCCGGGGGAAGCCTGCATCTTACTTAAATAAACACAGTCTTTGTCCTTCAGAGGTTCTCCTTTTTGGTGTTTTTGCACCTAGAGATCCATTAAGAATGAAAAGTTCCAAAAATTAGAGACCAAGAGGAAAACAGTAATCAAGGTATTTAAACTAGCATTTCCCCCATACTCTCACTTAGGTCTTTTTCCAGGCCGCATTCTCATTTTTACACTGAGATCTGTGACAAGGAAAGAAAAGAAAAGAAAAAAGAAAAGAAAAGAAAAGAAAAGAAAAGAAAAGAAAAGAAAAGAAAAGGAAAGGAAAGGAAAGAAAAGAGAAAAGAAAGGAAAAGAAAGAAAAGGGAAAGAGAAAGAAAAAGAAAAAGAAAAAAAGAAGAGGAAGAGAAAAGAAAAAAGAAAAAAAGAAGCAAAGCAAGGATCTCACTAACAATACTTATTGACTATGAGGCACCCTCTCTGCCATGGAAAAAGTAGGCAAACCAGGTCTTCTAAACTCCCTCCTGATCTCATGTTCTCCTGGTTCTTTAATAGTCATTATTTGGTTTTATATGCATGGGTTAAACGATGTTCTTCAATAACGTAGTTCTCCTACCCCTCCAAATAGAAAACCTGGATATGAAAGGTATTTATATAGAAACAATTCAAAAGGATGTAAGTATTTACAAAACTCGTTTGACATATGCACATCTTAGCCTGCAGTGCAGTTGTGTCAACGTTGGTGTTATTGGTGTTACGTGTTTTGTTCATTCTGATGAACTTCTTAAACCAAAAATCTTTACCCTGTTGCAAAAGACAATCTCTTCTTTTGACAAGATAAAGGTTAAATGATGATTTTTTAATGTCATAATACATTATGAAAATTAAGATTCGTTTTATATTTCTGCAGGAAGTCTGATTTTATTTTATTTTCCTTAAAGATTTTATTTATTTATTTGAGAGAGAGTGAGCAAAAGAGAGAGCACAAGCTGAGGGGGAGAGGCAGAGGGAGAAGCAGACTCCCCTCTGAGCAGGGAGCCCAACATGCGGCTCAACTCCAGGACCCTGAGATCATGACCTGAGCTGAAGGCAGATGCTTAACTGACTGAGCCACCCAGGCACCTTGGAAGTCTGATTTTAAATTAAGGGAATACTTTTAGAGATTATATAAAATTTTATAGATAAGTGGGTTTTAGAAGAACAGAAGGAATAGAGAACATATTCTAATTTGAAAGTGATTTAAACATAGTTTAAAGGAATTTCAGTGTTACACAAGAATATAACTCCCTCCACATTAACATAAATGAATGATAGCCAGTACCTGTGCTAAATTTTATTTTCTTTTTTTTAAGATTTTATTTATGTATTAGAGAGGTGGAGAGAAAGAGAACGAACACAAGTATGGGAGGAGGGGCAGAGAGAGAGGAAGAGGGAGAAGCAGACCTCCCCACTGAGCAGGGTGCCTGACATGGGACTTGATCCCAGGATCCAGGGATCATGACCTGAGCCAAAGGCAGACACCCAACTGACTGAGCCACCCAGCCCCCCCACCCATTATGCTAAAATTTCTTGGATTGTCCTCCACCCCCAGCATTATAAGGGCCTTGGCTTCCAAACAATAGCTTGATATTAGTACAGATTTAGCATACCAAGCAAACAACCTGAACTGGTGATGCTTGCAAGATCAGGCAAGAGAGTAGTAATTTTTCAGAGAAGTGTGCCCTGCTGCCTGTAACAACCGAGACAAAATAACTTCAGAGCCAGACTTGCCTAAGTGCAAATGTTAGCTCCCCTCGGCTGGACGACTTCAACCTATGTTTTCTCATCTAAAGATAGGGATACTAACACCAACTTTATGGGTTTTCATACAGAAAAATTAGAAACAAATGTGTAGAATAGTGAGTAATGCACAGCAATAATTTGTCACGTTGTAAAATAACAAAACAAAACAAAAACAAAGTAATAAGGCCAGAGAGGTTTAGCTCTGCTAACAATGCTCCAAGATCCATCAATTATTTTAAGAGGTCATAAGATTCTCAAAACAAAAATCAATATTAATTCACTTTATGTTAAAAATGCATAGGCTGGTCAACTATACTTCAATTAAAAAAATGCACAGGCTGTATCATTAAAGGCCTGAGTAGAAATGCCAACAAAGAATGCACGGGTTAAATGCTGGCACCGCTACAAGCTGAGATTTCATGTCATGAGCTCTTCTGACTAAGAAAAACAATTGATGAATACAGAAATTTTTGAAAGTGAATGCAAACTATAAAAGAATCATAGTTTGTTATCCCCCATAAATTTGGGACAGTGCTGGAGAGGCTTTAATTACTATGATTGTCTGAGAAAACATTTAAGGTCAAACAGTGGTTTGTTTTTTTCTTTTCAATCACAGGTAGATGTTTTTAATGTGATTATTTTATTAATCTGAAAATAAGAGGCAGTGAAAGCGGAGGGTTTAGATCCGAGATTTGATGAATTCTAGCCCTGGCTCTGAAATGCTGAGTAACTCAAAGTATTAAAGTCTCTAATCTCTTTGAACTCCAATTTAATTACTTAAAGCATTCTATTTAGCATGACTTATGCAGAGCATAATCAATATGTACTGTTGAAACATTAAAAGATAAAAGTAACCTTATCTATATTTAATTTTCTTTACAGTCTAATTATTCATGCTATCATTCCTGCATACAATCAAATTTAGGATTTTCACGTTTCATTTAATTTAAAAATGTGGTTCATAACTACTTTATTAAGCACTTAGTCTAGCAGATTAAACTACATGGTACTTGAACATACTATCCTGTGAATGAAGTAGTAAACAAATACTGAGCTTATAAATGAAATGCCCTCTATAATTTCAGAATATTTTCTAGCAAAAAGGAATGAGATGCAATGAGTGTAAGAGAAGTTATTGTTATCTTTTGTTATGTTTCTTGAGGAGCATAACAGACTAAAATTTAACATATAAGATTGTATATATGTGATATATATGTAATAATACATATATGAAAATAAGAAAAATGTGTCATTTACTTACAGAGAGGAGATAAGTTCCTTATGTGGAAACTGGGCAGATGGCAGACCCACAAAGCACCAGAGAACTTTAAAAAGTAACTCAGAGAACTTCAGCATACAGAGCACTTTAACAATACCTGAGGACCTAGGGAACAGACACTAGTATTTCCAGTATGTACCAATGACATAATATTAATGGAGTGGAATTAATAAATATTTGCTTTTCTCAGCTTGGTGTATTAGAGGGAGGGTGGATAGGACAACCTTCCTTAGAAGTATCCAAAAGCAAGAACAAAAATTGCATGCCTACTTGAATCTGAGGCATTTCTGATGTATTTAGTCACTGGAGGAACATCCAATTCATGACTATTAAAATTCTAACTAACTTTCAAAACCTAGATCAAAGGAAACACTATTATCTCGTGGTTTTTCCTCATTTTGAACATCTACAGCATTTCTTGCCTTTCTTGAGGCACCCATTCTGACTTGTATTGAAGTTGGTTGCATGATTTTGTTTATAACAAAATTTAACACAAGCTCCACATTGAGAGTGACTGTATCTTACTCATTGTCTGTCCTCCACAGTATCTAATAGCAGGGCTTTAATAAATACTTAAAATTAAAAAAAAAAGAGTAGAGTAATGACAAAGAATAAAGTACATTAATGTTCGCAAGATATGAAGTACGATATCCTAGCCATTCCACCCCACTCTTTTTTCTTGTTTTTTTTTTCCTTTTTTCTCCTTTTAAAAAATGTTTAAATTTAATTCGACCCTTATAATACAATCCTTCTCTCACTTTCCTAACCTTTTACTTCTTAAATTCCAAAGTCAAGGATGGACAGAAATTTGCAGAAGTTATCTTTTCATACAAAATTATGGGAAGTCTGAATCTATTTCGGATCTGTTGAATATAAGTATTAAGGCGTAAGGATTGAGTAGTAAGAAGATCATGGTTAACATTTCTGTCCCAAGATATTTCTATCAAGGAAGAGTAGTGAGAGCAAGAGCTCTGGGAACAGAATTACATAGTGTGTTGGTGCCCGACTGGAGACTGTTGCTGAGGAGAGATATGTATACAAATGATCCTCTGGATGATTAAAAAGAAAAAAACAGTAATATAAAGGAACACAAGATTTTGCTACCTTTTGTCAAGAAACAACTATTTCTTAGGTCTTTCTTCCCTCCCTCCCTTCCCTCCATTCCTTCCCTCTTTGTTCCTCCCCACTTTCTCCTTTCCTCTCCTCACTTTCTTTGCCCCCTACCCCCATCAAGATGTTTCAATTTCCTATTTTGGTGAATGTTAGCATATAATAATGTTTTGTTAGCAGGTGAGCTAAACAAATAAAAGATTGGGCTTTTGAGACTTTAATGGCTAAAGAGAGAGACATACTACCAAATTACTATGTGACTAATGGGTCATAAATTAGTGGATTAGTGAATGCAAAAGCAGGAAATTACAAATCTACCATTAGGTAGTTGGGAAGATAGAAAAACTGCACCAAGAACTGACAAAAGAAATTCAGAATCTGTATCCAACTGGAAGACTTTCCCTGAGGGTCAACATGGCTAATAGGAAAAAATGAGTTTCAATCATCAGTTTGAAGATTACATTACAGTCACATTGCTCAGGAAATTCGGTCTTGAACAGCTTAAAACTGCCCAAATATTTTTAAAAGTCACATCTGAGCAACACTATGCATTTTACCATATATTATTCCATAGGTTTAGAGTAGCTAAATCTACATTAGAGGTAAAATTTTTCTTTGCTAAAACTTATCAAGTGTTCTAGTAGTTATCATACCCAATCATTAATGAAATAGGATAAGAGGAAGCTGTTTTGAAACTAATTTATCTAGCACAACTTTTTATTTGTATTCTTGAACTTAGGCTGAGATTTTCGTTTATCTGGTTCTCATTATTAACATTGTTAAAGTATTAGAAGACATTAACTGGGATAATATTGAGGAGATTTCACAATTTCTTAGGAATTCAGGTTTTCTAGCTTGCAAACTAAGCCATAGCAACAGTCTCTGAAGATGTGGTTTAAAATATAAGTATCCTAATTTGCTTGATTAGAACATTTTTTCCCTCAGTAGTTCACTTTTTTCTTTTGTATACAAATGACATTATTAGAAACCCACTTTAACAAAATCCACTCCCTTTTCCCCATGAAAATAACAATTAATGTACTTTTGATCACTGCATGGAGATCCATCCTCTATCAAGAAGTCTTTTAGTCACAAAAAGTGAAAACAGGGAGATTATTATAAAGTCTGTTTGTAACTTACGGAGTTTATTCTGTAGGTATATAAGACTCAATTCTGTATTCACTTTACAGTTTGTTTTCCTGCCAAGGTAGTACTTAACAAATATTCTGTTGCTATAAATTAATGTAATAAACCATTAGTTAATAATACTCATTAATGAGAATATTCAAAGAAGAAATGTTTAGGAATGCCTACTGACAAATATTTTGAAAGAGGTTGTAGCAGCTTTCTTTGAAATCATAAACACTTATAAGATTATTTTCAAGTTTTCTTGAAGAAAACAGCAGCATTTAGAATATAAGAAATAAATACATTTAGACTCTCTTGGTTTGCATATACATTTAAATATATTTTATGCTTTTTTGCAAGATTGGTCTTATAAAATTTTAAACATAAATACAAATTTTCTTGTTTCTAGAAGCTATATAATCAAGATAAAATTACTTTTTTTTTCTAAAGATTTTATTTATTTATTTGACAGAGATAGAGACAGCCAGTGAGAGAGGGAACACAAGCAGGGGGAGTGGGAGAGGAAGAAGCAGGCTCCCAGCGGAGGAGCCTGATGTGGGGCTTGATCCCAGAACGCCGGGATCACGCCCTAAGCCGAAGGCAGACGCTTAACGCCTGAGCCACCCAGGTGCCCCCAAGATAAAATTACTTTTAACAGTAATTATTTTAAAACACTTTAGACTTAAAAAATTAGAGTTTTCATTCTCATTTCTCCTTAACTAAGTTGCAGTTGACCTTTTGCTTAGGCATCAGTAAATTTCATAATGAAGAAAGTTTCCCAGTGATTCGTGTTTGTTGCAAAATAACACAGGTCTCTCTGAGGGCAAACACTGGAATTTATGTGCTTTGTTTTTTTCTCCCACTTTTTAAAAATTTGGTAAAATACACATAACATAAAATTGGCCCTACCATTTTTATGTGTACAGCTCAGTGGTATTTTTTCTTGTTTTTTTTCGCCATTATTGAGATAAAATTAACATATAACACTGTAAGTTTAAGGTATACAACATATTGATTTGATATACTTATATATAGCAAAATGATTATCACTGAAGTGTCACCTGATGACCCTATCACCTCACATAATTACCATGACTTTATGGTGGTGAGAACATTTTAGACTTACTCTCTCAATAAATTCCAAGTATATAATATGTTGTTGTAAACTGTAACCAAATGCTGTGCATTAGATTACCAGAACTGACTCATCTTCTAACTAGAATTTTGTATTCCTGACCAACATCTCCCCATTTCCTCTACTCTCCAGCTCCAGGTAGCCATCGTTCTATTCTCTGTTTCTCTAAGTTGGGCTTTTTTAGATTCCACATATAGGTGCTATCATATAGTATTTGTCTTTCTATGTCAGAATTATTTCACTTAGTGTAATGTCCAGAAGGGCTGTTCATGTTGTCACCTGTTCTCCAGGCTGAAGAAGTTTCTATTGTATATATATATACCACATCTCTTTCCATTCAACTGTCGATGGACTCTAAAGTTGTTTCCACATTTTGGTTATTGTAAACAGTGCTGCAATGAATATGGGAGTACAGGTATCCTTTCAAGATCCTGTTTTCACTTCCTTTAGACATATATAACCGGAAGTAGTATTGCTGGATCATATGATAGTTCTATTTTTAAGTTTTTGAGGAGCCTCCTTACAGTTTTCCATAGTGGCTGAACCAACTTACATTCCCACCAATAGTGCACAAAGTTCCCCTTTTCTCCACATCCTTGCCAACACTTGTTATCTCTTGTCTTTAAAAAAAAAAAAAAAAAAAAAAGAGGTTTTATTTATTTGAGAGAGAGAGAGAGAAAGAGAGAGCCCGAGGTGGGGGAGGGGCAGAGGGAGAAGCAGACTGCCCTCTGAGCAGGAAGCCCAATGCCAGGCTGGATCCCAGGACCCCAGGATCATGACCTGAGCTGAAGGCAGCCGCTTAACCGACTGAGCCATCCAGGCACCCCTATATCTTGTCTTTTTGATAATAGTCATTCTAACAGGTGTTAGGTGATATCTCATTGTGGTTTTGGTTTGCATTTCCCTGATGATTAGTGATATTAACACCTTTTCATGTGCCTGTTGACCATTTGTCTTTGAAAAACAAAAGTCTATTCACTTCCTCTGCCCATTTTAAATCAGACCGCTTGATTTTTTGCTAATGAATTGTATGTATTCTTCATATTTTTTGGATATTAAACCCTTATTAGATACAAGATTTGCAAATATTTTCTCCCCTTCTATATGTTGATGTAGTCCCACCTATTTATTTTTGCTTTTGTTACTTGTACTTCAGTGTTATATCCAAAAAATCATTCCCCAGACCAATGCCAAGGAGATTTTCCCCTATTTTTTTCTAGGAGTTTTATAGTTTCAGGTCTCACATTCAAATTTTCAATCCATCTCAAGTTCATTTTTGTGAGTGGTGTAAGATAGGGTTCCAATTTCATTTTTCTGCATGTGTTCATCCAGTTATTCCAAAAACATTTATTAAAAAGACTACCCTTTCTTTGTTTGTGTAGTCTAGGCTCCTTTGTCAAGTATTAGTTGACCATATGCATGAGTTTATTTCTGGGCTCCTTTTTTTTTTTTTTTTTTTTGAGAGAGAGAGGGAGAGCGAGCATATGTGAGTGGGGAGGGGCAGAGGCAGAGAGAGAATCCCAAACAGGCTTCATGTAAAGCATGGAACCTGACGCAAGGGTTGAGCTCATGATTCTGAGTTCATGACCTGAGCTGAAATCAAGAGTCAGATGCTTAACTGACTAAGCCACCCAGGCACCCCTATTCTGGGCCCTTGATTCTATTCCATTGGTCTATATCTATTTTTATGCCAGCATCATACTGTTTTGATGACTACAGATTTATAGTGTAGTTGAAATCAGAAGTGCAATGCTTCCAGCTTTGTTCTTTCTCAGGATTGCTTTGGCTATCCTGGGCTTTTTGTTGCTCCATGAATTTTTAGGATAGTTTTGTGTTTTGTTTTTTTTTTTCTATTTCTATGAAAAACGCCATTGGGATTTTGACAGGAATTGCACTGAATCTGGAGATAACATTGGGTAGTATAGACATTTTAGCAATATTAATTCTTCCAAACCATGAACTTGGATATCTTTCCATTTGTTCGTGTCTTCTTCAGCCTTACGGTTTTCGGTATACAGATCTTTCACCCCCTTGGTCAAATTTATTCCTAAGTACTTTAGTGTTTTCCATGCTATTGCAAATGAGATTATTTTATGTCTTTTTCAGATAGTTTATTGTTAGGGTATAGAAATGCAGTTGATTTCTACATGTTGATTTTGTATCCTACAACTTTATTGAGTTCATTGGTTTGTTCTGAATGTTTCGGTGGAATTTTCAGGATTTTCTATATGTAAGATCATATCATCTGCTAACAAAGACAATTTAGTTCTTCCCTTTTGATTTGGATGCCTTTTATTTCTATATCTTACCTAATTGCTCTGGCTAGAACTTCCAGTACTATGTTGAATAAGAGTGGTCAGATTGGGCACCCTTGTCTTATTCTTTATTGTAGAGGAAAAGCATTCAGTCTTTCACTATTGAGTGTTGTGTTAGCTGTAGGTTTGTCATATACAGCCTTTTATAATGTTGAGGTATGTTCCTTATACACCTACTCCATTAAGAGTTTTTGTCATGAAAGCATGTTGTATTTTTTCAAGTGCTTTTTCTTCATCTATTGAGATGATCATATGATTTTTATCTTTTATTCTATTAATGTAGTACATCATATTGGTTATTGATTTGCATACGTTGAACCACCCTTACATCTCAGCAGTAAATCTTGCTTGATAATAGTATAATTCTTCTAATGGGCTGTTAAATCTAGTTTGCTAATATTTTGTTGAGAATTTTTGCATCTCTATCTGGGATATTGGTCTGTAGTTTTCTTATTTTGTAGTGTCATCTGCATAAGGGTAGTGCTGGCCTCATAAAATGAGTTTGGGAGTACTTTGATTTTTTGGACGAGTTTGAGGAGATTGTCATTAATTCTTCTTTAAATATTTGTTAGAAATTTACCAGTGAAACCAGCTGCTTTGGACTTTTCTTTGCTGGGACATTTTTCATTACTGATTCAATCTCCTTACTTGTTATTGGTCTGTTCATATTTTCTTTCTTCATGATTAAGTCTTGGTAAGTTGGATGTTTCTAGGCAGTTATCCAATTTGTTGGTATACAATTGTTCATAGTAGTCTTTCAAGACCCTATATATTTTTGAGTTATCTGTTGTAATGTCTCTTCTTTCATTTCTGATTTTATTTATTTGAGTCTTCTTTTTCTCTTATTCTAGCTAAAGGTTTATCTTTTCAAACTAGTAGCTCTTGGGTTTGTTGATCTTTTCTATTGTTCTTCTTGTCTCTATTTCATTAATTTCTGCTCTGATATTTGTTATTTCCTTCCTTCTGTTAACAGCAGGCTTTATTTGTTCTTCTTTTTCTAGTTCATTGAGGTGTAAAATTAAGTTTATTTGAAATCTTTTTTCATCTTTATATAGGCATTTACGACTATAGATAATTCTCCTAGAGCTACTATTGTAGGGGCGCCTGGGGTTGCTCAGTCATTTAAGCATCTGCTTTTGGCTTATGTTTTGATCCCAGGGTCCTGGGTGATCCCAGGGTCCTGGGATAGAGTTCTGCGTTGGGCTCCCTGCTCAGTGGGGACTCTGCTTCTCCCTCTCCCTCTGCCTGCCACTCCCTCTGCTTGTGTTCTCTCTCTCTGTCAAATAAATAAATAGAATCTTTATTTAAAAAAAAGAACTGCTCTTGTAGCATCCCATATGTTTTGGTTTCCATTTTCATTTGTTTCAAGATTTTTTTTAAATTTCTCTTTTGATTTCTTCTTTTACCTATTGGTTGCTCAGGAGTATTATTTAATTTTCACATATTTGTAAAATTTCCAACTTTCCTCCTATTATTGATATCTAGTTTCATACCATTGTGATGGGAAAAAAAATACTTGGTATGATTTCAGTCTTCCTACATTTGCTAAGACTTGTTTTGTGTCATATGATATTCCTAGAGAATGTTCCATGCATGCTTCAGAAGGATATGTATTTTGCTGCTGTTGGATAGAATGCCTGTATATGTCTGTTAGGTCCGTTTGATCTAAAGTATGGTTCAAGTTCAATGTTTCTTGTTAATTTTCTGTCTGGATGATCTATTTGTTGTCAAAAGGAGGGCCCTAAAATCTCTAACTATCAATGTATTGTTGTGTAGCTTTCTTCAGATCTGTTACTATTTGCTTAATATATTTATTTGCTTCACGGTTGGGTGCATATATATCACAACTATTATATCTTCTTGACAAATTGACCACACTATCATTACATCATGACCTTCTTTGTCTCTTATTAACATTTTTCACTTGAAGTCTATTTTGTCTGATATAAGCATAGCTAATCCTGCCCTCTTTTGGTTTCCATTTACATGGAATATCTTTTTCCATCCCTTCACTTTCAGTCTGTGTGTGTACTTAAAGCTGAAGTGAGTCTCATGTAAGCAGCATATAGTCAGGTCTTGTTTTTTATCTAGCCAGCCACTCTATGCCTTTTGACTGGAGAATTCAATCCTTTTACATTTAGAGTAAGTGTTAATAGGCAAGGACTTACTAATGCCACCTTATTGTTTTCTGGCTTTTTTGGCATTCTCTGGCTCCTTTCTCCCCTTGCAGCCTTCCTTTGTGAATTGGTGATTTTCTATAGTAGTTCTCTCTCTGATTCCTTTCTCTTAATCTATGAGTATACTACATGTTTTTGTTTTATGGTAACAACCTAACTTCAACTGCACACAAAACCTCTACACTTTCACTCTCCCTCTTCTAAGTTTTTAATATCACAACTTATCTCTTTTTTATATTGAAATTATACTAGTTATAGTTATTTTTAATACTTTGTCCTTTATACTAATATTTAAGTGGTTAACACACCATCATATTAGAATATTCTGACTTTGACCATATATTTACCTTTACTACTGTTGTATATTTTCATGTTTTTTCATGTTACTAGTTAGCTTCATTTCAATTTCAAGAACTCCTTTCAGCCTGTCTTGTAAGGCAGGTCTAGTGGCAATGGATTCCCTCAGCTTTTGTTTGTCTAGGGAAGACTTTATTTCTCCTTAATTTCTGAAAGATGATTTTGCTGAATTATGCACTTTCCTATGCCTTGGAAATATCTTGTATTGCTCAGGTCACAGCTATATTAAAGAATTGTATCTTTCATATTATATAGGAAATCTAAAATAGCTAAAAATATAAAATTTATATATATTTTATTTGAATTAAGAGAGTAGAATTCTATGATAGACTATTTTCCTCATGATTTTATGCTTTTTAACCTAAATTAAAAAATTAAAATCAGCCTACTTAACACATTAATATCTGAAACTTAAGCTTTGGCAGGATAATTTAGTTGTCAGATTCAGAAGGTTTCCCTAAAGACTTTAAAGCCTATAGAGGAAGAGACAATGATTCTGTCACAAAATATTATTTTATGCTAAACATAAGAATTCATGACACTGCTCACAACCAACATCTTCTTACTGAGAATGCAGTTCTTCATTCTCCCATCCTTCAAGTAGCTTCTTACTACTAACATAAGTCATACTTTAACGCAAAGAACCTCACAAACCCTCACGTGCCTAACTACAACATGTGATCTAAAAATTAGGCCCATGGGCAGGATGGTACAAGCACTTTTTGACAAGAGAAAAGGAGCAAGAGAGACATGTGACAGTACCATACTTGATGTGACTTTTATGTTTGTTCTGGTTCTGTACTTCCAGCCTAAGTGGTGTATTAGGTTCCACAGAATAGTCTTCTAATACAGTAGGAGTGCTCTGTGATATCTACCTAACCCGGGGTGATGACAGATGGAAAAGATGAGCATGAGTGTGTCTCTTCTTCAAATTTCAATGTTTCTAAATTGTTACAAGGAAAGATAGCTAAAGACTTCAGAAGAAACAATATTCTTTTAAAATATTTCTATGCTTACTTTACACTCATTTGTAATTTTTTAAATTAAGGTAGTTTCAAATCATTAATTAATAATATAGCATAACTGTAATAAAGAGTATTTTATGGAGGCTCTTAAAACATAAGTGAACAATTTTAGAACATATGAATGTATACAGCTTGATAAAGAGATTAGTATACTAAGTACAATTTTGTCTGTGAGAAGAGATAATCTGACATCTCAAGCAATCAAACTACTCCTTCGACTTGCCTGCTCTTCCTTGAAATTAACATCTATAGTCTTTGAGTGCTCATTATATCTAGATAGATGTGAAAATAAAAAGAAGAGGTCTTGTCCTGGAAACTCTTACAATCAAAGCAATAACAATTTTTTGGATAACTGAATGTTTATTTCCTTAATAGTTTCTCTCAATGAAAACATGCTTAAAGATTATAAACTGAGGAGCTTAAGGAATCAAGATAATTCAAAACCAAACTGAAATTTTCTCGTGATATAAAATATGTACCTACCTTTGTGGAATATAGAACATATGTTGGGGAGGTGGTTTATAGAGGACTCCTTCATACACAGGCCAGAGCCCGCTTAAAATTCTGAAGAGAGAACTTTTCCCACAACCATTAGGACCAGTTATCAAAAGATGCATTCCTTCTTGTACCTAAAGTAAGAAATAAAATTACAAATTGCAATATTTAAAAATGATTTCATTTGTTAGCATTTAAAAATGATTCATTTTTTAAAAACTTTCAAACACATGATAACCCAGGGTAGGCAAGGAGTCAAAAATATATATATATCAGGATGGAGAACATCAAATTTGGCTTTTGACTATGCTCTGAAGCTAAAAGTATGATAAAGTAATCCAACTCCAAAGGAAATGGATCTTCTTGGAATGAGTACTGCCTTTCTAAAATTTTAATTGAGGTCTTGTAATCAGGCACACACACACATATGTAGAAACACAGCCATATGGGAGATAATAAAGTATACATTTTTTAATTAAAATACATTACATTTTACTTTATTTATATTAATATTTGGTTAAATTTATATTGAATTCAAATACAACTTTGTTGTTTTTGTCAGTTGGAGTTATTAGCTACAAAGCTATTCTAAGATCCAGCTGGGTAGCTTAATTTTGTACTTCGGCAGTCTGAAATATTACACAGTCAGAAAAGCCCATAATCAGACAGATGAAATGATTCTAATTCTGTTTTATTCACAGAAGGAGAAAATACATGTACCAAACCAGGACAGAGGAAAGCAAGAGGATTATATCTTAGTCTTATGTCTAGGAATGAATTTAAAACATATATATATATATCTTTTTTTATCCGGGAGTTATTTATCCATTATCAACCGGGTGCTTCTCTTTAGAATCTTCCATCTTATTTGTCATTTAAATTTTAACAGTTAAATTTCATGAGTTCCCATTCCACCCAATAGGATCAGGAAGTTGTCTTCGTATGGTATTTAAAGAGTATTAGAAAGAATAAGGAAAAGGAACAACATTTAAAAATTTGCTCTAAGAACAACGATAACATTTCTGAGAACAAATGATATTTTATAATGGTGATTAAAAAGTGAATGCAGCATCAAGTATGAGAGGCAGAAATCTACAGTATGCTTGTAGATAAAGCTTTGTATAATATGGATACAAATATCTAAGTATTAATGATATAGAGTATATCATACTGAAAATTCAAAGATGAAAAAACATTATATTATTTGGGTTATGCCAGTATAAGGGGTCAGTTCCATGTCTACACATTGTGTGTAACATAAGCTGAAATCTTTTTGTTGAAAGAAGGTGGTGGAGAGAGGGAGGAAGGGAAGGAAAAGAGAAGGGTTGGATGGAGTTAAGATAAGGGAACTAGGAATGTATATAATAAGTGTATGTAAAGCAAAATGGTTCAGATTTACATTCTGTCTAAATAATTAGATATTTCCTCAGTAAACATTGATTATTCACCATGTGCCAGACATTCTTTTAGGCACAAGGGATACAGGGCTACCCAAGACAAATTCTCTGTTCTCACGATTTACATTATAGTGGGAAACATGGCAAAAAAGAAGTTAACAAAAAATTAGGTAGTGATGGGCGCCTGGGTGGTGCAGTCTTTAAGCGTCTGCCTTTGGCTCAGGGCATGCTCCTAGCGTTCTGGGATTGAGCCCCACATCAGGTTCCTCTGCTAGGAGCCTGTTTCTTCCTCTCCCACTCCCCCTGCTTGTGTTCCCTCTCTCGCTGGCTGTCTCTGTCAAATAAATAAATAAATAAATAAATAAATAAATAAATAAATAAAATCTTTTTAAAAAATTAGGTAGTGATAAATGCTATTATAATAGCAAAAGAAAAAAGATGCATTTGGGAAAGATGGTGACATTGTGGGGTTGGAGGCTGTGGGGGGGTGGTGAGGAGAGCTTCTTTTGATTGGGTGGTCAAGAAAATCCTCTTTGAAGAGGTAATATTTCACCTGAGCCTGTGTGACAAGAAAAAACCAGTCAGAGCTGGAGGAAGAGCATTTCAGGCACTGGAGGCAGCTACCACAAGGATATGACAGGAGAGAGCTTGAGTCTAAATTTTACTATATAATTTTACTATAGATATTTTTTCTCCCTAATTGTATCCAAACTGGCAAGATATTTTGATAGAATAAAATTCAAAGAAAATCCTGGGAAGAGCCCAAAAAGAATTAATTTTGTGATTTGCTGTGCTCTTTCACTAGAGAGGTTAAGGAAGTTTAATTTTGTAGAAGCCTAATACTTCCCAAATGATTTTTTTAAAGGTATGTGCCATGGCAAAAGGCATATTCACAAAATATTTTAATAGCATCATTCTCAGGAATTCTCAGAAATTTAACACATTTTGAGCCATGATAGAAGCCTTTTCTACATTCAAATTCTTTTATTGGCATAAGTTTTCTTACGCTTCGTAAACAGCAAATGTGAAGCAAAAATAATTCCCACATTTATTGTATTTTCTTCCAAACAGTTTTTAATTCCATAATGTCTACAAAAGGATGAGAACCTTTTCCCCTAGAAACCTGTTTGTCAATGCATACAGAGGAAACAGAACTTTTATTATATTTTAGGGACCTGACCCTTTAAATAAAACTCCCTGAGTCAGAAAAAGACCACTTATCATAAAGTGTACTATATTAACATATATCTTT
The DNA here is from genome assembly GCF_017311325.1 of Ursus maritimus. Lineage (NCBI taxonomy): Eukaryota > Metazoa > Chordata > Mammalia > Carnivora > Ursidae > Ursus > Ursus maritimus. The sequence goes on from NW_024425119.1 coordinate 31,336,969, forward strand.
GTAGAACTTCAAAATTCATGATATTTTCATTAGATTAAGTATTTTAAAATTAATTTTTTATAAAAAATAAACTGAGCCCTGAATTTTTTCACAGGAAGAGTGTGATGTATCCACAATAATGTAGTTAGTAGGTGGCAGAATTCAAGATTTACTCTATTTAATAAATGGAGCAATAAGAATTAATATTACAAAACCTAGCCTCACAATTCTACACAAAGAGTCATAAATCGTAAATGGCTTAACTATTAATAAGTAATTAAACATTCCATGTATGCCTCTTCAAATGTTTTATTTCAAATCTACTTAAGATTATGGTACATCATTAGCACCTATTAGGTACTCATGGCCAGATCCAAATAATTAAATCACTCTGTAGGTCTATAAATGGAAAAATAAAGCCTAACCAAATTGTAGTTAAAACACAATTTCTCTTATATTTATTAACACAGAATCTCCCCATGTTTAGTACTTATCATCTTCCAGCCCCCTTATTCATTTGCAAACCCATCTTTAACAATTAAGGCTAGACTGAGGAACATACTAAAATCATTAGTGCATGTATTGCCATACTTGTAATTCTGTTACCAAGTCCAATCATGTCATTGTTTGAACTACACTTAGATGCCTGAATTATAGTCATTTAGGCTTATCTGAAAATTTTTGTGTACTTGAATTCCAAAATGTATGTTTTAATTTTACAATGCTTAAAATTAGGGCCTCAGGTTTGTTAAGCAATTTTTACATCTTGGTTTCTGTAGTCAAGACATAGAACAATAAATAACAAATATCTCTCATTCAAATATCTCTTATAACAAAATTAAAAACTAAATGCCAATCCATGAATCTTCTATTTTTTTCCGAATAGAAGATGTGATTATTGGAAATATAAATTAAATTTAGGTAATATTCAATAATGGAAGTAAGCTTGTTAAGGACTTCTTTCCTCATATTTTAGTAAATATATTACAATATAGGCTTTTATATTTTGAGTAATCCCTATAAGGAAAAAATTAATTTTATTTCCAGGTATTAATTTCTGATGCATTTTTCTATTGTTCCCAAAAGTTACCTTGTATAGGCCCTCAGTGCACTGAGAAATTTTGATTTTCAACCTGGGAAAAAGCAGTAGAAATCAAATTTCTCTTTCTCTTTGCTTTCTGAGGAAGTAACTGCTTCTGTAATTGAGTCACTGTGCATACCTTTCTTGATTTCCCCTCCTTTCCATATGCTCCTCCAAGTATATAACATAAGGTACATGAATTCTGAGTTGTTTTGTATTAGTGTGATGGCAACAATCAGAAGATTCTTGAATATCATCTTACTTTGAAGTTTAGCCTGGAAGCCACCACTTCTCCCGTTGGTGTAATTATGGGAACATTTTCACAAATTATTCCATGATCCACATCAATAACTCTTCCTAAAAGTTAAGGAATAGTTTAAGTTATAAAAGCCATTACATGTGGCATCTACATATAAAGCAAAATTTAATGTAAATGTGGACATTCTGACACATATATTTGGAAAATCATTCTCAGAAACATGATTTTACAATAATCTAATGTCAATGTCATAATGAGAGCATGATGGGATAAACTCTATCTCATAGAACCCAGCCATATTCTTTACAATTACTTATTTCACTAAATTAACCTTTCCTACAGAAAAAAAAAATAGCACTGCAAAAAGGGAATTAAGACAAGGAAGAGTACAATTTTTAAAAATGTGATAACCATGGGGCGTCCAGGTGGCTCAGTCGTTAAGCGTCTGCCTTCAGCTCAGGTCATGATCCCAGTGTTCTGGGATTGAGCCCCGCATCGGGCTCCCCACTCAGCAGGAAGCCTGCTTCTCCCTCTCCCACTCCCCCTGCTTGTGTTCCCTCTCTCACTGCCTCTCTGTCAAATAAATAAATAAAATCTTTAAAAAAAATGTGATAACCAAACTTAAGTTTAAAAACATGGAAGGATGAAGAACAATAAGATGTTAGCTCTAATTCTGTGTTTGAATTTTAAAAGCAAACAATTTGTTCTGCATATGGGCAGTTTCCAAAAATAATTCTAGAAATTTGTCCTAAATACAAGTAGCATAATTTTTTTATGGCAATGTTAGTCACCACTCCTCAAATTGTGACACTAATTTTAGGAAGAACTGTTTAAATAAGCAAGTATTAGTTCTTTGTAACCGTTAAAAGCTATCTTCTAGAAATATTTGGTTTAGTTGCTAAAATAAACATTCAAATATAGGAAAATACAAAACATTTGATTCAATACCTTTGATCTCCAACGCATCACTAAGGGGTAATTCTATGTTAGCTCCATTCTTGCTGTGGCTTTCAGACTCTTGCAAGACAGCAGCTCTCTTATAAATGCCTCTTTTCACTTCATCAAAGACCCAAAACATATTGTACACTCGAGCAGTATAGCCTGCTAATTCTGTGATCTAAAACCAGCACAGAGGGGTAAAATAGAGTTAATATACCCAAGATAGACTTTTTAAAAAAGATATGCAATCCTATCAGCTTCCTGATTTAATGTTAAAAATCTTATTTTACTATACATGAAAAAAAATATACATCTGGTAACTATCACAAGTAACAGTAAAAGGCTTACCCAGAGAGCAACATAGCAAGTCAATGTGAGTTTGATTGGAATTACAAAACCTGTAAAATATTGTTTGTTCAAGCCACAGTTCAAAATAAAATGTAAAGATTTCAGAATGTTAGTGAGGCCTAAAGATCTTTCAGTCAAATTTCTGATTTGGCTCCATTTACAAGACAAATTTCATTTCCAGAAAATAAGAAATTTTGTGAAAAGCTTAAGGTCATAATGATCCTTTGTTTTAATATCTTTTTTAGATTTAAAAGAGAAGATTTTAAATGGAAGAAAAACACTTTTTTTTTCTTATTATGAGATGAATGTTTCTGAGTCAAATTGATTGTCAACATTCCTAAGCTTTACCAAAGGAAATACCCATCAGAGGATATCAGTATTGAGAGTGAGCTCAGTGAAAAGCTTCAAATCCTTTTCAGTCCAAATCCCACAATTCAGCTTCTTTTCAAGCCAAACATGATGTACATGCCCAAAGAAAAACATTAAATATGACTTTTATTCTAGGCGAGATTATAAAATGAGATCAATCTCTGCTTTAGTCCATAAGGCTCAATAGAATGGGGTCTTGCTCTTACTCTGCCAGTTATCCAATTTAGGTGGAATCTCCTGCTGATTCTCTGTTAAAAGAACACCTTGTTATCAGGGTAATGTGAAAGGTGACTCATCTCCCGTCAAGACCATCTTTCTCAGTGAAAAGGAAAGCACAAAAACCATTCCCTTTTAGGAATATTTACTAGGAAATTGGCACCAATATGCAAGGCATGTCACTAATTAACTGTGGAATGATACAACAATGCTGATATTTGTGTAAGATCTATGTGTGTGCAAAACCTAAGCCATAAATGTGTAGGTGTTTTTATCAAAAGCCTTCCACCATATGTCTCCACTGTGTGAGAGGTCTGTCATTAGCATTGCATTTCTATATATTAATGTTGTAACTAATTAAGGGGTAATTTCTAAAATGTTATCTTGAAGAATCTCTTGAGTTCCACAGTGGAGGAAACAGAGCTAAGAATTAACAAAATACAGATTCAAAAGAAACCAGGGTAAATATATTTGCATAGAGAAAATAATCCAAAACTAAATGCATGGGTCAGCTAAGGAAAGGCAGGAGGCAATGAGTTAACACACTAGGATGCAGGATGGAGTGGGCAGAGTGTCTGAAAAAAACTGAGAACGTGACTGGGCAAATGACTTTGGGATACACGGCAGGGAGTTTGCCCTGGGACTCTTATTCTGAAAAGGAATCTTGTTCCCTGTGGCACTAGCAGAGGGAAGGCTCAGTGCTTTCATGTGCTGTCACAGTGGTAATAAGATTCTTTAGAAGTGAGCATTCTATGATCCCAAGCACATTCAGGGAAAATAAAGCAAAATGCAATTATTTCTTGTATTGGATACAATGTGGAAAAACTAGTCGATATTCTTTCTGGGACTTAGCAAAGTATTTTAATATGAGATGGATAAAATTTTGATTTGTCACTTAATTTTAATAAGGGATTTATTACATCAAAAACCTATCCCCAAAACTGTATCTACAGATTATCAAAATTACTATTTGAAAAATGTTTTAAAAGATTTTTTAATTTATTTTAGAGTGAGAGAGAGAGAGAACACCAGCAGGGGCAGGGGCAGAGGGAGAGAGAGAGAGAGAATCCACAAGCTAACTCCCTGGTTGAGCATGGAACCTGACATGGGGCTCGATCCCAGGAACCTGAGATCATGACCTGAGCTGAAACCAAGAGTCAGCCGCTTAACTGACTAAGTCACCTAGGCGCTCCTGAAAAAATTTTTAAAAACTGAGTTGTTTTGGTGTGTGGCCCTAAACAATTGGTTTTACTTTTTTAAAGAAACCCAATTCAATAAATCAATTTTTGAATGACACTGAAAACTTTGTGAGCAAATCGCAAAACTTTGTTACTCTTTTATGTGGTCTATTCAAGGATGATTTAATTGGCAGATGAATTTATAATGATGCTCTGGTGATTCATATCGGTACGAAAGCCACAAGAGTAATTAATGGTGAAAATGACTGGCCTTGGGAATATCGTATAATATCTGAAATAAATAATTTCTAATTTTAACCCTCTGATATCTACAAGTCTTATCACCATTCTTTCAGCAAGTATTTCTTAATTACATGCAATATTTCAAGCATTAAAATGAATATTAAGAATGCAAACATGAGTAAACTGTTGCTGCTTTCCACTCAGGGTCTGGTGCGGAGATGAGCGATTATAATGTGGTATTGCCCAGAACACAAAGAAGGAAGACCCAGACTTTGCAGGGAACGTGAGAACAAAGTAGAATCACAAGAGGTTTTTATATGTGGTTGGTGAGGTTTGACTTGTCATGAAGGATGAGTAAAGGTTTGCAAGGTATATAAATATTATTGGCTAACAGTTACTGAGTTCCTAAATATGTGTTGTTTTAAATATTCTATATATATATTAACTCACAACAACCCTACCAAGTAATGCTATCACTATCTTCACCCTACAGACAAGGAAGCAAACACAGACAGATTAAGGATCTTGATCAAGTTCACATAATTTGCAAATACTGGAACAAGATTTTAAATGTAGGTGCTCTGGTTTAAAGTTTAAAAACAAATATGTCATACTACAGACAGGAAAAGAGGAGTTACAATTAAGAGTGTAAAAACTAGTGTATTAGCAGCAATACACTTGGGAGTTGCTGCCCTTTATCTTGATTATACTCTTAGGAATTTTTAGTAGAGAAAAGATATGTTTCCAAAATGCTAAGTATATCTGATAATTTACATTTTTCTTGATTTTCTTATGTATTATTTTAATCAAATTGACAACAAGAAATGCCAGTACCTCTTTGTATGAAGACATAATCCTTTCAATAGCATCAGCTCCAGAGGCCAGTAAATTTCGAGCAGTGGTAAAGGCTTCTGTCCGCTCACTAACCATTGCTTGTTTTTGGCCATCCTCTAGATCTAAAAGCAAATTACAAAACTATTGAGTTTTTCAGGTGACTATTTTATTTTTAAAAAAGAAATTGCAGCTAAAAAACCCACATGTAAATATTTCATTAGTATCAGCAATTTCCTAGAAATTTAATGAATTATTGAAAATATAAAATTTGTTCCAGATTTTATTCAAAGCTTCCTTTTGTTTTATTATTTTTCTAGGAGGAGAGGTAAAACACTTAATTAACAACTAAGACTGTTTTCATTTAGCATTCTTTTAACCCTTTCCAAATTCAACTCTCGGCCCTTCCTATGGCTAGGCAATAAAATACTACTGATTTGGTCAAGAAAATACTAATAACTGGAATATAAGCAGATATTTCTAGTTTGGTTCCTTCAATAGAACTGCACATTAGCTGACCTTCATAATCTAGACTCAGTGTATCTATTTCACCCAAACTGCACCTACATTCCACAGCACCTCAAACGAGCCATACCCCGTTTATGCTTTGGGAGTTGCATATACCATTTCTTCTGACTGTAATCTACTTCCCTTCCTTTTTTGCCAAGTTCTTTCTTCAAGAAAGTTAACTCTTTAATACAGGTTTCCCTGGAAAACCTTGTCTGGCTTTTCCAATGGACTACAAAGTCCTTAAAGATAAAGACTATGCTTTATATTCTTTATTCCCGGTACAAAACAGAGTGTCTAGCACGTAGTACTCCTGAATGTATACTGAATGAATGCATAGATAAGTAAATGGATAGATGGATGAACATCCTAAATTACTGTCAATGCAGAATTATGGTCAAGAGTAGGAGTTAGACTAGGTTTCAGTCCAGGCTCTACCACTTATTGACAAATGGTAAGACAAGTAGAACAAGCCAATTATCTTCTCCAAGCCTATTTTCTCATGTGTAAATGAGGGAATTAATACTACTATTTGAAACAATTCTATCTCAGAGGATTGTTGTGGGGCTTAAAGGTGAAACGCAAATGAAGTATTAGCCTAATCCACGGCCTATAATAAGTGCTCTAAATATTAGCTGTTATTACTTTCTCTGGTAATTATTATTATTGCATATGTACTCAATTTAGTCTTATTCTTCTAAATTATTCTCCCCAGTCATTACTTTAAACTTCCCATCAATATGATTCTCTCTTTGGTTCTTCGATAAATTATCTCCAAAGTTCTAAATTAAATACTGTGAATTGATGAAAGTATTAGAATGATTTGATAGCCATTGGCCCATTTTTATACATTTCTCTCTGGTTCATCTCAGTGTGAAGATTTTTTGTTTTTGTTTTCTATAGCAATGCAGATATTTAACTTGTGCCCTCCTGGGACTACCAGATACTTTTACCTTTACCTGCTCATAAACACCTCAGCTGAGTTTGAAAGGGATCCATGCATAATATAAGGTAAAATGTGATTTTCAGCTCTTTCCTTAGGGGCCTCACAGTTTGGTAGGAGAGGGAAGACAAGTTCCCAAATAACTGTACAGAGCAGCCTATGATGAGAGTTAACATGAAGTGTTTGCAGAGGCAAAAATCATTTCTTGGTGCAAGAGACAGGAAATGTTTCCTGGCGGAGCGTACTGTGAGAGAGGCCTTGAAGACGATGCACAATTTTAATAGACCACAAGTACGGCATAAGCATGGCACAGAGAAAGGAAATTTCAGACAATGCCAATTGAATGATAAATAGCCTAGTCATGTTACAGTATGGGTGGTGTCAAGCACAGATTTCACTTGAGTATCAGAATCACCGTGTGTTCATGGGGACCTTTTATGAAAGTCCAATATGGCCCCTCCTAGAGCTACTGTCAATCACTGCTCTGGGAGCTACTGTTAGTTCCCTTGAAGTTAGTTAGTTTCCCTCAGACTGGAAAAAAAAAAAAAGGCTCCGAGTGCTGGTAGAAGTGAGGAGTGAAAGACGTGACTGGATAAATAGACTGGGAACAGAATGTAGATATTCTTAAACACATTTAAATGTGTGATAAAATTTAGATAGCCACAAAAAAATTACCGAAGGATTCTCAGCAAGCTACCAAAATAATGAATTGCTGTATCAGTTAAAGTTCTAAGAATAGTTTGGGCTTATAGAGAATCTGGCTGATGATCTAAAATAATTATGGAATTTTATGAATCTGGGTTAAAAGGGGTTTGAGTAGCAGCTTGCATCGACAGCCTCTGTTAAGAAGGAAAAACACGAGCACAGATGGACGCGTGTTTGATATGGCATGGTACTTTCCCTGTTGCTTGGGCAGATTAATGCCTACTGGGTTTTCTTCATGCTTTTAGCAACAAAATTACGAATAGCTGTGAACAGATTTCATCTGACTTTTATTCTACTGGTTGTTTTTTGGCAGGTACTATGAGAACAGTGCCCATAGTATTTTGCCATGCACACAACAGCCAACTGCATAACCTCTATGAAAAAGCCAGATTGCTTAGTTTCAGAATATAATGACCTCAGACACTTATTTATTTTGTACCATAGGTCAACACATTTTATTTTCCTCACCAAATATTTTCAATATTTTTGCCGAATGCTTCTCATTTAAAGATGTAATATTTAACATTAGATCTGCTCATTTTACTGCTACTTTTCAGCTCTGCTAATAGAAAGTATTATATTGAAAATGGTGACATCTGTTGTTATTCACTGAAAAGGTGAGAAAGGGTTTAGAAACTAAGGTTATGTTATTATACACTTGTCAAAACCCATGCAAGTGTACAATGCAAAGAATAAACCCTAATGTGAACTGTGCACTCCAGTTAATAATGCACGCATATTGATTCATCAGTTGTAACAAATGTACCACACAAATACAAGATGTAAATAATGGGAGAAATTGTGGGAGAGAGGGGATATTTGGAACGCTTTGTGCTTTCTCATCAATTTTTCCTTAAACCTAAAACGGCTCTAAGAAAATTAAGTCTATTAATTTTTTTAAAATGAAAAAAAAAAGGTAAGTTATTCCTCTGTGCTTTTTCTTTGGATTTATAATCTGAGTTTATTTCTTTTCATTTGCATTTTACCTTTATCACCTTGACAAATCTCGGCAAAAACTTATGGTCTTCTAACATATATAAATATCAAATCTAATTGGATTGAAGGTCCCCATGTGAAATGAAAAACCAATAAATTTCTAGAAGATAAAATAGGAAAGTATCTTCATGGCCTTGGATTAGGCAAGTATTTCTTAAATAAGACATAAAACCACTGACTGCACACACAAAATGATTGATAAACTTAACTATGTTAAAATTATGAACTCCTCTTATACGCTGTTAAGAGACTGAAAAAGTAAGAATAGAGTGGGAAAATTAGTATCTGAGATTGTGTGTGTGTATATCTGATGAAAGTCACATTACAGAGTAGGAAAGAGCTTTTACAAATCAATAAAAAAACACCAGATAAATCCATTTAAAAGTGAACAAAAAACTCATTGCTACTTCATAAGAAAAGCTATCTAAATGGTGAATAAGCAAAAACTACTTAATCTCATTACCCATCAGAAAAATGCAAATTAAAACCACAATGATGTACCACTATGCACTCTTGAGAACATTAAATTGAAAAAGACTGACATCATATATTGACAAATGTTTGTGGAGCAACTAGAACTCTCATATGTATTGTATGATATTATTTATACAAGTTTCAAACCCAGCAAACACTAACAAATGGTTAGTAAAATAATGATATTTACTTCATCTTTACTGTGGCATGTTGGGGGGAGGAGTAAGTGGGGATGGGATAGTAGGCTGAGGATGGGGGTAACACTGGAAGGACACAGAGTTTCTGGGATGAAGGTATGTTTCTGTTTTTTTGCGAGTGGTGACTACGTGTATGTGTTAACTTTGTGGCAGTTCATTCATTGAGTGGTACACTAACGACAGAGTCCTAGGGTCCTTTATGGCCTGTATGTTATACTTGAAAAATTATAGCTACCTAGCATAGCTATGTAATAGGGATAACTAATTACAACTAAAAAGTACATCTTTCATATGTTTTGCTAATTATTGTTACAATAATTGGTCAACAGGAGAGGAAGTATATCCAAATTGACCCATAATATAAAATTATATTCAAATAATTTGACATTAGAATATGAGACACTAACACAGCAGGTGTTATGGATATAGTCTTGTTGGAGGTACATTTTAGGAATAAAAAACATCGCCCTGTTACTAGGTGATGATCGAGTTTAGTTCCATTCTTAAGAACAGTGCCTCTCAGTGGCTACTTTTGACGTGCCACCTTACACTAGCAGACCACCCACAGACAGACACCATTGGCAGTGCTAGCGGCTTAGATGCTTCTTCCCTGTTAATGTCTGTGATAAGGTCTGGCAGGAGGGACCTATAAACAGTTTTCCTTGGCCTTGCCCAGAACTGTTCTTGATATGAAGAAAAGTGGCCTATAACATTAAAAAAATTGAGATGATACCAGATGGCCGATAGAAACAGAAAAGATGCTCAACATCACTCATTTTCAGGGAAATGCAAATCAAAACTACAATGAGGTATCATCTCACACCTACTAGAATGGCTAAAACCCAAAACACAAGAAACAACAAGTGTTGGCAAGGATGTGGAGAAAAAGGAACTCTCATGTGCTGTTGGGGGAGGCAAACTGGTGCAGCCACTGTGGAAAACAGTGTGGAGGTTCCTCAAAAAATTAAAAATAGAGCTACCATATGATCTGGTTGTTTTACCTAAAGAATACAAAAACACTAATTCAAAGGGATACATGTACCCCTATATTTATGGCAGCATTATTTACAATAGCCAAAATATGGTATTGATGGATTGGATTGATCAATTGATGATCAATTGATGAACAGATAAAAAAGATGTGGTATACATACACAATGGAATATTATTCATCCATAAGAAAGAATGAAATCTTGCCATTTGCAACAACATGGATAGAGCTAGAGATTATAATGCTAAGCAAAATGAGTCAGTCAGAGAAAGACAAATACCATATGATTTCACTCATGTGGCATTTAAGAAACAAAACAAATGAGAAAAGGAAAAAAAAGAAAGAGAGAGAGACAAACCAAGAAACAGACTCTTAACTATAATGGTTATCAGAGGGGAGGTGGGTAGGGGGGATGTGTGAGATAGGTGATGGGGATTAAGGAGTGCACTTGCCTTGGTGAGCACCGGGTGATGTATGGAATAGTTGAATCACAATATTGTACACCTGAAACTAATATAACACTATGTTAACTATACTGAACTTAACATTTAAAAAAAATGAGATGATAGCTCCCAGGTAACTATTTTCTTCATATAATTTCAATCTCTCTCTTAATATAAAATAAAGGCGGAAATATCCTCTAAAAATACAAAATAGAAAATATACATAATTAACTATTTCAGTGCCTCTTTTTCAACCATCTGGTTACATGATTACTTAGTGTCAATCTAATTTAAATCCTTTCTAGAGCAAGTTCCAATATAGCTAATATGGAGGCAGCATGGTGAAGGGGAAAAAGGCAGTGCACTAAGAATTATATAGTGTCTTCTATCCTCAGGGCTTCCATTAACCATCTGTGTGACTGTAGGCAATTCTGGGGCTCTAGACTAGAAGGCTTGGACGCTCCTCTTCTGATGTGAAAATGGCATGATTCCATATGCAATTTCATAAAGTGAACTTGAATATAAACATATTCCTGTCCTTACCATAAGATTTCACTTAAAGTTGTAGGTAAATGGTATAACAAAACTACTAGAGAACGATTTTTCTTTTCTCCTCCCCCCCCCAAAAAAAAAAAAAGGAAAAGAAAAGAAAAATTATGCATGCTCTTCCTCCTATTGACATTTTCACCTCGGATTTGCTAATCATTTCCAAATGCCTTGCTCCTTTAACTACAATAACCATGCCAGCGAACATCTATTGAGCATTTCTTACGAGGCAGGCAATATTCTAAGTTTTACATAAGTCACCTTCTTTTATCCTTGTAACCAGCCTGCTATAATTACCCCCATTTGGCAACGAGAAGCACAGAAAGGTTAAATGATTTGCCCATAGTCACAGTCTTACGTAGTAAACAAAAGAATCAGAATTTGAACCCAGAACATCTGACTCCAATGCCCACATGGTAAGACTATAGTAAATATTAACAATTGCTTCCACCTAAGTTTTTATTATTTGCCAAGGACTGTTTCAAAGCACATTAAATACTTTATACATAATTTCATAACAATTCTGTGAGATATATATTCTTATCCCTGTAGTTATGATGGGAAAACTGGGACATAAAAGCTTATGTAACTTTCTCAAGGATGGGTAAGTATTAAATAGCAGAATCAAAATTTGATCAGTGCCCTGCTTCTTTTTATCTATTCTTTTCTTTCTTTTCTCTATCCTACCTTTTCTCCTTTTCTCTTTGCCATACCTCTTTTATTCACCCATTTTTTCCCATGTATTTTTGTCTTAAAATGCACAGTATCAGGTGCTTGATTCGTCTCTAACATTAGAGACAATGCAAGGCATATGTGTAAATTAAGATTGAAGACAAGATTAGAATATAGGGTATGTAATTCCAAGACCTCAAAGACCTATCATTATCTAAAAAAAAAAAAGTAATTCTACCTGAGTAGAATGGTAACTTAATATTTTCATATGTTTAATTATTGTAGGTCAATATATTTAGTAAAAATATGCATAGAAACATTATAAGCATACATGTAGTAACTTTAGGAATTACAGAAGATAGTGAAGTGTACTCTCATTATGTTGACATACGAATTCATTTTTTGTCTGTGTAATTGTCATATTGCTTCTCTTTGTATAAAATTTTCTTCTGAAAGGAAGCTTTAAGAATTACTTGGTTTATTTGCATAAATGTAATTATTATCATAATTTCTATTTAAAATTTTTATGTTGTCTCTTTAGTTTAATAAGATATTTTCAGGATTTATAGGATTTACTTTTAAACATCTTATTACATCACCTACAGAAGTAAGATTGTTAGACTCTTTGCATACACTGTTTACTTCTAACTGGTCTCTGTGGGGTTAATTTGTCACCATTAATAGTTGCATTTTCTTTGTTCTGTGGTGAATACTTCAGGGTTTTCTAATAAGACCAGTGCTTCCAAGGACTAACATAACTACACCATAATCTTGTCATTGGGGTTATCTCTAATATATATTCCAAATGAAACTTTTATCCATAAATTTAGAGACTCACTATGAATATCTGATGATTTTGTCAAGTTTCTTAGTAAAACTAATCTTAAGACCATAGGTTTTTAAGTTGTCTTTTTTTTCTCTAATACTCTTTTGAAAAAGTAATTATTTCATTATGGAAGGATTAAATCTGAAAGTATTATTACTAACAATGACTTTTTCAATATAAACTTATTAAAATGATTAAAAAACAAAATATAAAAACATAAAATTTAGTTTTCCTAGCGATCTAAATACACTGGCTATCAGTTAAGTTGTGGAATATATTTGGTATATGTATAGTACTCAACACTAAGGGACTGACAAATCTTAATTTACTAGAGTGAACAATTTTAGGTTAAGAAAGACTCAAATTTGACAAATATTTTTGTAAGAATTGGTTAAAGCATTGAAGCACTTTTTCAATATAGTATAGAAAAGGTAATATTGTACTTGTTTTTATTAGATGACTTCAAACAAATAACTACTGATTCTCAATTCAATACCAAAAATAACTGTAATATAGTGTGAATTCTGTTACGCTCTTTTAGTGCTGCCTTGTGCTTTCTAAGTAATAATTGTCACCATATATCAAGAACATCAAGAGTATGCTCTGTACTTTATAAACATTACTTTACTAAATCCTTACAACAGCTCTCTGAAGTAGCCTTTCTGATTTTCATTTTATAGGTGAGGAAACTGATTTTTAGAAAGTTTAATTAACATGCCTAAGAGGATACAGGCAGGAAGAGGGAAAGCCAAGTGTTGAGCAAAGCTCTGTCTCACTACAAAGACCATGCTTTTCTCTAGCGCCTTCAACGCCAAGGCCAATTCTGGTCAAGTGGTTTTTAAAGAGGAGGGAGAATATTTTATTTTGGAGGAAGAGCAGAAAAATGATGCTTTTTTAATTAATTCCCCCATCCTTGTCAATTACAACCCAAACTCCCATCTTAGGTTTTATACAACATTTTAATGTTGTCCTTCTTGCCCTTATCTTTTTTAGTTATTCCAAAGGATGAAAATGTTGGTTAAAACCACTGAGATAGTGACAGAATAGAATTAGATGCCTGGAACGTGTTAAGCCCTACCTCCCACAGTGCCACTAAATCCCGCTACATAGGATATTATCTGTATTACCTACAAGTAGAGGAGAGCTTGTTCCAGGGCATGAAGCATTCCCTGAAATAATATTCCTGGTTCCTTCATGTAGTCAACCAGTTCTTCAAATCACAAATCAGGGCTGATCCAGTTATAGAATAGTTATAGACTAAAAGCACAGAATGTACAGAACTGAAGTTTACAACACATGGGGAGAACTTGTATAATACTCTTTTTGAAGGTATTAATTTGTTTTGAATTTAAATGCAAACTAAAGAATCATTGTGTGTTAGGCAGAATAATTAAAAGTGCTCAAGGTTAAGTCCCAGACACACTGCATCAGAGATCTCTGAAATATCTCAGAACTAGAAAGGTGTTTTGAGCCACTTGTCATTTTTTTTTTAATATTGCTGATCTTATTATTGGATGCCGCAAGGTCTGCCATTGTTTCTGACCAATAATGACCATAGAGTAACTGCACACACAGTTTCTCTCACACAAAACCAGCAGTGACAGCTTCAAGAGAACTAATTTTAAACATATACTTGAGATTGAGCATAAATGTCATTACCACCATCTGCAAAGCCAGTTGCGGTGATAATAGGTACAGCCACCATAATCAGTCCACTGCTGCTCCAAACATACTTCATCAAGAATTGCTCTATCATGATGTACCACAAACGTTTGGATAAAATGAGGTTTATCTGATCTGCTAAAGCTTTGTAACTTTTCTGGAGTTGCTCCATTTCTACCTATGGAGGGAAGAAGAGATAAGGATTAACCTAGCAGGAACTATAAAATTAAATATTATATGTTTGAGGACTTTCAAATATATAAGCATATATATTTTGTTTTACTTAGTATAGTATTATCTATGATTCTAACAACCAATAAATAGATCAATATCAGGATTAGCCATTATTATCTAGTTTTGGCCACACCTGTATTATTTTTAAAAAAAACCATAATGCTCAGTCAGTATGATGTTAAGTATAAAATACATATAAGTGATTTATAATTATGATTTCAAAATTATATGTATAAGATGTTAAAATTAAATAATATCCTGTGAGACATGAATAAACCATGTTAGACCTTATCTTCTTTGATCAAACCAAAAACATCTAAAAATAAAGACATGACACATATATGTGTAATTAACTCCACTTCTGAACTAACTCAATTTACTGGATTTTCTCTTAAATGCAAGAAGCCTACAGGATGCTATAATTTACATCACCGAGTTCAATGATTCAAGAGGAATGACCAATCAGTATGGTTACTATAACACATGAGACCAATTTTCAAGTGGGAGTAGAAGTCCTAAATTTGCTTTAAATTTTCTTCTTCAGGTTGCTACTACTTCAGAATTTTTTTGATAATTGATGATGCTTCAAAAATTAAATAATTCTATTTGGTAATTAAAATACCATTTTCAGCTTCAGAATTCCTTAATATTTCATTTGCAAATTCATTTGTATTAAGATTTCAGATGCATCACCATAAAAATTTCCATCATAGTTAATATTCTGAAGTTACTTTAATGCACTGCAAGCTTATGTAATTAGGCTAACTATTTTGGGGATCTACTTGATGTTGAAAATCTTTAATATTTAAAAATAACATTCTGGAACTCCTTTTCTCATCCTCATTTCTTCTCTAATCTTAGCTTTTCCCTCAAAGCTAGGCAAAATTTCATTTCATTGCCTCTTTTTATTTGTGTCAAAATATGGTGCTGAACATTAACTAAGAGTAATGTAAATGCTGTTTGTGAGACACATTCTCCTGCAATTCTTAGGACTGAGGTCACTCCATTGATCAGATATGCAAAATTGTCAAACTTGTCTTTCATGTAAAAGCATGGTTTTTTTCCCCTTCTTGAAAAACAAAGGAACAACAACAAGAATACCATCCTAAATTTACCAACCTAGTGGAAATATGTTTACTGAGTTCCAAACAAAAATTTTCTTCTAATGCTCTAGGACCAACCAGTTAGAATTTAAGTTTTATGAAAATGTTTTGGAGATAATTCTGAACATATTTGGGTAACTGAGGCTAAGTAGACTGTTTTTCAGATTGCTGAAAATCTTATTCTCATGAAACTTCAGAAAAGTTTGCACTCCACAGTTCTTTAACAGATTGTAATTAAAAAGGTAAGGAAGCATATATTTCAAAACAGGTTTAGATGTCATAGAAATCTAAAACGCTAAAGAAGTGGGTCCATCAACAGGACAACAGATGGTATCTAGCACTGCAGTGGCAGCTGGAAGAGTCTCACATTTCACTCATCACCTTAATTTCTGTCTTACCTTATGTCCTCTGTAAAAGGCAATTTCTTCGACATTGGCTATAATTCTGGAGTGCACATACCGCAAATAGCCTTTTCTGTGAGCTTCTTCAGCCACCAATTTACCAAATTTGGGAGAGCAGGCTTTCAAAACTTTAGCAGTGGCATATACCACAAGTCCTGCTAGTAGGGTGGGTCCAATTGGGCTCGCTCCTCGGGATGTAGCAGTCTGGATAAGCGTATAGGAGGTCAGGATTACATCTAAAATAGGCTTGGTCAGATTGGAATATAAGTGAGCCACAGATTGGGAGAACATCATAATATCCTCAGTAAGAGATTGGTCAGGGTTTGCCAGCCTCCCATCCATGTTGATCACCTTATAATAAGTCTGATTTGTAAAATAGGTTTCATAGGCATGGTCTACCAGGCGAGTTCTGAAGGCCAAAGCCAGTTTGCACTCCAGGTACCTGATTGCACTGTTAACAAAGGTGGCAGGGATAGCAATCATAAGCCACTTGATTAATTTGATGATGAAAGTCCGAGGCTTCTTTTCCACGATGCTTTTCACGATTTTTCCATCCAGACCAGCCACGTAGATAGACAGAAAGGTTCTTGAGATTAGAGCCACCGAGTGGAGGCAGAGCCAGCCTGTTTCAGTGGTCACAAGTTTTGGAAAGAGAATTTTCCGAAGTTCTAGCAGCTGTTTGAAAAAATCTGCATTCACTCCAGGACAAGGTTTTTTACAAATGTTCTCGGTGCAATGCAGTATTTCTCTGTTCTCTGCAGCCGGATAAACTGCTTCTTTTTTCTTCCTGTGGCCAGATTGCTTTAAACGCTTGCCAATGATGGGATAGAGTGTTTTCAGAGCATATGCCGCAGCCACCAGGCAGGCAGCCCTTTTAGCAGCACTCGATCTGGTCCATTTCACCCGATCAGCTGCTGCATTTAGCATATTTGTCATTTTCCCAGTTACCCAAACAGGCTTCAAAAGGAATTGGTTTTAAAAGATCATGCTCCACGGGAATCCCCAGCAAATGTTTCAGTAAGTCCTACAGCGTTCCATAGTCTGCAGCATTTCTCCTCTTCTGTTTTTTGTTTTTGTTTTTGCTTTAATTTTGCTCTGCTGTGACAGATGCAGCAGAGCTCAGACTCCAAGGCATCTACGGGGATGAATCCCTCAGAAGCTCAAGCTGCACCAAGCCGCCCCAGGCTCCTCCCTCTCGGGCTCCTCATTGGCTGGGAGAGCGGTGGGACCTTGGAATCCTCGCTGCCTCCCTTTGAACCTTGAAAATGAGGAGAGCAAAACGAATTACATCTTTAAGCAGGAATTCAAAGAGTTAAACGTCTATTTTAGGAGAGGTCGAATCAGGGCAGCTGCTGGCGACAAAACCTGCCCTAGCTACTGAGCATGCTCAGCGTCACTTAGAAGCCCACAGAAGTTTCAGAATATACATCTCTTCTCTGAGGTTTTGGTAGGTACCACAAGGGGAAGAGCAAAAAGAAAGGGAGATTTTCAAAGAGCTATAAAACGAGATGAGGGAGAAGGAGCTAGGGAGATGAGGGAGGAGGGACAAGAGGGTTGACAGAAAAAGAATCTGAAAAGGGTATGCAATGAATCTAAAATGGAGAGAGAAGAAAGTGACAAGTTTGGAGGGCACTGGAAAGAACAAAGTATCAAATACTTAGATCTGCTTTTTGGTGCCACTCCCCTCCCCCCATTTTATTTTTTTCTCTCTGTGGTATCACATGAAGTCCTAAAACCTATCAGACAAGATGTGGTTGAGGGTTCCCCCCCCCCTTTTTTTTTCTGGTAAATAAGTAGAAATCTTCTGTATTATAAAAAAATAATTATTTGCTATACTTTCATCTCCGTGTTTACTTGTCCTTATAAAAAAATCTTCGAGCCCCGTAACTACTATTTTTAGCAATGAAGCATATTTATTTACAATGTGACTATTAAACCAGTGCAATGTTTCCCTTTTTCCATCTCCCTGTGTTCTTTAGATAGTTGTACTTGGAGGTATGTGACTAGCTTCTCCAGAACATTACTTATTTTTCAAGAGTTTTGTTTGTTTTTGTCTTTTTCAAGCTTTTGTTTTGTTTCTTTTGTTTAGGCTTAGAGATAATCTCCTGGTTACTTCCCATGTCCATCTTGGTTACTTGACAAAAAGCAAGTGTGTTAAAGAAAAATTCTGTACATCACGAATGGAGGACTTAAACTGCTAAATAGTCAAGCAAAATTCTGCTTGACTATGTTCAGAATTATCTCCAAATATTAAATATTAAAAATATTCAAAAAATGTAAAGAGCCTTTTTTTAGGTAAGGTTGGGTATATTCCCAAATATGCAAAAACATTTTTGCTTTCCCACCCGCTCCCCCTATACACAACATACATACACATCTCTAGTCATCTGGAAGTCTGGGAAAATATGCATTAAACAGAGGTTGGCAAATTACAACCAAATCTGGCCCTTTAGCCAAGAATAGTTTATACGTTTTAAAGTGGTTGAAAACACATCAAAAGAGGTGCGCTTGGGTGGCTCTGTTAAGTGTCTGCCTTAGACTCAGTTCATGACCTCAGGGTCCTGGAATTGGACCCCAAGTTGGGCTCCCTGCTCAGCCAGGAGCCTGCTTCTCCCTCTTCTTCTGTCCCTCCCCTGCTTGTACTCTCGCTCTCTTGCTCTCTCCCAAATAAAGAAATAAAAATCTGAAAAAAAAAATACATCAAAAGAAGAATATTTTATGACATGAAACGGTTCTGAAATTTTTATTTCGGCATCCAGAAATAAAGTTTTATTGGAACATAGCCGTACCCATTTATTTGCTTATTGTTTATGGTTTTCAAGTCACAGTGACAGAATTGAGTAGATGAAACAGAGCCTAAATATTTACTCTACCTGACCCCCTTCAGAAGAAGTTTGCCAACCCCTGTGATAGAATATAAAACTTGTCTCAGTGTTGAATGATCTTTGTTATTCAGTTTACTATGAGTAAAGAACTATTCTTTTATAAGTAATAATATTCGTAAACTTTAAAAACTCTTTTCCCATGTACCTATATTAATTCCAAGAATCATCACAGGTCTCTTTTCGTTTGTTTGCATTCAATTCAGCAAATTTATAATGCATGAGTGGCAAATTCATGCAAGTCTCTTTGATAGTTGGCCATATTAGCGGCACAATCATTTCATTAAGACTTTCTAAGTCTGTGTGTAGAGATCATGGTGTTATAGTAGGTATTTTCAACATCTTTTATTCCTAATCTTATGCTTTTCATGTGTCAAATAAGGCTGTCTGACATTTACAAATTTTAATTCTTTATGTCACATCTCCTCACTGGGACAGACAAGTGGAAGGCCAGGGTAAACTTAAGTGGGAATGACAAGAGGGTGTTCAGCCAGGCAGAACATGCTACACAGAGGGATGTGTAGGTCAGAAAGCTGCTGGCAGTCGAGGCAAGTGGCTTACATCACTGACATAGGACAGCATTTCATAGAAGGAGCAGTGTAGTGGGAATCTAGATGCAAAGAACATTAGAGATCCAAACAGGCCCACGCTTAATTGTAGCTAGGTCAGTTTACCAAGTGATATGGAGGCTGGGGTACAGGAGCAAGCTTTTAATGTGTGGTGAAAGACTTGTTAGAATGAGGATGTAGGTATGAGGAAAATAAGATAGAAATTTGGTTGCTAGAATTGTGTACAAGGAAAGTTGAAAGCCAGTTACTATAACTGGGGAAAAGGTCAATGTGAGATTTGACTTGATGTTGAGCTCCTTAAGTACAGACCTAAGTACAAAACCATTTAAATTCTACTCCCACCCTTCATTCCACCTTGCTCCCAAAGGTCAGATTTGGTCCTAGCATCTGAGACTATGTTCCAGCCTTCAGGACATTCAGAGGAAGTATTCAAGATGATAGGAAACCAGATAGGTAATTCCAGTTGGAAATATATCCCACTTAAGTAAGAAACTAAGAATGTCAAGGTAATTCTTTCATTTTTTATACTGGTGATATTCAATTAAAACAAAGATAATATTAATTTGTTTTGAATTCCAAATTAGGTGACAAAAAGGAGGTTCAAAGAAATCACTTGTTACTACACTAAACATAATTCAGCCTAATTTCTACTCAAGCTTCTCAACTTTACATGTGTTTGTATGGAAAAGTATTAAAATTTGCTTAAGAGAGGAGAAAGATCTTAGAAAAAGATCTTGAAAATGCATAAAAATTAAAAATAAATAATAGTTATCAAATTACTCTCTTCTCAAGTGTGATTTTTTTTTAAAGTATATTTCATGCCCAGTGTGAAACCCAATGTGGGGCTTGGACTCCCGACACTGAGATTAAGACCTGAGCTGAGACCAAGAGTTGAATGCTTAACCAACTGAGCCCCTGAGGTGTGATATTCTTAACCAACCTAGGTGACCCTGAGGTGTGATATTCTTAACCAACCTAGGTGCCCCTGAGGTGTGATATTCTTAATGTCAGTGTCAAAGTGAACTGTGAACTACTAATATCCATGGAAGAGCCAGATTAAATAGATTCTCTATATACTCAAGAATATATATAAAACAAATTAAACCATATGCTTTATAAACTGTAAAACATCATTATAAAAAATGATTTTATAATAGATCTACATATACAAACATATAAATAAAAAATGTATAATGTAGACAATATATATGTTGTATGTTTAGATAGTAAATCACCAGAAAGTAAATATTTTTTAATAATAAAGATAAATTAAGATTTAAGAATTTTATGTGGATTTCCTTTCACCAAATGCTAAGTAGTATTTCATCTGTGCTGTATTCCTTTCTTGAACTGTTTCCTGACCCAAGAGATTACCTTATTGCCCTACTGGCCCTAAAATAGCACTGTGTTTGACTCATTATCTATCGATCATGTTAGTCTTATTCATGTGAGGCAGAAACAACACTAAAGATGAGAGCTTAGGTCAACATTTCAGCTGTTAAAAATAACCACCTAATAACTAGTTCATAAGGAAATGTCTTTTGCTGTGAAGGAAAAACCAGCAAATATCTTGTCTGAAGATGTGTCTCATAGGTCAATTTTTTCCTTAGCCTAATTGACCACTTCTGCCTCTCTGTGACTGGAAGGAAAGCAGTGAGAGTTCTTGATTTCTCAGTAAATTGATCAACCTCTCCTTTATGTCCTTTCACATACAATATATCAAAAGAGTCGGTTAATCCTTTAGCAAATTATTTTCCCCTTTTAGTTAATTTAGTCAATTTGTACCTGCTTAAAAATGTTGAAAGTAGGAAAGTCTAATAACTCTGGGTCATTGCTTCTGCCTTGACTGTATAGTTTAGTCACTGAAAAATGATCAGCCACTCCATGTGGAAGACTAATTTGTTCTGAAATGCTGTATTCACCTGGTCTGATTAAAACCATAATAGGTATACTTGGTGAATTTTTATTATAAAAATCAGTATTTATGTGATTAAACAAGATATCTACCCTGGGACATAATCCTATTTTATGTACTCCTTCCCAATGACTTAACAGAAAATATTTGAAATTTTGAGATATTCCCTAGGTTAAATTCTGGAAAACAATCATGACAATTGAGGGGGGAGGGTACTTTGTGCATTTATTTGTGACAAGAGATTTCTAGTTTCCAACCAAAATATCATAGAAAAGTTTGTAGGATAAATGTTTTGTGAGGATATACAAACATAACGCAGAAATGAGCAGCAAAACCCAATTCTTGATTTGAGATTTTTTTCAGTAAGATTTTGGGCCTTTACAGCTTAAATAAAATTTTGATCACTGTCAGAAACTCACAAAAGGTACAGAATAGTAAATCACTACAGTGCAACGTTCCTAATAAACATCTGTTTACTTAATATTAAAACCATATGTGAAAGGTATTTAAAGGATTTGTATGGGGAGTGATAAGTGGGAATGCAAGCTTCACCTTTAGGATTAGGGATCTTGTAGCTTTGTCTTTGCCTTCTTTTTCTCCCCCAAGTCTGATCTTTGATCTGAAAAAGAAGGCTGAGCCCAATACAGAACTAAATAAAATTATGGTGGAGGTGGCTTGAAACACTAACCCTGTGGCCACTGTCGGAAACTTCATTTACTTAGGCTTCCCTTGCCTCAGCGGTTAAAACTGCTGATTCCTCTTCCCTTAGGCGGACTGGCTGCTTTCCCACAGCGTCCCTTGCGGCCCTATCAGGCCACTGTCTCCGCAGAAACCGCAGAGGCTTTCGGGAGGCTCGCAAGAAGCCCGCGTTGGCGCAGAGGCTGTCGGGAGGCTGGGCCCGGAAGGAGTTGGCTGAGGCTGAAGAAGCTGTGGCGAGGCGCAGAAGGGAGACGTGTGAGCTTCTGCCTTTGGGGCCTCAGAAGTTTCTGAGACATGAATTGGGTCGGGGGATCCCGGTGAGTTGTGTTGCTGGAGCTCCAGATTGTAGGCCTCGAGTGCCTGTACGTTTATTCCCATAATGGCGTTTCTTTCCTAAGCCCCGGAGGGGTGGACACAGCCTGAGCTGGAGAGACCTTGCCAGGAGTGGGTGTTTTCATTGGTAGCCGAGTTGGGAGACCCTAGTCACCACCTCTCTGTTCTAAACCAAAAGCAAATCGGCTTCTCCGTACAGTCTTTCCAAAGGCTTCGGGTGTGGGGCCCACAGTGAGTATGGTTCTCCGCTCCCCCTCCCTCGTGTCCCACGTCTTCCTTCTCTAATGAGGCCTCTCAACACCTGAGCCCTCTTCTGCCTTCTTCCCGACTCTGCCCCTCTCTCATGACAAGTTTTTTTCTCGTGCAATATATAGTTTCTGCATGAATTTGGACAGTATTATGGAAGAGACCATTCCTTGCTGCCCCTAAATTCATGGGTGGGGGGTGCGGTGGCAGTATCAATCATTAATTTAGTTTGCTTTTTTAAAGGGAGGTAAAGTGAACAGTATTTATTTATTTTTTAAGATTTATTTGAGAGACTGGGTGCACGCATGTGTGCATGTGAGCTCACAAGTGGAGGGAGGGGCAGAGAGAGAATCTTCAAGCAGACTCCCTACTGAGCAGGGAACCTGACATGGGGCTCCATTTCAAGACCCTGAGATCATGACCCAGGTGCCCCTAAAGTCAACAGATTTTCACTGTAATAACTCATAAGAAAATTTGTAATTTATTTTATATTTAGCTTTAATCACATGAAGCATGATGGGTTGACAATGTAGTTTTATGTAACATTTTCATTGCCGTTGGCCTACAGTCCACTAGGATAGAAATAATGTGGACCTGTAATTTCATTTGATGAAATTCCTTGATGAAAGGAATTTTTAAAATCGAAATATTAATCTATTAAATACAGTGTTTGTTACAAGTAGACGCAGAGCGTGGTGATATCGTTAGAATATAAACATTTACATTCTAAGGAATTTTGTAAGGAGGAAGACAGCTTTTATGTTCACCAAGTATTGTAACTATGCCCAGTAATTTTAGCAGAAGCATTTATCCTATTGAAGAATATGTTAGCGTTGTATTTTAGAAATGTCTCTGAATTACTTCTGGCTGTTCTAGCATCACACTTCTACTTTGGAGAAAATGGAAAATTCACTTACAGGCTTCACAAGATTTAGGTGATATGTGATTATAATTTGATGTTTTTGAATTGGACAGTCTTTAAAATGTGAATATTAAATGAGATATGAAATCATTTTACAAATGCTTAAGTACTGTTAAAATGTAGATGCCATGATTCTCTCATATATTTAAAACTTCTGGCTAGTCAAAGAGTAATATTTTAGTTGCTGCTGGGAGGATGCAAAAGCAATATACTGCAGGAAACTTAGTCTAGCGGTGTGTTTCTCAGAATGAGGTAGTGCTGTGCCTGGAGGTATTAGGTACCACTGGGGCTTAAGAAACCACAGAAGAAACATGACACCTCTCCCTGGAGCATCAGTTTTACTCAGGGATTAGAGGAAAACATATTTTTAAATTTAAACAAACGTGGATACATTATGAAGTAAAGTGCAAAATTCTTCCGATATTTTAAGGTAAAAGCTACAATTTTAAATACATTTTCTTGGGGGAATGGACTCCTTAAATCAAACCCCAGATTGGTAACGAAACAGTGAGTATTTTCATTTTCTACTATCACAGTAGACAAGGGTGGAAAAGATTAGTTGATCAAGGCTTAGTAATGACTACTAGCTGCTGATCAGAGCTATTATAGACTAGACATTTTAATCCATATCCCAGTCCATCCTGGAGTACTTGTTTATTACCCTCCATTATTTGAGTTGTTTTTTGGTTGAAAATTTTGAGAACTGTTAAGAACTTAAATATAGACAAATGAAATAATTGGAGAACATTTACAAAGCTCCATCAGAACTGCACCCTCAGAGCATTCAACATTAATTAAACAAATAGGTTGTCACATGCCTCCCTGTTTAGGGCAAACTCTGTATGGGGTGGGGGAGGGAAATTCAGAAAAGAAAAAGATGTAATTTTGATCCACGAAAGTAATCCGTGGTAGAATGGTGAGAATAGAATTAGGTAAATGACTATAATACTGAATAGTTAAATAGCACTTAATATTAAAACAAGCACTCTTCTAAGTGTTTTTTTACATGTTTGCTCATTTACTCTTAACAAGGATCTCATGGGGTATATACAAAGGTTATCCCTATTTTACTGATGGGGAAACTGAAGCACTGTTAAGGTTAAGTGACTTGCTCAAGGTTACCCAGCTAATCAGTAGCAGAGTTAGGATTTGAGAACAGTGTGCTTAACTACTATGCTATGCTGTGTAGAAACATGAGTATTGTGAAAGTCACACACATAAAGGGCTGTGGATACTTCGAGAACCGAGAAATGGGAAATTACATGAAACTTTGAAGGATAGCAATATTGTACAGAACAAGCACCACAGAGAAGCAAGGAAGCACAGGTTCATAAATTTGAAAAGGAGGTGAGATAAATAATTGATCAAATTGGAGACCTAGTTTTTAAGCAAGGCTTAGGAGAGATGGGTTGAGAGGAGAGGTATTAAAGAAATTGAAAGGGTTATTTGTCAGACAGCAGGTGGGTCTGCATTAACCCAGGAAACCAGTAAGGGGCTTTACACATTTTTGTTAAGGGAATTAAAGAAGCAGGCTATAGCAGTTTATGTTTTAATCATAGCAGTCTGATTGTATACACAACTGGAAGTAGAGTATTCTTGTATGTTGTAGGAAGCTGATAAGTTTAATAGCAGAATCATTTGATAGGATAATTTTTAATTTTTTAAAAAGAATTTATTTTAAAGGGGGGGGGTAGGTAGGGGCAAAAGGAGAAAATCTGAAGCAGACTACCTCCTGAGCTCGGAGCCTCATGTGTGGCTCGATCTTGCCACCTCCAGATCATGACCTGAGCTGAAACCAGAGGTCAGATGCTTAACCACTAAGGCTCCCAGGCGCCCCAGTAGGAGAATCTTTATAATTGCAAAGGTCTTTACAGTTTTTCTTGGCATAAAACAAATGTGGCGTTTGATATTTTGGTACTGTTAATTTTGGGGATTTTACCAGTGAAGTGTCTGGGTTTTTTTTGTGTGTGTGTGTGTGTGTGTGAAATAAAAAAGGGAAAGGATTGGTGGCTAGGGAAGAAGTAAGGTTCCCTTATTTTTTCTTGTCAGAATTACTGGGTTTGGCTTTAGTGTTATAGTCTGTGGACATTTTTGCAAGATATCATGACATTTCATTTCAAACAGTCTTATTTTGGTTAGAGATTGGTCTAAGGTGGGAGTAGTTTATGGGTCTCTGATAGCAATTCTCAATCAACTGTCTCTGAAACTTGCTAATCACTGGTAACGTCAGGTTTTTCAATTTAATGGTCTGTTCTTTTTTTCCAAGATTATATATATATATTTTTATTTTAAAAATGCCCCTCACCTTTTAAGTTCTTTTCTTGACAGAGTTAAAATATCAGTCATTTGTCAGTCTTGCCATTTAAATTATTTTTTCCTTTTACTTGTCTGGAATCATTGCTCTAGAACTCTAATTCTTTTTTTTTTTTTTTTTTTTAAGATTTTATTTATTTATTCGACAGAGAGAGACAGCCAGCGAGAGAGGGAACACAAGCAGGGGGAGTGGGAGAGGAAGAAGCAGGCTCATAGCGGAGGAGGAGCCTGATGTGGGGCTCGATCCCATAACGCCGGGATCACGCCCTGAGCCGAAGGCAGACGCTTAACCGCTGTGCCACCGAGGGGCCCTAGAACTCTAATTCTTGTTTTATACTTTTTATATGTCACTTAGACCCTGTGTTTTCCTAGTCAGATTGAGGTATAAATTTGAGACAGGACAGGTATAACCACTGATTTTTTAAAATTTGGAAACGATTTTCTTTTATTTCCCTGTTTATTGGTCAGTGACTTGTTTCACCAAATTCATAGCCACCTCAGACATGAAGGTGTTAAGATAGGAGAGGAAGGAGCATATAAAGATGTATCCAGTCTTTGGGCTACAGTATGTGTTGAGTTCAACTATAGATGGACTATATCACACTATATAAAGTATACTATATATAAAGTATAAGAAAAACATTTTTTTATTAGGGGAAATTTATTTTGCAACTTAGATTGAATAATGCAACCAGTGTCATAAGATGGGCGCAGATAAAATTCTGCTTAAATTTAGGTAAGGGAGAGGTTTGCATTTGTAAATGTAGGCCTAGAATGTTTGTGCAAAATATTTGTTGAGTGCTGTGTACTGAGCTTTGTGCCAGGTGGGCATGCAAAATAATGAAATTTAGTCTTTTTCTGAGAGATTTATATTTTATTGGGTGTGGGGATATGCCATGCCATTAAGTTTGAAAATGTTTAAGATAAGGGGCCAAAATACTTAAATGCTTTAAGAAAGAGATACTCTGAACAATAGGAGAATATAGGATAGTTTTAGCTGAAGCTTTGGCAGACAGAAACAAGAATAAAGGAAAGTTTGGATGGAGAAACAAAGATGCAAGTAAACATTACATAAGTAGTTGGAGATAAGATTATATATTTAAAAATTTAGAAATGTATATGTGTGTGCTTGATAGTGAGGTTGAAAGCCAGACTGAGAAGTTGAAATTTAATTTGTTAGTTATTGAGTCATACAAATTTGAAAGTAACACAATCAAGATGGTATTTTATGGCTGTGGTATTAGTGTTTTGTAGCTTGGAAATAATGGGGTGAAAAATTTAAGATAATGGTACCAGTTAGAATTATGATGGGGAAAAAAAGTTAATACTATTTTTCCATTTTCTGGTATCACTGTATATTCTCCAAATCGAATCAATACAAGTCCTAACTCATTTTGTAGGTTTCATGAGCTATGTGATTTTGGGTTAATAAACCTCTCCATACAAGGGCAGAACCTTCTGTATGGAAAAATAATGCAAAGTCATGACTACAAAATTAGATACAGGGCTTGGAAGGGGCATTTTCACATTAAGGGCCCTGAAGCTTAATCTTAATTAGCTTTACAATAAATTCTCTTTATAGTAAATTAGTCTCTGTGCATCTTTTCTTTATTTGTTAAATGCACTGTGAACATTGCCCTGTTTGCATGATGTAGTCATGATTTATGCTTGTGGTCCTAGAGGCATGCCCAGTTTAGCATTTGTCTTGGGAGTTTTTGTTTTTTAACTAAAGAAACTACCATTACTGTTTCTGTTAAAGTGAGCCCAGATAGATTCAATGAATGGCCTATTTTTTTTTTTTTTTTTAACTTCTGCTGCCGTGGTCTGTATTAGTGCATGAGCTGAGTGTGCAGTGAAGGGAGTTCTCACTTTAACGTGTGGTTAAATCTAAAGACATCCAGTGATAACTCGGGAAAGACACTTTCCAGATCGAAAATAATTAACCACTCTTTTTAAAGACAGAATAGAGGGTACCATTTGATAGAGTGTGTTGGGACTTGAGCAGCTAGGGACAATTAACTTGCTGGTTGGGGTTGCAGAAGTATTACATAACTGCTGCCCTGCTGGCCAGTTGTACCAGCTAGTTGTGCTACAATGTGCTGAAGTCTGAGAGATTTGTATTAGCTCCATACCTGGATGTGGGGACAATATGAAATATGGGAAATTTTAGGTTAGATGTAAGTGAAATATTTGTAAGAAATAGAGACTAAACTCTTGTCCTGTCAGAGAGCATACAGAGAGTAGTAGGAAATGTTCCTTTAATGGTTTTTGTCAACTATTTTTTTAATATTAACAGTTAATGCTTTTGTAATCTTTTCAGTAGCAGGGAACTCAAAGGAAAATTAATGCTTAAAAATAAATTAAGTACTGATATTTTGTTTTTAAGTTGATGATGAACCTGTAAGTAAGACACAAAATTTTTACCAGCATTTAGCATCTCTCATGGTTATGTCATTGACCACATGACAAGCTGAAGACACAAATCTACTGAAAAAGCGTCAGGATTTACTTTCAGATTTAGTAGTTATTTTAAGGAGTTTATAGTGGTGAACAATAATTTGACACATGTAACTGCAGAACATTGAAGATAAAATTGTAGCTGCAATGATAATATGAATACACATTTGGTGGATTATAGCATCACGTGTTAAAGAGGGCTCTTACTAAATTACATAGCCTATGAAACCAAGATATACTTGGATTGACTGTGGTTTACGTGTATTTCACAGTTGCATCCAAAGAAGCTTGGTATTTTACCAAATGGAAGTTGCAGTTGTCAAAATTTTGAACAATTTTATGTATGTGCGGTTAATGTAATTGAATTACAGTGTTTCTGAGACAATACTAATGTTGAAAAATACTTTGGCATGTCATTATAAGCTTTCTCTCCTTGTTGCCTTTCATTAAATGAATTTCGTAAACATTAGAGTTTTTGAAGAATTACTGTGTAAATCAATTCATGTGTTCTACGTTGTTTTGAACATTTTTGTAAGCAAGTTCTCTAAATTTTGGTGACATTTTGTTTAAAAAAATGTTTATTCAAATAAAGTAAGTCTTTATTTCATAAGTAGAGTGGAAAAACTTCAACATTTAAAGCTTTAATGAATTAAAATTATCGAAAATAACGTTTTTAAGATTTAATTGTGAATAGCCTGAAACATACATTCATGTTGCGGTATCATTCACTTTCTAAAATCTCTTCCACTATGTGACTCAGGAGATGGCTGCTCATGTTTATCATTATAGCCTGTAACTGTGAAATAATTTTTTCTTTGTGAAAGTACTATAAAAATTCAGTCTGTTAAGAACTTAATTTAGGCTCCGTATTTTAAGTATTAGATTTCTGCCTTATTGATTTGACAATTTTTTTCTCAATACCTTACCTTTTATAATTCATCCATCTCTAAAAACTTTTTTCTTGTATTATAAGAGAAAAATTTATGTAAAAGCCATAATGTTCTACACATATCATTACTATTCCTGACACATCAGGTAGACCTGTTTTAGTTTTGTGGAAAGCCAATGTAAGTACTTTTTCTAGGCTAGTTACTGTCCTGAATCTTAATAAGTTTGCTAGCTAACAATGTTGGATTATGATGTTTTAGATTAAATTAATTTCCGTGTAATACAAGCTGTAAAATACTGTTTTTCATTTGTTCTATTTATTGTATTTACAGTTTCCACTTTTAATCACACAAGATACTATTATAAGATCTAAACAATCTGGAAACAGTTTCTTTTGCATGGCACCGTGCCACTAAAAAATAAACTAAGCAGCAAACTAAAAAGCAAAACAAAAGAAACAAAAAGCAATTCAAGACCGTTAAGACATAGGATACCCATAGTATTTAATTCATATTGTAGTTTCAATATCTCCTGCATACTCCATGTAAAATGTATGTTAGTGTTGTTTTTTATCTTGGTCAACCTGTTTGCCTTTGTGTCTTTTTTGGGTTTTTTTTTTTTTTTTTTGAAGAAAGTATTTCTTTAGCCTTTTCCTTTAAATCTTTCTTTACTAGAAAGCATAGTAAGGAGCAGAAGCATTGATACATTACTGTTGTCAGCATGCTTTTCTTTCTTTCTTTCTTTCTTTCTTTCTTTCTTTCTTTCTTTCTTTTTTTTTTTTTTTTTTTTTTTCTTTTCTTTCTTTTCTTTCTTTTTTTTTTTTAAGACATCCAGAGAGAGTAGGAACACAGCAGGGGGAGTGGGAGAGGAAGAAGCAGGCTCCCAGTGGAGGAGCCCGATGTGGGGCTTGATCCCAGGACTCTGGGATCACACCCTGAGCCGAAGGCAGACGCTTAACGACTGAGCTTAACGACTGAGCCACCCAGGCGCACCCCAGCATGCTTTTATTTCTTTGTGCATTGCTTTGTCTCTCTTTTCTCACCCCTTATCCTTTTTCCTCCTTCTCTCCCCATCTCTTAATTTCTTTCCTTCCCTTAACCTTTTTACACCTCTCTATTATACTTTATTCTTTCTTACAATGAATAATGTAACAAATATCTATATTCCTGCTTTCCAGATTTGATAATTTATAGAGTGTTCTATGAACAGGTTATGATCTACTACTGATTTTCTTCTAGCATGTAGCTATAATGGCAACTAATATTGTTCGTTCTTCTATTGAAAGAGATGGTTGCAATACATTTTTCTAAAAATCCATTTTCCTGAGTAACATGGTAATTGCTGGTTAGCTACATTCTTAATGGTAGTTAGCTACATACTTAATATTGCAGTTGTCAAAGTAACAACTTCTGGGGATTCATATTATACAGTGGCAAACTGTCTTTAATTATGTGCACATTTTTCTTTGTCAGGTGTAAAATTCTAGTTCCCCCTTTATTTAGGGTCTATGTTCTCCCTTTGGTATCTTATTTTTTCTAGCTTTATTGAGGTAAAATTGACAAATTGTAAGATATTTAGAGTGTACATTGTGAAGGGATTCCCATAATCAAGTTATCACATCCATCACCACACATTATTTCTTTTGGTGAGACCATTTAAAATCTCTCAGTAAATTTCAGTTATATTTTACAATATTGTCAACTATAGTTGACATGTTATACATTAGATCCTCCACCTCATTCATCTGAAAAACTTTTTAGCCTTTAAAAAATCTTTCTCTATTTCCCAAAACCTCCATCAGTCACTTTTCTAGTCTCTGTTCCTATGAATTTGACTTTTAAAAAGATTCCCATATAAGTGATGCCATGTGGTATTTTTCTCTGTCCTGCCTATCATTTATCATTATGCCCTCTAGGTTCATCTAGAGGGCATAATGTGGTTTGATGTTTTTTCTTTCTAAAGGCTGAATGATATTCCAGTGTGTGTGTGTGTGTGTGTGTGTACACAACACATATACACAACAATACACCACATTTTCTTGATCCATTCCTCTATTGACAGACACGTAGGTTGCTTTCATATCTTGGCTATTGTGAATAATGCTGCTGTGAACATGGGAGTAGAATTATCTCCTTTTTTTTTTTAAAAAAAAGATTTTATTTATTTATTTGACAGACAGCCAGTGAGAGAGGGAACACAAGTAGGGGGAGTGGGAGAGGAAGAAGCAGGCTCCCAGTGGAGCAGGGAGCCCAATGCGGGGCCCGATCCCAGGACCCTGGGATCACGCCCTGAGTGGAAGGTAGATGCTTAACGACTGAGCCACCCAGGTGCCCCTAGAACTATCTCTTTGAGATACTGAATTCTGTTTGGATATGTACTCAGAAGTGGTATTGCTAGATCATGTGGTAGTTCTATTTCTAACTTTTTGAGGGAACTCCATACTGGCTCAGTGGCTTTCCATAGTGGCTGTACTGATTCACATTCCCACCAACAGTACAGAAGGGTTCCCTTTTCTCTACTTCTTCCCCAGCATTTATTATTTCTTTTCTCTTTGTTAAATTCTTCCTAGGGGTAAGGTGATAAATCATTGTGGTTTTGATTTGCATTTCCCTGATGATTAGTGATGCTGAGCACCTTTTGCATGCACTTGTTAACCATTTGTACGTCGTCTTTGGAAAGTATCTGTTTAGGTTCTTTGCCTATGTTTTAAAATTTTTATTTATTTATTCATTTTTTATTTTAAGTAGTTTCCATGTCCAATGCAGGCCTTGAACTCATGACCTCAAGATTAAGAGTCACATGCTTTACTGACTGAGCCAGCCAGACACCCCTATCATTTTAAAATTTTAATTCCAGTATAGTTAACGTAGTGTTATATTAGTTTCAGGTATACAGTATAGTGATTCAGCAATTCTCTGCATTACTCAGTGCTCATGATGACAGTGTGCACTTAATCCCTTTCACTTATTTTACTTTCCTCTCCTTCCTCCTATTTTACTTTCCTCACCTTCCTCCCCTCTCGTAACCATCTGTTTGTTCTCTATAGCTAAGAGTCTGTTTTTGACTTTGTCTCTTTTTGTTTCTTAAATTTTACATATGAGTGGAATCATATGGTATTTGTCTTTCTATGACTGACTTATTTCACTTAGCATTATACTGTCTAGATGCATCCATGTCATTATTTTTTATGATTGCATAGTATTCTATTGTATATACATTGCACCTCTTTTTAAAATTTTTATTTTATTTATTTTTATTTATTTATTTTTATAATTTTTATTACGTTATGTTAGTCACCATACAGTACATCCTTAGTTTTTGATGTAGTGTTCCATGATTCATTATTTGCATATAACACCCAGTGCTCCATGCAATATATGCCCCCCTTAATACCCATCACCGGCTTATCCCAATCCCCCACTCCCCTCCCCTCTGAAGCCCTCAGTTTGTTTCCCAAAGTCCATAGTCTGTCTCTCGTGGTTCATTCCCCCTTCTGTTTACCCCCCCTTCATTCTTCCCTTCCTTCTTCTAATGATCTTCCTGCTATTTCTTATGTTCCATAAATGAGTGAAACTATATGATAATTGTCTTTCTCTGCTTGACTTATTTCACTTAGCATAATCTCCTCCAGTCCCATCCATGTTGCTGCAAATGTTGTGAAATCGTTCTTTCCGATGGCTGAGTAATATTCCATTGTAGATATGGACCACATCTTCTTAATCCAGTAATCTGTTGAGGGGCATCTTGGCTCCTTCCACAATTTAGCTATTGTGGACAATGCTGCTATAAACATTGGGGTGCATATGGCCCTTCTCTTCACTATGTCTGTATCTTTGGGGTAAATACCCAGTAGTGCAATTGCTGGATCATAAGGTATCTCTATTTTTAACTTTTTAAGGGACCTCCACACTATTTTCCAAAGTGGCTGTACCAACTTGCATTCCCACCAAGAGTGTAAGAGGGATCCCCTTTCTCCACATCCTCTCCAACATATGTTGTTTCTTGTCCTGTCAATTTTTGCCATTCTAACTGGCATAAGGTGGTATCTTAGTGTGGTTTTGATTTGAATTTCCCTGATGGCTAATGATTTTGAACATTTT
This sequence comes from Ursus maritimus, assembly GCF_017311325.1. Lineage (NCBI taxonomy): Eukaryota > Metazoa > Chordata > Mammalia > Carnivora > Ursidae > Ursus > Ursus maritimus. Next base: position 31,370,436 of record NW_024425119.1, read on the forward strand.
TTCATGTGTCTGTTAGCCATTTGTATGTCTTCATTGGAAAAGTGTTCATATCTTCTGCCCGTTTTTTGATTTGTTTCTCATGTATTAAGTTTGAGAAGTTCTTTATAGATCTTGGATTCAGTCTTTTATCTGTAGTGTTATTTGCAAATATATTCTCCCATTCTGTGGGCTGCCTTTTAGTTTTTTTGACTGTTTCCCTGGCTGTGCAGAAGCTTTTTATCTTGATGAAGGTCCCACAGGTTCATTTTTTCTTTTGTTTCTCTTGCCTTTGGAGATGTGTCATGAAAAAAGTTGCTGTGGCCGATGTCAAAGAGGTTGCAGCCTGTGTTCTCCTCTAGGATTTTGATGGATTCCTGTCTCACATTGAGGTCTTTCATCCATTTGGAGTTTATCTTTGCGTATGGTGTGAGAGAGTAGTCAAGTTTCATTCTTTTGCATATAGCTGTCCAATTTTCCCAGCACCATTTATTGAAGAGACTGTCTTTTTTCCACTGGATGTTTTTTTCCTGCTTTGTCAAAGAGTAGTTGCCCATAAAGTTGAGGATCCATTTCTGGAGTCTCTATTCTGTTCCATTGGTCTATGTGTCTGTTTTTGTGCCAGTACCATGCTGTCTTTGTGATCACAGCTTTGTAGTACAGCTCAAAATCCGGCATTGTGATGCCCCCAGCTTTGTTTTTCCTTTTCAACAATTCCTTGGCGATTCGGGGCCTTTTCTGGTTCCACACAAATTTAAGGGCTGTTTGTTGCAGTTCTTTGAAAAATATCATTGGTATTTTGATCGGGATGGCATTGAAAGTGTAGATTGCTCTGGGTAGCATAGACATTTTAACTATGTTTATTCTTCCTATCCATGAGCATGGAATATTTTTCCATCTTTTTGTGTCTTCTTCAATGTCTTTCAAGAGTGATCTGTAGTTTCTAGAATATAGATCCTTTACGCCTCTGGTTAAGTTAATTCCGAGATAACGAATGATTTTTGGTGCTATTGTAAATGGAATGGATTCCCTAATTTCTCTTTCTTCAGTCTCATTGTTAGTGGGTAGAAATGCAACTGATTTCTGAGCATTGATTTTGTATCCGCCACGTTACTGAATTGCTCTATAAGTTCCAGTAGTTTGGGGGTGGAGTCTTTTGGGTTTTCCACATAAAGTATCATGTCATCTGTGAAGAGAGACAGTTTGACTTCTTCTTTGCCAATTTGGATACCTTTATCCCTTTTTGTTGTCTGATTGCTGTTGCAGGGACTTCTAGTACTATGTGAATAATAATGGCGAGGGTGGGCATCCTTGTCGTGTTCTTGATCTTAAAGGAAGGGCTTTCAGCTTTTCCCCATTGAGAATGATATTCTCTGTAGGTTTTTCATAGATGGTTTTTATGAAATTGAGGAATGTACCCTCTATCCCTACACTCTGAAGGGTTTTAATCAGGAAAGGATGCTGTATTTTGTCAGATGCTTTTTCTGTATCAGTTGAGAGGATCATATGGTTCTTGTCTCTTTTCTTGTTGATATGATCTATCACACTGATCGATTTGTGAATGTTGAATCACCCTTGTATCCCAGGTATGAATCCCACTTGGTCTTGATGGATAATACTTTTAATGTACTTTTGGATCCTATTAGCTAGGATCTCGTTGAGAATTTTGGCGTCCATATTCATCAGGAATATTGGTCTGTAATTCTCCTTTTTGATGGGGTCTTTACCTGGTTTGGGGATCAAGGTAATACTGGCCTCATAGAATGAGTTTGGTAGTTTTCGTTCTGTTTCTATTTTTTGAAACAGCTTCAGGAGAACAGGTATTATTTCTTCTTTGAATGTTTGGTAGAATTCCCTGGGGAATCCGTCAGGCCCTCGACTCTTGTTTTTGGGGAGGTTTTTGATCACTGCTTCAATCTCTTCATAATTAATCAGTCTGTTTAAATAATCAGTTTCTTCCTGTTTGAGTCTTGGTAGTTTATAGGTTTCCAGGAAGGCATCCATCTCTTACAGGTTGTTTAATTTATTGGCATAAAGTTGTTGATAAAAGTTTCCAATGATCCTTCCTGTTTCATTGGTGTTGGTTTTGATCTCTCCCCTTTCATTCATAATTTTATTAATTTTGGTCCTTTCTCTATTCTTTTGAATAAGTCTGGCCAGTGGCTTATTGATCTTATTTATTCTTTCAAAGAACCAGCTTCTAGTTCTGTTGATCTGCTATACTGTGCTCATGGTTTGTAAATCATTGATCTCTGCTCTAATCTTGATCACCTGCCTTCTCGTGCATGGGTTAGGCCTGTTCTTCTGTTCCAGCTCCAGCTTCTTGAGGTGAGAATATAAAAACTGCATTTTGTTTTTTTCTATTCTTTTGAGTGAGGCTTGGATGGCTATGTATTTTCCCCTTAGGACCGCCTCTGCAGTGTCCCATAGGTTTTGGACCAATGTGTTTTCATTCTCATTGGTCTCCAGAAATTGCTTAATCTGATTTTTAATTTCCTGGTTTACCCAATCATTCTTGAGCAGGATGGTTCTTAGTTTCCAAGTGTTTGAGTTTCTTCCAAATTTTTCCTTGTGATTGAGTTCCAGTTTCAAAGCATTGTGGTCTGAGAATATGCAGGGCAAATCTCAGTCTTTTGGTATCAGTTGAGACCTGTTTTGTGACCCAGTATATGGTCTATTCTGGAGAAAGTTCCATGTGCATTCGAAAAGAATGAGTATTCTGTTGTTCTGGGGTGTAGTGTTCTGTATTTTTTTTTTTGTCTCATCTCTTTTACAACTTTTTTTTTTTAATGATTTTTTATTATATTATGTTAGTCACCATACAGTACATCCCCAGTTTCCCATGTAAGGCTTGATGATTCATTAGTTGTGTATAACACCCAGTGCACCATGCAATACGTGCCCTCCTTACTACCCATCACCGGTCTATCCCATTCCCCCACCCCCCTCCCCTCTGAAGTCCTCAGTTATCTATGAGGTCCATCTGGTCCAGTATGTCATTCAAAGCTCTTGTTTCTTTGTTGACTTTCTGCTTAGGTGATCTGTCTAATGCTGAGAGTGGAGTGTTGAGTTCCCCTACTATTAGCGTCTTATTATCTATATGTCTCTTTATTCTGGTTAAGAGTTGGTTTGTGTATCTAGCTCCTCCCCTGTTGGGGGCATAGATATTTATAATTGTCATATCCACTTGTTGGATACATCCTTTAAGAATAATATAGTGTCCTTCTGTATCTCTAACTACAGTCTTTAGTTTAAAATCTAATCTGTTATGAGAATTGCTACCCCAGCTTTCTTTTGAGGTCCATTGGCATGAAAAATGGTTTTCCATCCCTTCACTTTCAGTCTGGATGTATCTTTAGGTTCAAAATGAGTCTCTTGTAGACAGCAAATGGATGGGTCATGTCTTTTTATCCAATCTGCAACCCTGTGGCATTTTATGGGAGCATTTAGGCCATTCACATTGAGAGTGATTATTGAGAGAGATGATTTTAATGATGTCATGTTGCCTGTGAAGTCTTTGTTTCTATAGAATGTAAATTTCTGTTCTGTATCACTCTTGGGGTCTTTTTACTTTTATAGAATGCCCCTTAATATTTCTTGTAGGGCTGGCTTGGTGGTCACATACTCTTTCAGTTTCTGCCGGTTTTGCAAGGTCTTTGTCTCTCCATCAATTCTGAATGACAGCCTTGTTGGATAAAGGATCCTTGGCTGCGTGTTTTTTTTTTTTTTTTTTTTTTTTTTTTCAGTTAGAGCTCTGAAAATACCTTGCCAGCCTTGCCTGGCTTGCCAGGTTTCTGTAGACAGGTCTGACGTTCTGATGTTTCTCTCTCTGTACATGAGGATTTTCTTCCCCCTGGCCGCTTTCAAGACTGTATCCTTGGTTCTAGTATTTGCAAATTGCACTATGATGTGATGTGGTGTAGGTCTGTTCTCATTGAACTTGGGAGGGGTCCTCTCTGCCTCTTGGATACGAATGCTTGTTTCCTTTGCCAGACTAGGGAAGTTCTAAGCTACAATTTGTTCAAATATCTCTTCTAGACCTCTCTCTTTCTCCACCCCCTCGGGGATGCTGATGATTCTGACATTGGAACATTTCATTGAGTCAGGAATCTCCTGTAATCTACATTCTTGAGATTGGATTTTTTTTGAGCCAAGTTTCTGTTTTTTCCTTCTCTTCCACCATCCCATCTTCCAATTCACTAATTCGTTTTTCTGCCTCATTTACCCTGGCCATCAGAGCATCTAGTTTAGACTGCATTTGATTCATAACATTTTTAATTTCTGCCAGATTCGCTCTCATTTCCGCCCTTAGAGATTCTGTATTCTCATTCATATTTTTGTTAATATTTTTTTCAAGCCTGCACATCATCTTGACCATTGTTACTCTGAACTCCATTTCTGACAATTTGGTTATATCCATATCCATTAGTTCTGTGGCAGAGGCCACAGACTGTATCTTTTCTTTGTTGGGGGGGATTTCTCTTCCTTGTCATTCAGCTGAAAAGTTTATCAATTTTTTATCTTTTCAAAGAAGCAGCTCCTGTGTTCATTGGTCTGTTCTACTGGTTTTGTTTGTTTTAGTTTCTTTCTTTCTTTCTTTTTTTTTTTTTTTTTTAGATTTCTGCTCTGATCTTTATTATTTCCTTCCTTCTACTGGTTGTAGGTTTTGTTTGTTCTTCTTTTTCTAGCTCCTTTAGGTGTAAGGTTAGGTGGTTTATTTTAGATATTTCTTTCTTCTTGAGATAGGTCTATATTGCTATGAATTTTTCTCCTAGAACAGCTTTTGCTGTATCCCAAAGATTTTGGACTGTTGTGTTTTCATTTTCATTTATCTACATGTATTTTTTTTTGCTTTCTTTGATTTCTTGGTTGACCCATTCATTGTTTAGTAGCATGTTATTTAACCCCCATGTGTTTATATTCTTTCCAGATTTATTCCTGAGGTTGATTTCTAGTTTCGTAGTGTTGTGGTCAGAAAAGATGCATGGAATAACTTCAGTTTTTTTGGATTTGTTGAATTTTGTTCTGTAGCCTAACATGTGATCTCTTCTGGAGAATATTCTGTATGCAGTTGAAAAGAATGCACATTCTCCTGTTTGGTGATGGCATGTTCTGAATATATCTTACATCCATATGGTCCAATGTGTCATTCAGAGCCACTCTTCCCTTGTTGATTTTCTGTTTGGATGATCTATCCATTGATGTAAGTGGGTTGTTAAAGTCCCCTACCATTATTGTATTATGATCAATTCCTTCCTTTATGTTTGTATTAATTTCTTTATGTATTTGGGTGCTCCCATACATAATTTACAGTTGTTATATTTTCTTTATGGATTGTTCCCTTTATGATTATGTAATGTTGTTCTTTCTGTCTTGTTAGAGTCTTTGTTTTAAAGACTCTTTTTTTCCGATATAAGTATTGCTACCCCAGTTTTCTTTTCACTTCCATTTGGATGATAAATCCTTCTCCATTCCTTCACTTTCAATCTACATGTATCTTTAGGTCTAAAATGAGTCTATTATAAGTAGCATATAGATGGGTCTTGCTTTTTTAACCCATTTCATCCCCCTGTATATTTTGATTGGAGGGTTTAATGTATTTGTGCTCAGAGTAATTATTGATAGGTATGTACTTAATTGCCATTTTGTTACTTGTTTTATGGTTGTTTTTGTAGGTCTCTGTTCCTTCTCTTGCTCTCTTTTCTCATGGTTTCCTGGCTTCAGTGATATCCTTGGGTTTTTCTTTAGTTTTTGCATATCTATTACTGGGTTTTGATTTGTGGTTATCCTTATAGTCCCCTTTAGCATTTCTCATAGAGCTGATTTAGTGGTCATAAATTCCTTTAACTTTCGTTTTTCTGGGAAGTGATCTTTATCTCTCCCTCTGGTCTGGATGATAGCCTTGCTGGATAGAGTATTCTTGGTTGCAGGTTTTTTTCTTTCAGTACATTGAATATGTCATGCTACTGCCTTCAGGCCTGTGAAGTTTCTGCTGAAAAATAGCTGATAACCTTATGGGATTTCCCTTGTATGCAGCTGTTTCCTTTTGCTGCTTTAAAAATTGTCTTTATATCACTACTTTTTACCATTTTAATTGCTGCGTGTCTTGGTGTGGACCTCCTGCGTTGATTTTGTTGGGGACTCTTGGTGCCTCCTGGATCAGTATTTCTGTTTCCTTTCCCAAATTTGGAAGTTTTCAGCTATAATTTCTTCAATTAAATTCTCTGCACTCTTTTCTTTGTCTTCTCGTTCTGGTATCCCTGTAATGCAAATGTTATTACACTTGATGGTGTTGCTGCATTCCCTAAGTCTATTTTCATTTTTATTATTTTTTCTTCTCTCCTATTCAGCTTGATTGCTTTCCATTGCTTTGTCTTCCAGGTTGCTGATTTGTTCTTCTGTTCTCTCTAGTCAACTGTTTATTACCTTTAGTGTACTTTTAATTTTTAAATACTGATTCTTCATCCCTGATTGGTTCTTTTTTATGGTTTTTTTTTAGCTTTTATTTATCTTTTTAGTTTTTAATAGAACTTGACAGAGAGAGTGAGTGCACAGGAAGGGGGAGTGTAGCAGGCAGAGGGAGAAGCAGGCCCCCTGAGCAGGGAACCCGATGTAGAACTCAATTCCAGGACCCTAAGATCATGACCTGAGCCAAAGGCAGATGCTTAACTGACTGAGCTACCCAGGCATCCCCCCCCCCTTTTTTTTTGTTTTTACATTTTTCTGTCTTTTTGTTAAGGGTCTTACTAGGTCGTCCACTCTTTTTTCAAGTCCAGTGAGTATCTTTATGACCATTAGTTTAAATTCTCTATCAGGCGTATTATGTGTTTAATTTAGCTTTCTGGCCGTGATTTTGTCCTTTTCTTTCATTTGGGACATATTTCTCTGTCTTCTCATTTTGTCTAACTCCTTGTGTCTGTTTCTGTATGTAGGCTACACCCCCTACTCTTAAAAGTAGTGGCCTTATGAAGAAGAGGTTTCTGTAATGCCCTGCAGGGCAGCATCTCCTATTTAGTAGAACCTGGCACTTCAGGGGTGTTGTGTGTGTGTGTGCGTATCTCCCCTGCTGTTGTGGCTGAGCCAGTGTTTGCTTCAGTCATCTGAAGTGTCTCCCTTTGCCTATTGTGGGCAGGGTTAGTTCCCTGTGTTTTTTGTGGGACTGTCTTGAGCTGCCTTGGTCTTGATTTGAGTTAGGCCAGGCATTTTCCAGGGATGCAGTAGCACTGAACTGCAGGGTGCTTTCCCTGTGTTGTCCCCTGAGAAGCTTTTGTTGGTGGGCGGAGCCTGCTGTCAAACCAGATGCCTTTCCCCAGCCTACTGCTGGGGCCATAGTCTTACTAGTGTGTGTGGTTATCCTTCCCTTTCCCTGGGGCAGTAGTCACTCTGGAGTGGTATTGGCCCCTGTTGGGGCTGCTTTCACACTGCCAGGCTTGTGGCACCACTTTGGATGGATCTGGCTAAGGGTGTATTGGAGGGAGCAGTTGGGCAGGAGAATGCAAGGGTAGGTATGCTGTTGGCAAGTTAAGTAGCTAGTATTGACACTGTGTTGGTTCCTGCAGGTGTCTAAGGATCTAGGTTGCAGGTTTGGGGAGGGAAATGGCACCTTCCAGATCTTTTGTTCCCAGAGAAATCTAGTGATCCTATCCCTCCAGCATACACTCTGAAATTAGTAAACAGATCTCCCTCCCAAATACCCCAGGTATTTTTTCAAACCACTACTCTGTGCTCTATCATCACTAGGCTGTTGTGCTGTGTCTTTAAGGGTGGGGACTCAGTTTCCTCTTGCCCTCCTGGCTCTCCCAGAGCCAAGCCAACTCATTTAGAAAGTTCTAGATGTTAAGCCCCCCTGACTGTAAGAACTCATGAAATTATGTGCCTCTGGTTTTCAGTGCCAAATATTGTGGGGATTCTTTGTCCCAGTGTGGGTCTCCTATGCCTGGGGTGCCTGGTTTGGGGTCCTTTCCTCTCCCCTCTTCTCATGGGCAGTGTCCCTCCCTCCCAGGCAGAGTCCCACAGGTCCATTTAGCTCTGGACTGCATCTCTGCCCTTCCTTCCCTCTTTGATGTGCCTCTTTTCTACATTTAACTGTGGTGAGTCTGTTCTGCTACTCTTGCCTCTCTGGGTTATTTACGCTGATGTTGGTGTTACCTAGTTGTATCTTTGGGATGAAGTGAGCTAAGTGTCCTGCTACTGCCATGAGTCGTGGGCAGGATGAGCTGCCTCTTTGCCTCTTTTTAAATTGAGTTAATTTGTTTTGTTTTGTTTTGTGTGTTATTGAGTAGTCTGAATTCCTTATAGATTGTGTATATTTACACTTTATCAGATATAACATTTGTAAATACTTCTTGCCATTCTTTAGGTTGCCTTTTCATTTTGTTGATGATTTCTTTTGCTGTGCAGAAGCTTTTCAGTTTGATGGAGTTCTATTTATTTTTGCTTTTGTTGTCTTTGTTTTTGGTTTAATCCAAACAATTTATTGCCAAGACCAGTGTCAATGAGCTTACCCCCTGTGTTTTCTTCTAGCACTTTTATGTTTTCAGGTCTGATGTTCAAGTCATTTTGAGTGAATTTTTGTGTATGGTGTAAGATAGGGGTCCACTTTCATTTCATTATTTGCATGTGACCATTCAGTTTTCCCTACCATTTATTTTAGGACAATTTATTGTCCTTTCACCATTATATTTTCTTGGCTCTTTTGTCATAAAATTGACCATATATGCATGCTCAGCTATTTTATCCCAGAATCTCAGTCTACATGTCTACGTTTATGCCAGTACCATACCATTTGATTGCCATAGGTTTGTAATATAGATGGTTCCTGACTGATGATGGTTTGACTTAAGATTTTTTGACTTTATAATGATGCAAAAGCAGTATGCATTCAGTAGAAACCATACTTTGCATTTTGACTTTTGATCTTTTTCTGGGCTAGTGATATGTAGTATGATTCTCAGGATGCTAGGCAGTTGCAGCATGTTGTAGCTCCCAGTCAGCCATGCAATCAGGAGGGTAAACAATGAACAAATAACAACCATTCTCTACCCATACGGCCATTCCTTTGTTCATGTTTAGTACAGCATATAAGTTACATGAGATATTCAACACTTTATTATAAATTAGGCTTTGTGTTAGATTATTTTTCCCAGCTGTAGGCTAATGTAAAGTGTTCTGAGTATGCTTCAGGTAGGTTAGGGTAAGTGTGAAATTTGGTAGCTTAGGTGTATTAAATGCATTTTCAGCTACAACATTTTCAACTTACAATGTCTTTATCAGAATGTAACCCTATTGTAAGTTGAGGAAAATCTGTATAGTTTGAATTGAGTGTGATGCGTTCAGCTTTATTCTTTATTTTCAAGATTACCTTGGCTATTTGGGGTCTTTTGTGGTCCCATACAAATTTTAAGATTGTTTGTTCTATTTCTGTGAAAAAGTCTATTGGAATTTTGATGGGGATTGCATTGAATCTGTAGATTGTTTTGAATAGTATGGACATTTTAACAATATTGATTCTTCCTATCCATAAGCATGAAATGTCTCACCATTATTTGTGTATTCTTCAATTTCTTTCATCAGTGTCTTAGAGTTTTCAGTATACAGATGTTTCATCTCCTTGGTTAAATTTATTCTATTTTTTTTTTTTTTTGGCTGCTGTTGTAAGTAGGATTGTTTTCTTAATTTCACTTTTTGATAGGTTGTTGTTAATGTATAGAAACAACTGATTTTTGTATATTGATATTATATCCTGTAACTTTACTGAATTTGTTTGTTTTGGTGGAGTCTTTAGGGTTTTCCATATATATCGTTATCTGAAAAGAAATACAATTTTACTTGCTCTTTTTTGTTTTGGATGTTCTTCATTTCTTTTTCTTTCCTGATTGCTCTGGCTAGGACTTGATATGTTGAATGAAAGTTATGAGAGTGGGCACCCTTGTTTCTGATCACAGAGGAAAAGGTTTCAGTGTTTCACCATTGAATGTGAGATTAGCTATGAGCATGTCATCTATGCCCTTTATTATGTTGAGGTGCGTTCTCTCTGACTCACTTTGTTAAAGTTTGTTAAAAGTTTTTATGATGAAAGGATGTTGAATTTTGGTAAATGCTTTTTTTGTAGCTATTGAAATGATCATACGATTTTTCAGCTTCCTTTTGTTAATGTGGTTTATCACATTGATTTGCATATTGCTGAGGCATCATTGCATCCCTGGCATGAATCCGGCTTGATCATAGTGAAGGATCTTTTTACCATTATGTTAAATTTGGTTTGCTGATAATATGTTGAAGATTTTTGCATTGATGTTCAACAGGTATATTGGCCTGTAATTTTCTTTCCTTGTATGTCTTTGTCTGGTTTTTGTATCAAGGTAATGCTGGTCTGGTAAAATGAGTTTGGAAGTGTTTTCTCCTTTTCTGTTTTTGGAAGAGCTTGAGAAGGATTGATGCTAGTTATTTTCTAAATGCATGGCAGAATTCACCAGTATAGCCATCAAGTCTTTGTTCTCTATTGGTTGATTTTTGAATACTGATGCAGTCTCCTAGTAGTATTGGTCTGTTATGATTTTCTATTTTTTCATTATTCAGTTTTGGTAGATTGTGTGTTTTAAGAAATTATCCATTTCTTCTCAGTTGTCCAATTTGTGGTTTATAATTGTTCATAGTAGTTTCTTATGATGCTTTTTATTTGTATTATGTCAGTTGTAATGTCTTTTCTTCCATTTTTAGTTTCATTCTTTTTCTTGATAAATGTAGATAATGGTGGGTTAATTTTATCTTTTCAAAAACTCAACTCCTATTTTCGTTGATCTTTTCTCCTTTTTAGCATCTATTTCACTTATTTTCACTCTCTGTGCTATAGACTTGTTTCTGCTAACTTTGGGCTTTGTTTGTTTTGTTTTGGCTCCTTGAGGTGTAAAGTTAGGTGGTTTTCTTGAGCTCTCTTTTTCTTAATATAGACATTTATTGCTACCGAGAACTGCTTTGCTGCATCCCATAAGTTTTTGTATGTTGTGTTTTCCTCCTCATTTGTCTCAAAATATGTTTTTATTTTGTTTCTAATTTGTTCTTTGACCTGTTGGTTGTTCAGGAGGATATTGTTTAGTCTCCACATAACTGTGTTTTCCAGTTTCCTTCTTGGAAGTGATTTCTAGGTCTTTTTTTTTTTTTTTTAAGATTTTATTTATTTATTTAGAGAATATGCATGAGCAGAGAGAGAGGGGCAAAGGGAAAGGGAGAGAGAGAATCTCAAATAGACTCCACTCTGAGTGTGGAGCCTGACGGTGGGGGGGGAGGGCTTGATCTCATGACCCTGAGATCATGACCTCATGACCTGAGCTGAAACCAAGAGTCGAATGTTAACCAACTGAGCCACGCAGGCACCCCGTGATTTCTAGTTTTATGCCATTGTAGTTGGAAGAGATCCTTGATATGATCTCAGTCTTCTTAATTTTAAGACTTATTTTGTGGATTAACATGGTCTGTCCTGGAGAATGATCTATGTGGGCTGTATATTTTTGCGCTGTTAGATGGTATGTTCTGTAACATGTTCCGCCTATTAAGTCCATCTCATCTAATGTATCGTTTAAGACCAATGTTTTCTTATTGATTTTTTATCTGATTCTGATGTATCTGCCCTCCCACCCCCAAGCAACTCTCCAAAACTAGCTGGGTGTCCTACAACTAGTGTCATACAATTAAACTCGTTTATGACAGTATCTAACTGGAGATAATGTTAGATTCCTACAAAACTGTTCCTGCCCCCTACTTCAGTCACCAACAGCAAGTCCCAGTTGTCACCTGTGCTTCTGACCAACTGGGTATAGATTGGAGATTCCATTGAGGCCCTTCTCTGGTTCAATTGATTTGTTAGAGGAGCTCAGAGAACTCAGAGAAGCATTTTACCTACTCGATTACAGTTTTATTTTAAATGGATATAGTTCAGGAATAGCCAGATAGAAGAAATACTTATGGCAAGATATGGGGAAAGAGCATGGAATTTCTATGTTCTAAGAGTGCCACTCTCCCGAATCTCCATGTGTTCACCAACCTGAAAGCTCTCCAGACTTGGTCCCTTTGGTTTTTATGGAAGATTTATTATGTAGGTGTGATTAAATCACTGGCTATTATTGATTGATTCAACTGCTAGTTCCTCTTCTCTCCAGGAAGTTAAGGGGGTGGGACTGAAAGTTCCAACCTTCTAATCACATGGTTGGTTCCATTGAGGCCCTCCTCCAGTTCAACTGATTTGTTAGAGGAGCTCACAGAACTCAGAGAAACATTTTACCTACTTGATTACAGTTTTATTTTAAATGGATATAGTTCAGGAATAGCCAGATAGAAGAAATACTTATGGCAAGATGTGGGGAAAGAGCATGGAATTTGTCAAAGTTAAAGACAAAGAGAGACTCTTAAAAGCAGCAAGAGAAACACAACTTGTTATTCACAAAAGAACCCGCCATAAGACTGTTAGCATATTTTTCAGCAGAAACTTTGCAGGCTAGAAAAGAGTAGCACAATATATTTCAAGTGCTAACAGAGAAAGACCTCCCAACGAAGAATACTCTACCAGCAAAGTTGTCCTTCGAAATTAAAGAAAGATGGAGTTTTCCAGACAAACAAAAGTTATGGAGTTTGTTACCACTAAACCAGCCTTACAAAAAATGTTAAAAGAATTCCTCAAACTGAAAAGAAAAGATATTGGTAACAGGAAAACATCTCACTAGTAAAGAGAAATATATAAATAAATTCAGAAAATTCTAATTTAATGGTAGTGGGTAATCACTTATAATTCTCTTGTGGAAGAAATATGATTATAATAGAACTACAATAACTTGGTAACAGGCACAAAATGAGAAAATGAAAATTGTGAGATCAGAAAATGTGGGGGTGCCTGTCTGGCTCAGCTGGAGAAGTGTGAAACTCTTGATCTCAGGGATGTGGGTTCAAGCCTCACACTGGGTATAGACGTTACTTATAAGTGAAGTATGAAACACACACAAATACGGAAGTGGGGGAGCTTTAATATACATCTGAAGTTTAGTTATTATCAGCTTAAAACAGACTGTTACGTTTTCTATAAACCTCATGATAAACACAAAAGCTTTTAGAGAAAAATAAAGAGAAAGGAATCATAGCATATCATACAGAAAATCATCAAACTACAAAGGAATAGAGTAAGAGAAAAAAAGGGAATAGAAGAATTAACCAAAAAACTTTTTTTTTTTAAAGATTTAATTTATTTATTTGACAGACACAGCCAGCGAGAGAGGGAACACAAGCAGGGGGAGTGGGAGAGGAAGAAGCAGGCTCCTAGCGGAGAAGCCTGTTGTGGGGCTTGATCCCAGAATGCTGGGATCACGCCCTGAGCCAAAGGCAAATGCTTAATGACTGCGCCAACCAGGCGCCCCACAACCAAAAACCTCTTAACAAAATGGCAACCGTAAGTCCATAACTATCAATAATTTCCTTAAATGTGAGTCGTCTCAATTCTCTAGTCAAAAGATATGCAGTGGTTGATTAGGTTTTTTTAAATGACCCAACTAGAAGTTGCATGCAAAAGACAAAGCTCAGCTTTAAAGACATGCACAGACTGAAGTGAACAGATGGAAAATGATATTCCATGCAAGTGGAAACCAAAAGAAAGCTGGGATGGCATACCTATATCAAGCAAAGTGGACTCTAGGCCAAAGACTGTAACAAGAGACAAAAAAAATTATTACACTATGATAAAGGGGTCAGATGGTCAAGAGGATATAACGATTGTAAACATTTATGCACCCAACATTGGAGCATCTAAATTTATAAAGCAAATATAAACAGAGCTGAAGCAAGATGCAAACAGAATAATAGCACGGGACTTCAATACCACACATTCAACAAAAGACTGATCATTATGATACTCTGATATATAACAAGGTAAGTATATTTGGTCTTCAACCCCAATCCTGGCACAGAGCATCTAAAACCCTTGGAATTTCCTAATGAGAGCAAAATAAAAATAACTGAATAAAACATAAAAAGAAAAAAGGAAAAAAAGAAAAGGAAAATGTTCTTCTGTTATGTTAGTGAAGTGGCTTGTGGAACACACCTGAGGATGGGAACCAGCTACCGGGAGAACCAACCATACTATTTTCTGTAGTGGTGTTGCACTAATTTGCATTCCCACCAACAGTGCATAAGGGTTCCCTTTTCTTCACATCCTCACCAACGCTATTTTTTTTTTATACTAGCCATTCTGATTGGTGTGAGGTGATACCTCATGGTGGTTTGGATTTGCATTTTCCTGATGATTATTGATTTTGAGTGTCTTTTCATGTATCTGTTGGCCATTTTTATGTCTTCTTTGGAAAAATGCCTATTCATGTCCTCTGCCCATTTTTAAATTGGATTATTTTGGGGGGAGTTGTTGAGTTGTAGGAGTTTTTTATATGTTTTGGATATTAACCCATTATTGGATACATCATTTTTAAATATCTTTTCCCACTAACTAGGTTGCTCTTTTGTTTTGTTGATGGTTTCTCTCACTGTGCAAAAGCTTTACAGTTTGTTGGTAGCCGCAGTTGTTTATTTTTGCTTTTACTTCCCTTTCTAAGGAGACAGATCCAGAAAGATATTGCTAAGGTCGATGTCTAAGCATTTACTGCTTATGTTTTCTTCTAGGAGTTTTATGGTATCAGGACTTATATCTCCATCTTTAATCCATTTTGAGTTTATTTTTGCGTGTAGTATAAGAAAATGGTCCAATTTTATTCTTTTCCATGTACTGTCCAGTATTCCCGATATTACTTATCGAAAAGACTGTCTTTCCTATTGTATGTTTTTGCCTCCCTTGTTGTAGATTAGTTGACCATATAAAAGTGGGTTTTTTGAGGGCTCTCTGGTCTTGGTGATGTATTTTTGTATCAATACCAGATTGTCTTGATTACTATAGTTTTGTACTATACTTTGAAATCTGGGATTGTGACACCTTCAGCTTCGTTTTCCTTTCTCAGCATTGCTTTGGCTATTCAGTCAGTGTCTTGTGGTGCTATCCAAATTTTAGGATTATTTGTTCTAATTCTGTGAAAAATACAGTTGGTATTTTGATAAGAGTTTGCATTGAATATGTAGGTTGCTTTGGGTAGTAAGGACTTTTTTTTTTTTTTAATAGAGAGAGAGAGAGTGAGCACAAGCGGGGGGCAGAGGCAGAGGGAGAAGCAGACTCCCCACTGAGCAGGGAGCCCGATGCAGGGCTCCATATCAGGACCCCAGGATCATGACCTGAGCCGAAGGCAGACACTTAACCGACTGAGCCACCCAGGCATCCCAGTAAGGACATTTTTACAATATGTCCAATATGTCCAATTCTTCCAGTCCATGAGCACAGAGTATTTTTCCATTTATTTGTGTGTCTTCAGTTTCTTTCATTAAGGTCTTAATCATTTTCAGAGTACAGGTCTTTTACCTTTTTGGTTAAATTTATTCCTAGGTATTTTATTTTGTTCTTTTTTTTTTTTTTTTTAAAGACTTATTTATTAGAGACAGAGACTGCAAGCAGAGGTAGGGGCAGAGGGAGAAGTAGAGAAGCAGATTGCCTGCTGAGGGCAGAGCCCAATGTGGGGCTGGATCCCACAACCCATGAGATTATGACTGGAGCTGAAATGGAGTCAGACACTTACCTGACCGAGCCACCTAGATGCCTCTATTTTATTTTTATTTTGATGCAATTGTAAATGGAATTGTTTCCTTAATTTCTCTTTCTGCTATTTCATTTTTAGTGTATAGAAACACAGCATATTTCTGCACATGAATTTTGTATCCTGCAACTTTACTGAATTCATTTATTCTAATAGTTTTTTGGTGGAGCCTTTAGAGTTTTCTATTATAGTATCATGTCATCTGCAAATAGTGACAGGTTGAGTTCTTCCTTACCGATTTGGATGTCTTTTTCTTGTTTGATTACAACAGCCAGAACTTCCTAATACTTGGTTGAATAAAAGTGGTGAGAGTGGCTATCCTTGTCTTGTTCTTCATTTTAGTGAATAGCTTTCAGATTTTCACCATTGACTATGTTGTTTGCTGTGGGTTTGTCATATATGGCCTTTATTATGTTGAGGTATGTTCCCTCTAAACCCATTTTGTTCTGAGTTTCTATGATGAAAGGAGATTGAATTTTGTCAAATTTTTTCTGCACTATTGAGATGATCATGTGATTTTTATCATTCATTTTGTTAATGTGACGTATTGTGTTAATTTGCATATATTGAATAGTCTTTGCATCCCTGAGATGAAATGCAGTTGATCTTGGTGAATGATCTTTCTAATGAATGTTTAAAAGGTTTTTTTTGTTGCGTTTTGGTGTTAGGGTAATGTTGGCCTCTTAGAACAAATTTGGAGGCATCTCTTCCTCTTCTGTTTTTTTTTTTTTTTTTTTTTGAATAGTTTGAAAAGGATAGGTGTTAACTCTTATTTAAAAATGTTTGGTAGTATTTACCTCTGAAATCATCCTGTCCTGGACTTCTGTTGTGTTTTGTGATTACTGATTTTTTTTTTTTTAAGATTTTATTTATTTATTTGACACAGAGAGAGACAGCCAGCGAGAGAGGGAACACAGGCAGGGGGAGTGGGAGAGGAAGAAGCAGGCTCCCAGTGGAGGAGCCTGATGTGGGGCTTGATCCCAGGACTCTGGGATCATGCCGTGAGCCAAAGGCAGACGCTTAACGACTGAGCCACCCAGGTGCCCCTGTGATTACTGATTTTATTCATTACTAGTTTTGGTCTGTTCAGAATTTCTATTTCTTCCTGTTGAGTCTTAGAAGGTTGTTATTGTATGTTTCTAGGAATTTATTCATTTCTTCTAGGCTTTTAATTTGTTGCCGTATAATTTTTTGTAGTAGTCTCTTACAATCCTTTGTATTTCTGTGGTATCAGTTGTTACTTATTCATTTCTGGTTTTACTTTTTTGAGCCCCATTCTTTGTTTTTTTTTAATGAATCTAGTTTAAGGTGTTTTTTTTTTTAATTTTAATTTTTGCTTTACTTTTCAAAGAACCAGGTCTTAGTTCATTGATTTTTTTTTATAGTCTCTATTTTATTTATTTCCGTTTTAAGCTCTATTATTCCCTTTCTTCTAACTTACGGCTTTGTTCTTTTTTCTGGTTCCTTTAAAGGTTTAAAGCTATATTGTTTATTTGAGATTTTTCTTGTTTCTTGAGGTAGACCTATATTGGTATAAAATTCCCTCTTACTACTGCGTTTCCTATATCCCATAGAATTTGAACTGTTGTGTTTCCATTTTCATTTGTCTGCAGATATTTTTTGGTTTCCTCTTTGATTTCTTCATTGATCCATTGGTTTTTAAGTAGAATGGTGTTTTAGCCTCCATGTGTTTGTGTTTTTTTCCAGGTGTTTTCTTGTAATTCATTTCTAGTTCATATTGCTCATATTGTACATTCCATGTGCACTTGTAAAGAATGTGTAATCTGCTGTTTTTGGAATGTTTTGTGTATATATATGTTAAGCCCATGTGGTTTAATGTGTTCGAATTCACTTTTATTCCCCCTGGCTGGATAATCTTCATTTATGTAAGTGGGATGTTAAAATCCACTACTCTTATTGTATTACTGTTAATTTCTCCCTTTGTGTGTGTGTTAATATTTGCTTTTATGTGTCCAGATGCTCATATGTTGGGTTCAGATACTTAAAATTGTTATGTTGTGGTTTTGGATTGATCCTGATATCATTATGTAATACCCTTCTTTGTGTCTTGTTACAGTTTTTTAAAGATTTTATTTATTTATTTGACAGAGATAGAGACAGTGAAAGAGGGAACACAAGCAGGAGGAGTGGGAGAGGAAGAAGCAGGCTCATAGCTGAGGAGCCTGATGTGGGGCTCAATCCCGCAACTCTGGGATCACGCCCTGAACTGAAGGCAGACGCTTAACGACTGTGCCACCCAGGCGCCCCTACAGTCTTTGTTTTAGTCTATTTTGCCTAAGTCTAAGTATTGCAGCCCCAGCTTTTTGTTCATTTCTTTGCTTCCATTTGCATGGAATATCTTTTTCCATCTCTTCTCTTTCAGTCTGTATGTGTCTTTAGGTTTGAAGGAAGTCTTTTTGTCAGCAGTGTATAGATGGGTTTTTAATCCATTCAGTCAGCCTCTTTTTTTATTAGAGCATTTATTTAGTCCATTTATATTTAAAGTAATTATTGGTTAGTGTGTACTTATGCCATGTTATTCATTGTTTTCTGGTTGTTTTTGTACTTTTTTCTTTTCTTGTTCTCTTCATTTGTGATTTGATGACTTTCCCAGTGGTGTTTTTATTTCTTTCTCTTTGTTCTTTGTGCATCTATTATAGATTTTTAGTTTATGGTCACCAGTAGGTTCATATATAATATCCTGTGTATATAGTAGTCTGTGATAATTTGGGTGTGACCTAAGTTAGAACACATTCATAAAACACATCGATTGCCCTCTCCACATTTTATGTTTATTTTAGTTTTTTTTAGATTTTATACCTAAAACGTATATTTTTTCATATTTTAAATGTTTTGTGTATTTCCTAATATGTAGATATAATTGATTTTACTGCTTTTGTTTTTTGACTTTCATACTAGCTTTATAGTGATTGATCTAGTGTCTTTCCTATATATTTGCTTTTGCCAGTGTATTTTTTTTCCCTTCATTATTATTTTTTTTTATTATGACTGTTTTTTTTCTACTTGAAGAAGTCTCTTTAGTATTTCTTGTAAGGCTGGCTTAGTGGTGATAAATTCCTTTTTTGTTTGGGGAAAATCATTCTCTTTCAATTCTGAATGATAACCTTGCAGGGTACATTATTCTTAGTTGTAAGTTTTCTCCTTTTAGCACTTTGAATATATCATGTACTTATTTCTGGCCTGTGATGTTTCTCCTGAAAGGAGGAAAAGTCAGCTGATAGTCTTATGTGGTTTCTCTTGTATGTACCCATTTGCTTTTTCTCTTTGATTTAAGATTTTCTTTATCTTTACTTTTTGACATTTTAATTATTGTATTTCTTGCTGTGGCCCTCCTTGGGTTCATCTTGTTTGGAGCTTGCTTTTCCTCCTGGACCTGGATGTCTGTTTCTTTCTCCCAGTTAGGAAAGTTTTCAGTTATTATGTCTTCAAGTAAGTTTTCTGCCTCATTCTGTCTCTGTCTTCTTCTCTGGAACTCTTATAATAGCAGTGTTACCTTTGATGTTATTTCCAGGGATTCCTTAAGCTATCATCATTAATTTTTTGTTGTTGTTCATTTTTCATTTGTTTTTGGATCCTTTCCACTACTCTGTCTTCCAGATTGCTGTCTCCTCTTCTGCACTCACTAATCTGCTGTTGATTCCCTGTGGTTTATTTTTCATTTCCATTATTTTTCAATTCTGATGGTTTCTTTTTATATTTTCTCTTTATTGAAGTTCATCCACTCTTCTCTCAAATTCAGTGAACATCTTTATGACCATTAGTTTGAACTCTGTTGGGTAGATGGCTTATTTCTGGTTTGTTTAGTTTTCTGTGGTTTTATTTTGTTCTTTTGTTTGGAACATATTCCTTTGTCTATTCATTTTCCCTGACTCTGTGTTTGTTTCTATGTATTAGATAGGTCAGTTCCTGGTTTTAAAAGCAGTGGTCTTATGTAGAAGGATCCTGTAGGGCCCAGTAGTGCAGGTGCCCCTGGTCATAAGAACCAGGCACTCTAGGGGTGTCCCCTGTGTCGGCTTCATGTACCTTTCTGTTGTGATTGGGCTGTGATTGCTGTGGGCTCCCTGGTAGTTAGGGCTGGCTCTCAGCCCAAATGTCTGCAATGACTGGCCCTGACTACTATGGGCACACCGATGGGCACGGCTGGCCCCTGGCATGGCTGGCTGAGAGGCCCACCTGCAACTGCTGTGGGCATACTGATGGCTTGACCTGACATTCCCTTCTCTGAGGAAGGAGCTGCTTTGGAGTGGTGCTGGTCTGGTTGGGGCTGCCTGCTGGGTGTAGTGGAGTGGGACCTGCTTTGGAGGAGTGCCTGTTGGGGCAGGTGGGTTAGGTAGTGTATAATTGCAAGGGAATGCGAGGGCAGGACTAGCACTGCTAGCAAGTACATAGCGTCAGAATTGGCTCTTGTAAGTATTAGGTTGAAGGAGGGCAAGAAAAATTGTGCCAGCATTTCCATTCCCAGAGAAAGCTTCTACAGATCCCTGCCTGTCTGGCACATGCCCTAAAATTCGTCAATAAATCTCCCTTTATTTATAACCCTGGTGCTTTTCAATCTGCTATTTTTGTGCTGGGTCTTGGACCAAGTGATATGGCATGCTGGCTCTTTAAGAGTGGCGTATCGGTTTTCTGTAGTCCTCTGGCTCTTCTGGAGTTAAGCCCCACTGACTTTGAAATCCTGACATTGTGAGGGCTTGTCTTCTGGTTCAGGTTCCCAGGGCTAGGGTGCCTGATATCGAGATTGATTCCCTTGCTTCTTATGAGGACTTCTATCCTCATCATATCCTTCCTGTTTGTAAGTCGTCTCGCCTGAGGGTTTGGTTCTTGACTCTATCTCTGCTCCTCCTACCCGTCTCAGGGTGGCTGCTTCTTTATGTCATTATCTGTGGAGGATCTGTTGCTAGCCTTCAAGTCGTTTTCAGAGTCAGTTGCGTTATATGTAGTTGTTGCCTCGCTGTGTCTGTGGGAAGAGGTAAGTTCAGGATCTTCCTACCCCTTGATCTACCCTAAATCCCCCTCTTCTCCCAGTTTTGACAGAATGGTCTTGTGAAGGAAATGAATCTCGTATCAGCTAGCTAGGACCTACCTCCTAGTTCTCTCTCAAACTTTTGTGATTGTCCAGGTCTCCTTAGTGTTTCTTAGTAGTAGATGGTGTGCCAAGACCCATCAGTGTCCCCAGTGGGTAGGACTGCAGTTAGCGCATGGTTGCTAACCCTCAGGCAGCAGCTGGGTATATATGTATTTAAGCCCCTTCCAGGAAGATATTGGGAGATGAGCTTTTTTGCCTGTTCCTTTGTGCTAGCCACTGGGTTATGTTTTTTGTGTCAAGAACTATTTCTTTGTTTGCTGCATTTCTGTGGGACTTGTGAATGCAAGCCCCATTGGCTGTTAGAACCAGGTGATCTGAAGACTTATTCTTCCGGTGGCTGTCACAAAAGTTGTGGCATTAAATATGCTGTACAAGCTCCTTCCAGGGAGATACTGGTATTTGGTTTTACCGGCGTGGGCTGGAGGGAGAAAGCCTGGTCTCTCGGGAAGATCACAGCCAGCCTCTTGATGCCTGCTAGATTAGAAGCCTTGCCCTACAGCAGTATCTTTTAAGGTAAGCAGATAAACCTTTTTCGGGGAACCTTTTTCAGGGATCTAATGGGATTAAGAGATTTTGCCTGGTTGCTCCTTGCTTAGCCCTGGGGTGACAGGCAGTTAAGAATTGTTTGTTTACTAAAGTCCTACCGGTTTCTTTGAAAGGAAGCCACTGACAAATGTCAGTGCCAGGGCATCCAGTGACCCATTCTTTGGGTGGCAGCTATAATAGCTGGGGCACACCATCTCCTTCTAGGGAGATACTGATGTGCTGGAGTGGTTTGGAAAAAGACAGGAGAGGTGTCCTCTGGCATTCTCCCTTCCTGGAGTGGTTTGCAGCCAGCCCCTAATGTCTGCTGGAATTACAAGCCTGTATCTCAGGAAGGAGCTTTTAAATATGCAGATAAACCTTTTCCAGGGAAGGCTGGAAGAGAGATGATTTACCTACTCTATGCTGAACCCTGAGGGATAGCTGTGGTGAGTGCTGCACACCTGTTAAGAATTTGCGTATTTGTTTACTATAGTTTTGTGGGTCTCCTGGACACAGGCCCTGTTGGCTTTCAGAGCTGGGTTTTTGGGAACTTACCTATCTAGTGAGGGCCCTGAAAATTGGGAGTGCTGCATAGGCAGTACAAACCATTTGCTCCTCAGGTCAAAACTAGGAGTTGGAGGTTCCCTCCCAACTATATGGCATTGTGCTAAGGGGGAGGGGGATGTGTTTATGGTAAGAGTGTGTCATAGTTTTTCCTACCTGTTTCAGTGAGGGTATTTCCTCAATTAACTAGTATGTAGGAGTCATTCAGCTAATTTCCGAACCTCTTTCAGAGGGGATGCTGCAAATGTAGCTGTACATATGGTGTGTCTGTGGGAAGAGGTGGCCTCAGGAGCCTTCTGTATTGCCATCTTACTCAACCCTTCCTTGTAGAACAACAAAAAGAACATTACTGTCTTATTTTGGCCCTCACCTAAGCAAAACCATTAGATGCAACTCTTAGGAATACACACACACACACACACACACACACACACACATACACATCTGATAGTCAAATAAAAAATTACTTTTGGATCATCAGCTATCTTAATTGTATTGTATAAGTAGATATTTGTACTCTTTGGCAGCCCAGCATCTGAGCCCCTTGTGTGTGTGTGGGGGGATACTTCCCACCTTATGACTTTTGGTGCTAGGCACAGGCCACCTTCCTCTAAAGAATGTGGGGGAAAAACCCCCACAAAACCCAACACACATAAAAAAAACCCCACAACAAAACCCAGATAATGTGTTTCAGGCTGTTCAGCACTAGGGAATGGGCATATGATCTAAGCTCGGACTTTGATATGCTTGTCCTATACTTTGAATCAGCAGTTACTGAGCCAGAGAGAGAATACAGAGAATCTATTGTAGTTTCAGGCAGTTGTAGGAGCTGTAGCAGGATTGAATTTTCAGGGACAGTAATGTCAGTGATGCCAGAGGAGGTATTTTACTGTCCAGGAGTGGAGATGGTGAAGCCGCCACCGTGGCCCCTCTGGCCAACTTAGTCTTTAACTTTTAGCAAGCACCTTTCGTCCACATGATTGGTTAACCAAACCTTTCTTTGTATATCTATAGATCATGCATTGTTTCCCAGACAGTCTCAGAGCCAAACCCCCTTGCACAACCTCTGAGTACCACGATAACATCTGTAGCTGGTACCATTGAGTCGGCACGCAATCAAGAAGTGTTGCAGACCACTATGCTCCCTTTTTACCGATTTAAAAAAATATTTTAAATTAAAAAAAATTATTTAAATTCTAGTTAGTTAACAAAGTATAATGTTATTTCCTGGTGTACAATATAGTCATTCTACATTTCCGTAAAACATCCAGTGCTCCTTACAAAGTACGCTCCTTAATTCCCCCATCACCTCTTTAAGCCATCCCCCGACCTACTTCCCCTCTGGTAACCATCAGTTCTCTGTAGTTGGTTTTTGGTTTTCTTCTCTCTTTTTTCTCCTATGATCATTTGTTTTGTTTCTTATATTCCATGTATGAGTGAAATGATATGGTATTTCTCTTTGACTGACTGACTTATTTTGCTTAGCATAATACTCTCTAGCTCCATCCGTGTCATTGCAGTTGGCAAGATTTCATTCTTTCTGATGGCCGAGTAGTATTCCTGTGTGTGTGTGTGTGTGTGTGTGTATGTACACACCGCATCTTCTTTATCCAGTCATCAGTTGATGGACACTTGGGCTGTTTCCATAATTTGGCTATCGTTGAAAATGCTGCTATAAACATCACCGTGCATGTATTCCTTTGAATTAGTATTTTTGTATTCTTTGGGTAAATACCTACTAGTAGAATTGCTGAATAATAGGGTAGTTCTATTTTTAACTTTTTTGAGGAACCTCCATATTATTTTCCTCAGTAGCCGTACCAGTTTGCATTCCCAGCAACAGTATAAGAGGGTTCCCCTTTCTCTGCATCCTCACCAACACCTGTTGTTTCCTGTATTGTTAATTTTAGCTGTTTTGACAGGTGTGAGGTGGTATCTCATTGTAGTTTTGCTTTGCATTTCCCTGATGAAAGTGATGTCGAGCATCTTTTCATGTGTCTGTTGGCCATCTGTATGTCTTCTTTGGAAAAATGTCTATTCATGTCTTCTGCCCATTTTTTAACTGGATTTTTTTTTGAGTGTTGAGCTTGATAAATTCTTTATACGTTTTGGACACTAATCCTTTATCAGATATGTCATTTGCAGATAATCTCCTATTCTATAGGTTGCCTTTCAGTTTTGTTGTTTGTTTCCTTTGCTGTGCAGAAGCTTTTTATTTTGATAAAATCCCAGTAGTTTATTTTTGCTTGTTTCCCTTGTCCCTGGAGACATATCTAGTAAGAAGTTGCTGTGGCTGATGTCAAAGAGGTTACTACCGGTGTTGTCTTCTAGGATTTTAATGGTTTCCTGTCTCACATTTATGTCTTTCATCCATTTGGAATTTAAGAAAATGGTCCAGTTTATTTATTTATTTATTTATTTATTTTTTAGATTTTATTTATTTATTTATTTGTCAGGGAGAGCACATGCACACTAGCTGGGGGAGCAGCAAGCAGAGGTAGAAGCAGACTCCCCGCTGAGTAAGGGGCCTGATGTGGGACATCATGACCTGAGCCAAAGGCAGATCTTAACTGACTGAGCCACCCAAGCATCCTCGGTTTAGTTTTTTTTAACTTTTTTTTTTAAAGTTGGCTCCACACTCAACATGGGGCTTGAACCCACAACTCTGAGATCAAGAGTTGCATACTCCACTGACTAAGCTAGTCAGGCTCCTCCACTTTCCTTCTTTTGCATGTTACTGTCCAGTTTTCCCAACGCCGTTCGTTTCAGAGACTGTCTTTTTTCCATTGTATATTCTTTTCCTACTTTGTCAAAGATTAATTGACCATATAGTTGTGGGTTTCCCCTTTTAGTGATAACTGCCCTAAAGTTCCTTTAAAATTCTTTGGGTGGTTGGGGGGGGGGGAATCTTTGGCCAGGCAGAGAAACCTCAGAGTTGGTTTTTGCACAGGAGTCCACCTTCTCCCCAGGTGATCAACCTCCTGAATAAAGCTCAAATTCCTTTCCAACTAAAACTCATCTCGAGGTGAGTATTGGCTTTTCAAGCAAAGAACAGCTGAACTTGGATTTTCTGTAACAGTGGTATAATCAGTGGTGTCCAATGTTGACCTGTGTCAGCAGTGATGTCCTTATTGAAACTAATTACGACATGGTTTTGACTGTGACCTCACAGCCTAGACTATCTTGTTCCTGCTGGTTGCCAAATCTGCTTTCTCAGCCTTGGCAGGTTTGTTGGCTACCCAGTTTCCTTTTATTTTTTATTTATTAACAATTTTTAAAAAAGATTTTATTTATTATTTATTTGAGAGAGCATGAGCCGGGGGGAGGGGAGCAGAGGAAGAGGGAGAAGCAGACTCCCTGTTGAGCAGGGAGCCAGTGTGGGTGCTCAATCCCAGGACCCTGAGATCATGACCTGAACTGAGAGCCAAAGGTAGAGATGCTTAACCGACTGAGCCACCTAGGTGTCTCAACCCAGTTTCCTTTTAATGCATTTATTTTCTTTGTAAATTAACCAAAGGTGCTTTCAGTTTCTTGGAACTAAGAATCCTAATTGATGCAGTGTTTTTCTTTAGTGCATTTAATTGAGAGACACTGTTTCGTAGCATCAGTTGCCTTAATAACAATCTAAAATGTTTTATTTGAGAAATTACCTTTGACTTCTACATCAGGATCCTTTTCACTTTTATTATGGTAGTAGGCTGATCTAGCAGCTGATCTTGAGTTCTTTTTTTTTTTTTTTAAAGATTTTATTGATTTGAGATAAAGCAAGAAAGGAAGAGCGAGCACAAGCTGGGCAGAGGGACAGAGGAAGAGGGAGAAGGCTGTTGAGCAGGGAGCCTGATAAGGGACTCGATCCCAGGACCCTGATCATGACCTGAGCTAAACGCTCAACTGACTGAGCCACCCAAGCACCCCTTGAGTCCTTAATTGACTTTTGTTAGGCAGAGTGATGGGGATTATGTAGTACAGAGAATTTGGTGAGAGCCATAAGCGTGTCCTGGAAAATGGAAAATCAGCCTGGAATGAAAGCACTTGATATTTACATATATAAAGACTGTATTTAGATTTTGACTTGTCCTTAATTTTGCTGATCTTTATGATGTTGGAACTGCTTGTAGAATTGATATCTCTTCTTATTATCTGTTTATAAACTGAAATGCTTAATATTGCTGGCTCTGTCATACTTCTTATATTTCTGAACTTTGAAAAGTCACTTGGCTAAGTCACTTGCAAGTTTTTTGTAAATTTTAATATGACGGAGAATAAACTAGTCTCTAAGATCCACTCCAGCCTTAACATTTGAGGTGTCAATGAAATGTAATTTATTTCCTTTTTCTTTTCTAAAGTTTGAATGCCAGCAGTACACTTATGATGCTGCACAGAACAGAATAGATTGGGTTCTTTGTTCAACGAGCTCAAAATGGTCAATTAGGACAGAGCTATTGGGAAGTATGTTAAAGAACAAGTTAAGTAAGTGGCAAGTATGAGGGTATTCAGTAACTTACTCATGTAGTTTATGAAAATTTGGAAAAATGAATAGCTTGTGTATTCACAGTTGACATACTTGGAAAGTAGTGTAATGCACTGGTTAAAGTTTTTAAAATCAGAATTCTTGGAATTAAATCTCCATTTTACACTTACCAGCAATGTGACTGTGGGCAAATTAGTTAACCTCTCCGTGTCTTAGTTTCTCCATCAGTAAAATGAGGATAAAAATAGATCCCACCTTACGGAGTTGCTGTGAAGATTAAATGAATTTATACATATAAGTATCCAAAGCATTTAGGGTGGTGCAAGATGTATAGTACTTGCTATTAACAGTTTTAATTTTCATGTTGTTATATAATCTCATGTAGTTAAGATACATTTTATAATTTTACTTATAATTCTTGCACAAATCTTGTTGAGACTATAGTTTCATGTATATCCAAAAGCTGTATTGTTGGGGTGCCTGGGTGGCTCAGTCGTTAAGCGTCTGCCTTCGGCTCAGGGCGTGATCCTGGCATTCTGGGATCGAGCCCCACATCAGGCTCCTCCGCTATAAGCCTGCCTCTTCCTCTCCCACTCCCCCTGCTTGTGTTCCCTCTCTCGTTGGCTGTCTCTCTCTCTGTCAAATAAATAAATAAAATCTTAAAAAAAAAAGCTGTATTGTGCAGATCTTTTTAAATTGTTGAATGTTTTATAGCATTCCATTATTACTAATAGAGTAAATATTTTATAACTGTTAAAAACTGTACTGTCATTGGGATTCAGTGCAGTGTTTAGCACAAAGATCACAGGTATAAGGCACATCCATAATGACTATTTTTTAAAAGTCAGGTACACATATAATTAATATATTAATATAATTAATATATTAATATAATTAATATATTAATATAATTAATATATTAATATAATTAATATAACTGAAGTTTCTCTAATAATAAACTTAAAATTTCCTTAGATCCAAATAGATTTTGATGTTCTCTCTATTCCCTCTTGATTTTAGTAGAATATTGAAATATAAGGGAGGCAAGAAAATAACAGTTTTGACCAAGAATATTGCTATTAGATGAGAATGTTTCAGGGATACATCTCTTCCAATGCATTGTTTTGTCTTTGCTTATATTGATTTTATAATCCAGGTTTATTCTGTGTTTTATTATTCTTCGTAGGCCTAGAGTCTTTTTTACTATTTCTTGGATTTTCTAAGAAAATTGTCTGAAACAATATAAACTGTAAATAAGAACATTTTTATAGTTTCTTTTCAGAAAATAATTCTTACTGTACTTCTAGATTTTTAATTTCAAGTTGTCAATTCAGCTAAAATGTCAATTGTTTTAGAGACTATTTAATCATTATATCTTTTGTCTTGCTTCCTTTTTCAGTACCAGGGTTCTGATCAAGCAGGAAAGGAGAAAGCAAAAGGTAAAGAAAAAATATTTTTATTTATATTAGCCTTATAAGAACAGTGATCTTTTGGTGTTTTTCAAAGGGTAATAAATTCACCTAAGTAACTGGAAGACCATCCAGTCTTCTCTGTTCTTATAGATAGCTTGATTAGCCAACCATTTTTTCAGGTGGAGACTTAAAGATCATTGCTAATTCTTGTTGTCATTCTAGTTCCAAAATATATCCCAGTATTTTAAGGAAAGTCTGATCACTTCTCACTACCTGTGCATACCTGTGCTATGAGTACCCTGATTCAACTCATCGTTGAGTGCCTAGAGTATTATGACGGCCTTATAATGTATCTTCTACTTTTTTTTAAAAATTTTTTTCTTACATCAATTTTATTATATAAAGTTGAGCATGTATATATCTTACAGCCGATCAGTATATATTTAAGAGAAACTTCCACATGTGTACTTTGAGACCTGTACAAGCTTGTTTGGATCATTGTTGTTAAGTAGCAAAAAAGAAAGAGAAGAAGGCAAAAGAGAAGAAGAAGAGGGGCAGAGGAATGGGGAGGGAAGGGGACCACCCAAATGTTCATTAGGGATAGAATGGTTAAACAAATCATGGCATACCCAAGTAATGATATAGCAGTGAAAATGTGTTAACCACATGTAATTAATGTAGATGAATCCCCAAAATATAATGTTGAACAAATGAAGCACTCAGAATGTAAGCAGTAAGATTCCATATATAAAAAGTTCCAAAACAAAATATGTTCAAAGCTTATAAAACTTAAAGAAAAGCAAGGGAGTATTATTACAAAAGTAGGATAGTTATTAACTTAGTGAAATGATGTCTCATTGTAAATTTAACTTGTATTTTCTTGATTACTAATGAGGTTATCTGAAATTTTCATCCATGTTTCCTCTTTTGTGAAGTATTTTTCCAAGTATTTTTTCCATTTTTAATTTGTGTTGTCTTTTCCTTATTGTCTTTATATATTTAGAATTCTTCGGTTATATGTGTACTCTATAGCTTTTATCCTTAATGCTGTCTTTTAAGGAAGGTTCTTAATTTTAATGTAATCAAATTTATCATTGTTTTTCTGCTTTATCTTTTATTCCTTTGTAGTCTGTTCTTCACACAGCAGTTAATATGATCTTTTAAGATCACAAATCAGAATTTTCATTCCCCTGCTTAAAAGCTTCAATTGTTTTTCATTGCTTTTAGAATAATATCTGACTTAACCATAGCCTAGAAGGACCTGAAGGATCTTCACCCTGCCAACTTCTCTGACTTTGTTACCACTTGGCCTGTTCATTTTATTTTAGCTATACTGGCCTTCTTTCTGCCGTTCTGATCTTTGTCTGGAATATTCTTCCTCAAGATATTTGTGTATCTGGCTTGTCAACATTTAGGTTTCAGCTAAAGTATCTCCTCTTAGGTCGGCTTTCTCTGATCACAGCATCTAAGTAGCTCCCTACCCTCCAGTTACTTTCTCTCCAGGACCATTTTTTTTTTTATCACTTTTCTCTTTCATAATCTGGTATTTTCTTATAAATTTGTTTCCTCTGTTCTCCCCCACCTTCATCAGCATGTATTCATCAGAAGAGGGATTTTATTACTTTTGTTCATTTTGTGTCTCCTATACCTAGAATTGTGTTGAGCAATAACATAGGCATTCAATAAATAAACTATAATCTGTCCCCAGATTTTTTTTATAAGAAAGGGAAAAACATATGGCCCTTCCCAGAAATGTTGATCTCTAGTTATGTCACTTTCCTATTCTTTGAAAATGTCATACCTTCCCTTGAATATGTCATGCCTCCCTTAAACCACTCTTCTCCAACCCTATTTTTAATCTCTTCATACTCATTAGATGACTTTGTCTTATATTTCAGAGGAAATAGAAGCTATCCGATGAGAATTATCTCATATATCTACTATCAGTTCTGTAAACTATCTTACATCTTCACTGATCCTCTCTTTCCCTTCTGTGATAATGGAAGTAGTTTCCTTCAGTCAAAGGAAGGTCTGTTTATTTGCAGTCTGGATTCCATCTTTCTCAAGGACTTCACTGAATCAGTTACTTCTTCTCTTTCTTGTATCCTCAACCAGTCACTGTCAACTGGAGGCTTTCCACTGATATTCAGACATACTCAATTTTCCCTTATTAAAACAAGTGAAGCCCTCTCTGGATCCTTTCCCTTTCTTGCTATGCCCCTTCACTTTTATCTCTCATTCACTTCTCAGTCCACTCAACAGTACAGCTCTTGCTAATGGCAAAGTAGCAGTCATGGAAGGATAATGAAAGAAATTAAATTGACTCTGGCTGGAGATTAGTCTCACACAGCTGCTTTTCCTTGTCCTCTTATTTCAGTTGACTTTTAATGGTACTAAACTGTGCATATCTTTAAGGTTTTTAATATCTGTGGGATAGTTACTCTGTAGAAAAACAAATTTTTAACTTGTCAGATTTTTTTAATCAAAATTTTAAAAAGCTTTACACTTCAGATAATTTTTAATCTTTTGATACCTAGTAATGCCTTTATAAAGTTCTATTTTAAAGGCATTACATATACCAAAAAGATTTTAAGAGGCTGTGAAATTAAGGGTCTTTAAGCAAACTATGTTGTCATGATTGATTTTAATTTATATGTAAGTATATAAAGGGGGTGTCAAAAATATAAAAATGTCCAGTCAATTAATTACTAAATAGCATTATTACTTTTTTATTTTTTATGATTCTGCCTAAAACCATATGGTTGTTGTAATAACTTTTATTTTTAATTATTTTAGGAATATTTTGAAAAGAAAAGGTTAAAATCAAAAATGAAATTACTGGGGGTTTCATCCCCTGTCAAAAATTCCACTGTCAGTTTAGACCTCCTTAACCTATATATGGTAAATCACATATCTTGCCAGAAGAAAACACCTGGTAAGTCTTTCCATTAGCATTTTGTTTTGATTCTAATGTGATCATAACATTGTTTTCTAATAAATTTATAATTTTAGAACTCAAAGGATATGGAAAGTAAACTAATTTTAAAACTTGGTTGCCTTCTTAAATTACTTTTTGTTTAAAGTACCTTTGTTACTTTTTGCTTAAAATCCTTTTATTGCTTATCTATTTTTAAGTTGTGTGTTATATAAAATTAATTTTATAAGACATGGTCAAAGTTATTATATTGCAGTTCTTTTAATTACTACATTAATCTGTGTAGGCAGATAGTTACCAAAGTTTAGCTAAAAGAGCAGGAAATAAATGTCTTTACTGTCTTAAAGTATTTAGAGAATTTGTTTGAAAGGAGGTGCTGAAAAGATTTTTACCTCAATAATTAGTTTCCTATATCACAACTTGAATAATTTCTTAGGCATTCTTGGAATTTTAACTAGAGTAGACTAATACTTCAAAATAAAGTTCATTTTTGCCTGTACTTTGAGCCTTCAAGTGAATTAAAAGTTTAGTCAGAGTATTTTTTTTCTCAGGGAAACTCGTGTCTGATATTTAATTTTTAAAATAAGTATGAAAATGAGAACTTAAGAAATAAGACAGCTCATAAAGGAGGGATAGAAATTGATCATAAGTGCTGTTAGTATCTCCTCTTCCTTTCTCTGGCATTTTTATTCCTTAATGCAGACGGCGGTTTATAGAAGCAAATTTAGTTATACTTTAGACATAAATACATTATTTATGGACTTTAGGAATAAAAGGTTCGTTGTAAATCTATTTGATGTATTTACCTTCTTTTTCTTCACTTACGTAATACGGTGTTATCAGCCACAGTCATGGCATTTTACATTAGCTCCTCATACCTTATTCATCTTACAGCTAAAAGTTTGACCTGTTACCAACCTGTATTTCCCCTACTCCCTAGTCTCCTGCCTCTGACAGCCACTTTTCTACACTGTTTCTGTGAGTTTGATTTTTTTCAGATTCCACGTGTAAGTGATACCATGCATTGTTTGTCTTTCTCTAGCTTGTTTCAGTTAACATAATGCCTTTAAGGTTCATCCGAGCTGTCATGAATGGCAGAATTTCCCTAATGTTCATGGCTGAAGAATATTTCATCATATGTATATATCTCACATGTTCTTTATCCAGTCATCCATTGACAGACATGAGCTTGTTTCCATATCTTATATCTTGCCCATTGTGAATGATGCTGCTGTGAACATGGGACATGGGAGTACAGATACTCCAGATGATTCTGTTTTCATTTCCTGTGGCTATATACGCAGAAGTGGGATTGCTGAATCATGTAGTTTTAATTTTTTGAGGAACATATATTATGTTCTCCATAGTTGCTCCATCCATTTGCATTCCTATCAACTCTGCACAAGGGTTCCCTTTTTTCACATCCTTCCCAACATTTGTTATCCCTTGCCTTTTTGATGATAGTCTTTCTAACAGGTGGGAGGTGATATCTCCTTGTGGTTTTGATTTGTATTTCCCTGAAAATTAGTGATGAGCACCTTTTCATGTGTCTGTTGGCCATTTGTATGTTTTCTTTGGAAAAATGTCTGTTCATTTCCACTGCTCATTTACAAAATTAGATTGTTCATTTTTTGCCAGGAGTTGTATGTTCATTTTATATTTTGCAGTTTGAACCCTTATCAGATATACGATTTGCAAATATTTTTTCCCATTCCATAGTTTGTCTTTTCATTTTGGTAATGATTTTCTTTGCTGTGTAGATTTTTAGTTTGATGTAGTTCCAGATGTTTGTTTTTGCTTTTGTTGCCTTTGTTTTTGTGTCAAATCCAAAAATATCATTGCTTAGACTGATGTCAAGGAACTTACCCTTATGTTTTCTTCTAGTTTTATGGTTTTAGGTCTTACATTCAACTCTTTAATCCATTTTGAGTTGAATTTTGTGTATGTTGTAAGATAGGAGACCAGATTCACTCTTTTTCATGAGGCTTTCCAATGATGTATTTACCTTTATATATTTCCTTTCTTCCTCACTTTCTTTTCATTTATACAGTCAACATGTTTATTGAGTACCTCCATTATTGAGTACTTCCATAAGTAGTGTATTGGATGCTGGGAATAGAATAGAAAATGATGGGGTCAGGACACACTGTCCCAAAAATAAGGCATGTTGGAATACTAAAGATTTTAAGCAGAAGGAATTGAGAAGTGGCATGTGCAGGAAAGATCCTCATGTGAGAATTGTTCTCCCTGTACCTGGAGGAAAGGAACATCTTTATCTCCAAGACAGAGGGACACTGAGAAGAATCTAAACAAATAAGCCTTGCTATTTCCTTCAGTTGGCTACAGTTAGTCCATACCCCCTTTTGTTTGATCATCACTACTTTTCATTCTCCATCAAACTGCTCAAGTTTAACCACTTCTTTGGGTCCCAGTTTCCTTATAAAGTTTTCCATTTAAAATTTATACTAAATAAATTGGTATTTTTTTTCTCTTTATTAATCTTTTATTATAGAGTCCCTACTTGAGAATTTAGAAAGGTATAGAGGAAAAAGATATTTTCCTTCCCTACAAAAGCATACGTTTATTAGTGATGGTATTAGGAGGTGGGGCCTTTAGGAGGTGGTTAGGTCATGATGGTGGAGCCCTCATGAATGTTATTAGTGCTTTTATAAAGAGACCCCAGAGAGCTCTCTTTGCTCCTTTCACTGTGTGAGGACACAGGGAGAAGACAGCTGTCTGTGAACCAGGACTCAGGCTCTCACTAGACCCTGAATCTGAGAGCACTTTGATCTTGGACTGCTTGGCTTGCAGACTGAGAAATAAATTTCTGTTGTTTATAACTACCCAGTCTGTGGTATTGTGTTACAGCAGCCTGAATGGACTAAGACACTTTACTAAAAGGAAAGGGCAGTGGTAGAGCTGGGCCCCCACTGCTTGAATCGGGGACTTGAATACCACCAAGATTTTTTTCTCACTTTAGAGAAAAAAATTAACTTTATTTTCTCAGATTGTCTTTTACGTTCAGGTTTAAAACGTGACCTTAAAAACCAGTATTGCTCATCTCTCCTGGTTTGCCACAAGGGAAACACTGAGAGTTGTTTCTTTGGTTCTGAGTTTTTGAATTTTACTGGAAGCATATTACCTTCCCCTACTGGTGCCAGGTCCTAGCACTGGAGCAATTATTTATAACCACACAGATGTAATCCTACTATTGATTCATCTTGGGTCAGATGGCTGCCCTTAAGTCAATTATTTTTTCTAGGGACAGGGTTTATTTATTTTTTATTTTTTATTTTTTTTTATATTAATAATGATTTTTTATTATGTTAGTCACCATACAGTACATCCCCGGCCTTCGATGTAAGGCTCGATGATTCATTAGTTGTGTATAACACCCAGTGCACCATGCAATATGTGCCCTCCTTACTACCCATCACCGGTCTATCCCATTCCCCCACCCCCCTCCCCTCTGTAGCCCTCAGTTTGTTTCTCATAGTCCATAGTCTCTCATGTTTCATTCCCCCTTCTGATTACCCCCCCTTTCTTTATCCCTTTCTTCCCCTACTGATCATTCTAGTTCTTATGTTCCATAGATGAGAGAAATCATATGATAGTTGTCTTTCTCTGCTTGACTTATTTCACTAAGCATTATCTCCTCCAGTGCCGTCCATGTTGTAGCAAATGTTGAGAACTCATTCTTTCTGATTGCTGAGTAATATTCCATTGTATATATGGACCACAACTTCTTAATCCAGTCATCTGTTGCAGGGCATCTCGGCTCCTTCCACGATTTAGCTATTGTGGACATTGCTGCTATGAACATTGGGGTGCATATGGCCCTTCTCTTCACTACGTCTGTATCTTTGGGGTAAACACCCAGTAGTGCAATGGCTGGATCATAGGGGAGCTCAATTTTTAACTTTTTAAGGGACCTCCACACGGTTTTCCAGAGTGGCTGTACCAACTTGCATTCCCACCCTTGTGGTTTTGATTTGAATTTCCTTGATGGCTAATGATTTTGAACATTTTTTCATGTGTCTGTTAGCCATTTGTATGTCTTCATTGGAAAAGTGTTCATATCTTCTGCCCATTTTTTGATTTGTTTATTTGTTTCTCGTGTATTGAGTTTGAGAAGTTCTTTGTAGATCTTGGATACCAGTCCTTTATCTGTAGTGTCATTTGCAAATATATTCTCCCATTCCGTGGGCTGCCTCTTAGTTTTTCTGACTGTTTCCTTGGATGTGCAGAAACTTTTAATCTTGATGAAGTCCCATAAATTCATTTTATCTTTTGTTTCTCTTGCCTTTGGGTATGTGTCATGAAAAAGGTTGCTTTGGCTGATGTCGTAGAGGTTGCTGCCTATGTTCTCCTCTAGAATTTTGATGGATTCCTTAGGGACAGGGTTTATAAGAAGATAGGAAGTTCTCTGTTAGAACTGTATAGCTGGGGCGTCTTGGTGGCTCAGCTGGTTAAGCATCCAACTCTTGGTTTTGGCTCAGGTCATGATCCTGTGGTCATGGGATCAAGCTCCACGTTGGGCTCTGTGCTCATCACAAAGTCTACTTCAGATTCTTTCTCCCTTTCCCTCCTGCTCTCTCTTGCTCGCTCTCAGATAGACAGATAGATAGATAGATAAATAAATAAATAAATAAATAAATAAATAAATATCTTTAAAAAAAGGTACATGCACACACACAAAAAAACCCATATGTAGTTGGTATGTGTGTCAAAAGCATTACCCAGAAAAGGAGAGTAGTTAAAAAGTACTGAGCAGACCAAATAGTGGAATCTTGTCTAAGGAGAGAAAAGGCTTCTGTTCCCATAAAGTTTAAAAATCTACTAAGAGAGGTAGAATTAATCAGGTGCAATAAACCATAGTAAGTGGTATAATAGAGAACATACGTACTGCTATGGGCATGTATAACATAGCATCTGGTATAGTCTGGGGGTCAAGGAAATCTTAGAGGAAGGAAAAAAATAGAACTGAATCAGTGTAGCCCCTTTGATGAGGACTATGTAAGATAATGAAAAAGAGATGATTTGAATTATCTATGATAGTTTTTAGTACTGTAATGACTTCTAGCATATATAGAATATAGGTAGTTTTAGGAAATTTCTAAGATGTACACTTGTTTAATGAACATTGTATATCAAATATTGCTTTTAAAATATTTTTAATTATTTTTTCATTATAGAAACTGTGAGAAAACCAATCCACGTGAATATGCATAGAGACGTAAAAATGCCCCTAAGAAAGCATAATTTAGAACTTCCAATGTCACCTCACCGTGTACCATCTAACCTCTGCATTGATGATAGAGACAACAGGTATATTTTAGCAAGGTTGTATATTATTTAGGTATTTAAGCAGGTCATCATCAGTACTGTTTCATTCATTAGAAAATGTACAGAGGACTTTTCTTCTAGCTGTAGTTTTTGTTTGGCTGTTAACAGTATTATTAAAGTATTAAGACTTTCATCAAAAAAGCTAATGTCCATACTAAGTGTTTTGTACACATAGTTTGACTTTCCTTATCCTCAAAATGTTTCTCTAGTAATAATACAATTTTTATAACATTTGAGAATGATTGAGTTCTGTATGTTTTCGTGTATTTCTATAGAACAGTGTAAGTTTTAAATACATATAAAAAGATAGCCAAATTTACTACCAGCTTTTTTTTAACCTTAAAATTTTCTTTTCATTTTTATGTACTATCAAGACTAGGCAGCAAGAAAGAACTTGACACAGTTCAGGTAAGATTAAAAAAAAATTTTTTTTAAAGTTACTTTAACAATTGTGGCATGCTACCAAATGATAGAAATTTTTGGAATATCAGGGAAAATTATTCTTTAAAAAAATTTTTCATAGTCTTTGAAACTATTTTTAAAGTTTTTAGTATATGGAACTTATACCTTAAATAACTGATTGCTTATGAGAAACTCTTTGGAATTCTGGTAATGTAGATTAGGCCTGTGTGTACATAACATTATTCATTTGGGGATTCCTGCTTTGGGTTCATGTGATCATTGAGAAATTCATCTCTTCTAGCATAGTGACCGTATATATAATTTTATATGAAATTGTGATTTTCACCATTTACACTGATTCCAAGATTATTTTTCTTTCAATGTATCATAGATGATTTTTTTACTAAATAAAATTTTAACAATTGGAAAATATATAGATTGTGATTAAACCTTGAAATTTTAAGATCCAATGCTATATTATTATATATTTTTAAAAAGATTTATTTATTTATTTGAGAGAGAAAGAAAGAAAGAGATAGCACAGGGGCCTGGGAGGGGCAGAGGGAGAGGGACTCTTAACCAGACTCTGTGATGAGTGTGGAGCCTAACACAGGGCTCAGTCTTACAATACTGAGATCATGACCTGAGCCGAAAACAAGGGTCAGATACTTAACTGACTGTGCCGCCCAGGCGCCTCGGGTCCAACACTATATTATTAATTATCCTTTCTTTGCTTTGAGTTGCCAAAATTAAACTGCATCAGGGAATGACAATGATACTAACATCTCTTGGAAATCTTTTTACCTGAATTGTGGATCAGTGAAACTCAGATTTCTTGTCATTTGGAGATGGTATGAAGCTTGGAGGTTGAGGGGACCAGTAGTGAGAAAGGCAGATAGAAAGGAGCTCTTCAGAGAAAGTCAGATAGAAAGAAGCTCTTCAGTATGATTTTACTTGATAACCTCTCTTGTCTTAATAAGTCCTGTGGATTACTGATGACTTGCTTTTCCTTGGAACTTTTTCTGCAGTCTGTGACCTTTTTCACTCCTATTTTGACTTTCCTCTTCTCAAGTTTATAAATTTTAGCAGATCAAATGGTTGTATCTTCTTTTCCTCTAGTTGTCACAAGTCATGGACTCATATAGAGTGTTTAAACCTCAGTTCAACAGAATAGAAAATTACACTTTTTCTCAACCATCTTTTTCAGCAGAATTATCTTCTAATAAGAATATTACAAAACACAGTTTCATTCTCAGAATAGCACCTAGTTCTCAGAAAGTTTTATGTGAAAAACAGAATGAACAGGTACATTTGAATCACTAGTCTTAGGATTTTATATCATTGTATTTTTATGATATGCTCTTTTTTTCTGTTCCTATGGATTTAAAAACATTGTGAATTGCTATAGATATAGTCAAATTAGGGTATCAGTTAAGTATAATAATTCCTCTGGTCAGGGGTGCCTGGGTGGCACAGCGGTTAAGCGTCTGCCTTCGGCTCAGGGCGTGATCCCAGTGTTATGGGATCGAGCCCCACATCAGGCTCTTCCGCTATGAGCCTGCTTCTTCCTCTCCCACTCCCCCTGCTTGTGTTCCCTCTCTCGCTGGCTGTCTCTATCTCTGTCGAATAAATAAATAAAATCTTTAAAAAAAAAAAATAAAAAAAAAAATAATTCCTCTGGTCAAAATTTAA
Source organism: Ursus maritimus (assembly GCF_017311325.1). Taxonomy (NCBI): domain Eukaryota; kingdom Metazoa; phylum Chordata; class Mammalia; order Carnivora; family Ursidae; genus Ursus; species Ursus maritimus. The sequence goes on from NW_024425119.1 coordinate 31,408,534, forward strand.
TTGTCTGCTCTGCAGAAGATTATGAATCCAAAAAATGCACTCTTCTTTAAAAATCTTTGAAATCATCATCCTTTTATAAAATTACTGGTGGTAAAATTGAAAATAGTTGAGTGTGTTTATATAATAGTTGATGATTATAATCACAGTAAATAACCAGTTGTTGATGTCGTGGTTGCCCAATAGTCATGATATGGAAAGGGCCCTGTGAATTGCAGTATAAAATCTCAGTGATGTCACAGTAGTCTGTTAAAGAATGAGTTGTGATGGTTTGATTCTTTTTATGATTTGACAGATGACAACTGGTTATATGCACTTGAATTAAAACTATACAAATGTGTTTATATGGATAGAGATGTGTAGTGCTAAAATATTGTTTAGTCGTTGTATTCTCTAAAGTTAAAAATCTAAAAACATCCAGATTTTAAAGTTCTGAAATATATCTGCAATAAACTATAAAAAGTAGTCAATTTATCAGATTATATAGAGTTTAAAAAATAAATAATAAAATTATGATTGTTATACTAGTGTATAATGGTAGTGGGAAAAATGGTTATATAAACATGATGTCTTGTTAATGGGAATATTCAGTTTTGAATTTCTCCCTTTTTAGCATGCATTGGTTTTATGCCATAATTATGTATTTGTCATTTATAAACAAATTTATAATTTATAAATTTCTAATTTTATAAGTTATACATGGTACATTATATATAATGATACTGATTCAATTTTATGAAAGTATTAAAGTATGTTTTCTGTTTTTCAGAGAAGAGAAAATAAAGTATTATATTCCAGTAATAGATGTTAGCCTTATTAATTTAAGGACCCCGTTAACTTTGGAATGATACAATGAAAAGCATTTAGTTTTTCAGTTTGTATTTTATAAGACTAAAATTTGCACCTAGATAGTTTATAGGATAGGGAATGTAACTCTCTGTAATCTTACTTAAATAATCTCCTACTTTTAGGCTGCAGGTTAGTGATTATCTTCAGAGGGGTAAATAGTGTTTTGTTTTTTTAAAGATTTTATTTATTTATTTTGTCAGAGAGAGAGAGAGCATGTGAGCGAGCACAAGCAGGGGGAGCAGTAAGCAGAGGGAGAAGCAGCCTCCCTGCTAAGCAGGGAGCCCAGTGCGGGACTTGATCCTAGAATCCCGGGATCATGACCTGAGCCGAAGGCAGATGCTTTACCGACTGAGCCACCCAGGAGTCCCAGCCAGTAATGTTATACTTAATATACAGAAGAGAAAACTAAAGAAGAGAGGCTGATGTTCCTGTCCAAAGTGTAGTGGCACTTTGTGAAGTATTAGAAAAGTGTTTAATTGCTTATTTGGAGGGATTTCAAGAAAAGTAAGAATTAAACAAAACTATAAAATACAAAGGAAAATAAATTGAAACAACAGTTTAGAAGAAAAAGTGGCCTGGGGCTCACTGAACCCTAGAGAAGTAGAATTGAGCCAACATTAAGTATTCTCTTCTTTTTAGTTTGTGTGTTTCTCACTTCATGGGATGACTTTGTCTTTGCACCTCTATCACTGTTTCTCTGAGGCTGAGATAAGAGATGTATTACCAGACTTTATTTCTAGCTCTCCCTGACTTTGGACACCCCCCCCCCCATTTTTTTCTAAGACTTTCAGTATCTCTTTTTGTCTTCTTTTCTTTTTTTCCAACTTTGTGTCATTGATTGTTTTTGGACTTCTCATTTCTGTGTTTCATGGCTAATAAAGTATACTACAGATATAAATTATTATTGCTGGATAGATTAGTGTTGGGCCCCTATAATATCTTACATTTATGTGGTAACTTCCACATTAACAAATGGATTACCTAAACTGTTTTCCACAAGTCTTTCCATACGTTCCTCATTTTGCACTCAATGATATTGATATTCAGAAAGATTAAAGGAGCATTCTAAAATTACTTAGTAAATGGATAAAACTGAGGTAAATATAGCTGTTTTTGGGGGAAAAATTATTTTCTTTCAGAGATCATTTGCTCAGGATCCTGGTGTCCTGGGTATTATATACACACACACACATATATATATTAATTGTTTATAATAATATTTATAATATATTAATTATAATTAATATATTTTCAATTTTATTTAATTATATTTATAAAATATTAATTATAGTTAATAACATATATTTTAACCTCTGAGGAAATGGTTAGCTCATCATAGTATCAATTCTGTTATTTTAACAATCATTTAAATACTGGTATTGCTTTTCACTGTTAGCACAATATTAGTTTTGTTTTCAATAAGGACACAGTTACTTTCTTTTGAACTAGAAAATTAATTTTCTTTGCATATAGATATCCACTTACGTCTACATTTTATGGTAAGTAATTTAAATTGTATACATGTATGTACATTTACCATTTTGGCAGGTTCTTCTTTCTTTTTTCAGCTCAGTAAAGGTAATTATTCTAATTCCTTGGTTTCCCAATTAAATGAAAATCAAGATGCTCTCAGTCCACCACATAAAACAGCACAATTTGGGTCATTATTCGAAAGATTAGGCAGGTAAGCAAATATCTTCGAAGATTTTATTTATTTATTTATTTATTTGTGAGTGAGTGAGTGAGAGAGAGAGAGAGAGATGGAGCAGCAGGCAGAGGGAGAAGTAGGCTCCCTGCTGAACAAGGAGCTCCATACAGTACTTGGTCCCAGGACCTTGGGATCATGACCTGAGCTGAAGGCAGACGCTTAACTGACTGAGCCACCCAGACATCCCAAGCAAAGACTTTTGAAGGAAATAAAGAAATGACAGCATTCTTTCTTTGAGTTATTAATTCAATTTTAATGAACAAATATTTTTTTAGAAATATAGACAAACCTAAGTAATACTTATAGGAAAAAAATACTAGAAGTTAAATGTAGCATTTAATTAAAATAGTTTTAAGTAATTATTTTCTAATGTGCACATCTACCTTTCATTTATTTAAAAAGCGCAGGTGCTTTGCATTTGTTTTATAATCTCCATGAATTACTAGTTCTTTTTCTGTATCATAAACATATTTTATTTTTCTTATTTATGGTAGTCGATTAGTGCCCCTTTTTATTTTCTAGTTGTTTGTATATAAATCCTGGTTCATTGTTTTAAAATCCATTAAACTTGTAAAACCAGTATGAATCACTCCTAGTAATCAGGATGAGAAACCTTGACTCTGTAATCCTATCCCAGACTTCATCATTTTGGTAAATGACACTACTATTCACTCAGTAGCTGACACCAAAATAAAAGTTCTTGATTGCTTCCTTTCCTTCAACTCCCAATATCCATTTCACCAACAAAGTTTTGACAATTCTGTGTTCTAGTAAGTTTTAAAGTTACCTACTCACATTTCCACCTCTATAGGTTCCATCCCAGTCTAAGCCACTACTGCCTCTTGCCTGGAGAATTGTAATAATCAAATAATGGTTCATTTTGTTTTAAACTCTTTTCCTGAGATCCGTTTTTTGTTTTTTTTTTTTACAGCTCTATTAATGTATAATCGGCTTGCAACAAACTGAATTTATCTAAAATGTGCACTTTGATAAGTTTTGACCTGTGTCAAATATAATGAACATATTCATCATCACCAGTAGTTTCTTTGGGCATCTTTGTAGTCTCTTCCTCTGGCCATTTTACATCCCTTACTCTCATCCCAAGGCAACTGCTGATCCGCTTTCTGTCACTGTTGATTAGTCTGTATTTTCTAGAGTTTTACTTGAGTGTGACATCATATAGTTATGTTCTCTGCAGAAATGGGGAGACAATAGTCAAAGTGTACAGACTTCCAGTTTTAAGACAAATAAGTTTTGGAGATCTAATATACAACATAGTGACTGTAATTAATACTACTACTTTACATACTTGAAATTTGTTAATACAGTATCTCTTAAGTAGACTTACCACAGTAAGTCTAGTAAGTTAGTTCCCAATAGTAATCATCATTCTGACTCCTGTCACCATACATGAATTAAGCCTGTCTTGGAACTTCATATAAAAGGAATTATACAGTGGTCTTCTTTTGGTATGGAGATTCATCCATGCTGTTGCTTGCTATTCCATGTATCAGTACTTAATTCTTTTTCATTTCTGTGTGTTGTTCCACTGTATGAATATTACATAATATTCTATGTTTTGTTGAAGTATAGTTGATATACAGTATTTCATTAGTTGCAGGTGTACATATGTTCTGTTCTTAATGGACATCTGGGATAGTTCAAATTTGGGACTGTTATGAACAAAGCTGCTGTGACATTAAAAAAAAATTAATAGGAGAAACACTTCATGATCGTGGATTGGAGGAATCACTAACTTTAAGGTGGAAATTTTCCCCAAGTTTCTGCCATTTTCTAGCTCCTGGCAGTTCTACTCCTTGCTTCTTGGACTGTCACTTTTTAGAGTCCACATATAGGTGAGATCATGTGGCATTCGTCTTTCTGTGTCTGCTTATTTCATTTAGCATAATGTCATCTATGTTCATCCATATTGGCACAAATGGCATAATTTCTTTTTTTTATGGCTGAACAATATTCCATTGTATTTCATCTTCTTTAACTTCTCTTAGTGTAATGTATTGTGCTTTCAGTTAATAAACCTTGTGCTGCTTTGGCTGAATTTATTCCTAAATATTTTTTTCTTTTTATGCTGGCGTGAATGGTATTTATTATTTTCTTAATTTCTTTTTTGGATTGTGCGTTCCTAAAATATAGGAATATAATTAATTTTTTAATATTGATCTTGTCTTCTGTGACCTTGCTGAACTCATTATGAGTACTACTAGTGGTTTTATGGATTCTTTAGGCTTTTTACCATACTGGATTATGTTGTCCATAAATACAGGTATTTATACCTCTCTTTTTCAGTCAGGATGCGTTTTACTTCTCTTACTACAGTGACTAGAACCTCTAGCACAGTGTTGAATAATAAGCAGGCAGGCAAGAGTGGGCATGCTTGCATTGTTCCCAGTCTTAAAGGAAAAGCATTTCACTCTTATGTTAGCGGTAGGTTTTTTGTAGGTGTCCTTTATCAGGTTTAGGAAATTTCCTTCTATTCCTAGTTCATTGAAAGTTTTTATCATGGATTTTGTCAGATGTTCTTTCTGTGTCCCTTGAGATTATCATGTAGTTCTTTCAACCCTTTATTCTATTAATATATCGTGTATTACCTTATTTTCAAATGTTAAACTGCCTTGGGTTCCTGGGATAAAAGCTGCTTGGTCATGGTATATAATCCTCTTCATATATTGTAGGATTTGGTTTGTTACTATTTTGTTGATGATTTTTATGTCTGTATTCATGAAAATTGGTATGAATTTTTTTTTTCTTGTAGTGTCTTTGGTGCCAAAGTAATACTAACCTTACAGAATAAGTTGGAAAATGTGTCCTCCTCTATTTTGGTATGGAAGAATTTGTGGAGAATTGATATGATTTTTTCTTTAAGTGTTTTTGCATCTGGGCTTTTCTTCCCAGGACAACTTTTAACTACTAATTTTTCTTATGTCTGTTCAGATTTTCTAATTTCTTGAGTCAGTTGTAGTAATGTATGTTTTTCTAGAAATTTATCCATTTCATATAAGTTGTGTGAAGCATAAACTTGTTTATAGTATTTCCTTGAAAATCTTTAAATTTCCGTTAAAGTCAGTAATGATGTCCCTTCTTTATTTTTTTAAGACTTTATTTATTTGTCAGAGAAAGAAGCAGGGGAGCAGCAGGCAGAGGGAGAAGCAGGCTCTCCGCTGAGTAGGGAGCCTGATGCAGGACTCCATCCCAGGATTCTGGGATCATGACCTGAGCCAAAGGCAGAGGGTCAACTGACAGAGCCACCTAGGTATCCCTGATGTCCCTTCTTTAATTCCAGATCTGTGTCTTTGCTCCTTTTTTCTTGGTCAGTATAGCTAAAGATTTGCTAATTTCATTGATACTTTTAAAGAACTAAGTTTTTGGATTTCATCAGTTTTCTCTATTATTTTATTTTCCTGTTTTCCATTCCTTCTGAATTTCCTCTTGTGATTGAGTTCCAGTTTGAAAGCACCGTGGTCTGAATATATGCAGGGGATAATCTGAGTCTTTTGGTATCAGTTGAGACCTGATTTGTGACCCAATATGTGATCTATTCTGGAGAAAGTTCCATGTGCATTTGAGAAGAATGGGTATTCTCTTGTTTTGGGATCAAGTGTTCTGTATATATCTGTGAAGTCCATCTGGTCCAGTGTGTCATAAAGCCCTTGTTTCTCTGTTGGTCTTCTGCTGTCCATTGTTTTGAGTGAGGTGTTGAAATCTTCTACTATTAATGTATTATTATCAATATGTTTCTTTACTTTGGTTATTAATTGGTTTATATAATTGGCTGCTCCCATGTTGGGGGCATAAATATTTACAATTGTTAGATATTCTTGTTGGATAGACAAGAAGTATGATATAGTGTCACTCTTCATCCCTTTTACAGTCTTTGGTTTAAAATCTAATTTGTCTGATATGAGGATTGCTACTCAATCTTTCTTTTGTGGTCCATTAGTGTGGTAAATTGTTTTCTACCCCCTCACTTTCAGTCTGAAGGTGTCTTTAGGTCTAAAATGAGTCTCTTGTAGAAAGCATATGATGGTTCTTCCTTTTTTATCCAATCTGTGTCTTTTCGTTGGAGCTTTTAGCCTATTTACATTCAGAGTAACTATTAAAAGATATGAATTTGGTGCCATTGTGTTGCCTGTAAAGTCCCTATTTCTGTAGATTATCTGTTTCTTTCTCGTCTGTATTACTCTTGGGGTCTCTCTTCATTTACAGTATCCCCCTTAATATTTCTTGTGGGACTGACTTGGTGGTCACATACTCTTTCAGTGTCTCTCTGTCCTGGAAGCTCTTTATCTCTCCTTCCATTCTGAATGATAGTCTTGCTGGAGAAAGTATTCCTGGCTGCATGTTCTTCTCATTTAGTACCCTGAATATATCTTGCCAGCCCTTTCAGGCCTGCCAGGTTTCTGTGGGAAGGTCTGATGTTATTTCCTCCATATGTAAGGAATGTCCTCTTCCTAGCTATTCTCAGGATAGCTTTTTTTTTCCTCTAGGATTTGCAAGCTTCACTATTATGTGTTGGGGTGTTGATCTATTTTTGTTTATTTTGGGAGGGGTCCTCTCTGCCTCTTGGACATGAATGTTTGTTTCCTTCCCCAGGTTAGGGAAATTCTCAGCCATTATTTGCTCAAATATACCTTTTAGCACTCTCTCTCTCTCTGTCTCTCTCTCTTTCTGTCTCTCCAACCCCTCTGGGACCCCAGGAATTCTGACGTTGGTTTGTTTCAAGGCATCATTAAATTCTCGAAGCCTTTCTTCATGGGCTTTGAGTTGCCTTTCTCTCTTTTGCTCATCTTCTTTCCTTTCCATCAGCCTGTCGTCTAGATCACTTATTCTCTTTTCTGCCTCATTGACCCTAGCTATTAGAGCGTCCAATTTAGACTGCATCTCATTCATAGCATTTTTAAGTTCAGCCTGATTAGATCTCATTTCTGCCCTTAGTGATTCAGTACTGTCACTTATGCTTTTCTCAAGCCTAGCTATTAACTTTGTAATTGTTATCCTGAATTCCATCTCTGCTCTCTCACTTGTATTCTATATTGATTAGCTCTGCAGCAGAGAACATTGCCTCTGGTTCTTTCTTTTGTTGTGAATTCCTCCTTCTAGTCATTTTGCCCAGAGAAGGATGGGTAAGCGGATGAGCAGAGTCCAAAATATCAACTGCGACCCAAGCAAAATACACCCTAAACAAATCTGAAGTGATCAGAAGCCACAACAGAGCAAACAAAACCAAAATGAAATAAACAAACAAAAAAAGGTGGTTGGGGAAGAGACTCTAATCCCCCAGGGTGGACAAAAGAGGGTGATCCACTTGTTCCTGATTGAACTTTGGTCTGTGTGTTAAATCCCAAAATTGCAAAGAAAGCAAAGCGTGTGTGTGTGTGTGCGTGTGTGTGTGTGCATGTGTATATATATATATATATATATACACACACATGCACATAGAATATAAATATAATTATAAAATTATAAGTAGTAAATATATATATTTAAAAATAAAGTTGAGTAGAGTGGAAAAAAAAGACAAAAATGAAGCATATATCTATAAAATGTAGATGTAAAAAGAAAAGTTAAAAAGCAACTTAAAACCATAGGTTAGTAAATTAAGTATCTAGTTGAAATGGGAAAAAGGTAAAAAAAAAAAAAAAGAAATAGAAAATTTTAGACTGAAAGATAAACGAGTCATAAGGAAATACCTGGAGCTCAATATACTATTCTCTGCTGGAGCTGCAGTTCTGCAGTTTTCTGGAATCCATACAGTTTTAGTTCAGCTGTTCTTCCAGTCTTTCTTCTGTGGGTGGGCCTGTTGCGCTGTTTCTCAGGTGTCTTTGCCTGGGTGGAATTGCACCGCTCCTTGTCGGGGGGTTGGGCTCAACATAAGCTGGTTGCCTGTGTGGCTTTTGTTCCCTGGAGGCTTTCCGCCCTCTTCAGAGGGTCAGAGCAAAAATGGCCGTGTTGGATCTCTGGCCCAGAGGCGCAAGATCCCGATCGCCCCTCTTCAATAAACCCTGGGTCAAGTATTCTCTACTTCTGTGTGTGCCAAACTCCACAGACTCCTGTGGTATGTACGCACTGTGGTCCTCCTGGGGGGAGTCCCAGGGAACCGTCAGTGCCAGTGCTCTTTGTGTATTTGGGACTGTAAGTGCTTGTGAGATCATGCGTGCCCCCTGCTCCGCTGCTCCCGGGTCATGGCTGAATGTTGCCCTACTGTCCTTTCCATGGCCCTGAGAGCTTTTGCCTAGTTGTGGGTGCAGCCATTTCACCCCTCCCAGGGGATGGTAAACGGCCCACATGTACCAGTCCTCTTCAGGGTGCTCAGGCAAAGGGTGGTCTCCCCACGGGCCGGGCTTGCGGTTTATGATGACTGGAGCTGAGAGTCCCTCCTGGGCTCTCTGACCATAACCAGTTTCCTCGTTCCCCTGCTTGGGCACTCTACTGGTTCAGGCACCCCGGTTCATTCTGTGTCTCTTGGGATCCTGAGACCACAATGACCCACCTAGAATTCTGCCCTTTTCATCCCCCAAGCCACTTTAAGAAAGGGTTGTGTCTCACTGGAGCAGATTTCTGAGGGTTCTGATTTTGCGCTCTGGTGTTATATAACTTTCCAGTAGCCAGCTTATGGAGGCTCCCACCTTCTTCCATTTATCTTCCAATACTTCCCTGCAGATTCACGACTTTGCACATCGTACCTTGCAAAAAACAGTCGCTTTTCTGCTTCTAGAGTTCCAGATATATTTTCTTATATATCAGGCTGATTTCTTGAGTGTTCATAATGGTTTGATAGGTATCCAATTTGAGGGACCAGGTGAAATGAGGTCCCTAATCTTCTGCCTCCCCTTCTCATTCTTTTTTAATAGTAGTATTCAATTACATAGACACACACGCACCCCTCCCCCATCTTCTTTATCCATTTATTTATCATTTATGGACACTTAGGTTGTTTCCATATCTTGACTATTATAAATAATGCTTCAGTGAACATTGGAGTGCATATATATTTTTACTTTTTTCCCCCTGATCATTCTGATAAAGAGACTAACCAATTTTATCTTCTCCAGAATAATCTTTTAGTTTCACATATTTATCTTCTATTTTTTATTTCATTGAATTCTGCTCTTCAATTCCTTTTGCCTGTACTTCTGGATTTAATTTAGTTTTTTTCTATTGTCTTAGGGTGAAAGCTGAGGTCATTGATTTGAAGTCATTTTTCTTTTCTAATAGAGGTATTTTCACACTTTAAATTGTCCATTAACTGCTCCTATTGCTATATCCTACAAATTTTGATGTTTTAATTTTCATTCAGTTGAAAGTCTTCCTAATTTTTCTTTTGATTTCTTTTTCAATCCATGAGTTATTTAGAAATTTGTTGTTTGCTTTCTAGAAATCCTAAGGCATTCCTGTACCTTTCTAAATTAATACCATTGTGGATAGGAAACATCCTTTGTATGATTTGAATCCTTTCAAATTTATCGAGACTTGTATTACTGTCAAGAGTATGGTTTACATTTAATGTGACAGTTTATATGGTTGGGTTTAAGTCTATTCGCTTGTTTTTTTTTAAATTTTTTAACGATATTTATTTGAGAGAAGAGAGAGAGAGAGCATGCACGAGCATGCGGAAGGGGCAGAGGGAGAGGGAGAAGCAGACTCTATGCTGAGCAGGGAGCCCGATGCAGAACTCGATCCCAGGACCCTGGGATCATGACCTGAGCCAAAGGCAGACGCTTAACCGACTGAGCCACCTAGGCGCCCCTAAGTCTGTTCTCTTGTTTTTTATTTGTCCCATATGTTTCCTTTTCGTCTTTATCTGCCTTTATTTTGTTTGAGTGTTTTTTATGACTTAATTTACCCCTTTTGTTGGCTTATTAACTTATATCTGATTTTTTTTCCAGTGGTTGCTTTAGCTTATAGTATATATTTTATCACAGTTTATCTTCAAGTTATACAACTTCACATATAGTATAATAACATAATAGTCCGCTTTCTTTTCTCCATTCTGGCCTCTGTATATTCATATATCTTATTTATATATATATGTTGTAGATCCAGTAATACATTATTGCTCTTTTTAAAGAGATCTATAAGAAAACATATTTTTTATATTTAAGCACAAATTTACCACTTTTGGTAAATGGTCTTGATGATTTTGTGTAGATCTAGATTTTCATCTGGTGACATTTTCCTTCAATTCTAAACACTTTAACATTTCTTCTAATATGGGTCTGCTAGTGATTAATCCTTTTTATCTTTTGTATACCTGTCTTTACTCTTTTTGAAAGATGTCTTTTGACTTGCATTGTTTCTAACTAGAAATTTGCTGTCATTTTTATCTTAATGTCTGTATATACAATATATAATTTTTCTGTTGGACTCTCTGTCATGCACTTTCTAACATGGATTTTTATCCGTTAATTAGGATGTTCATTTTCTTTCCATTTCTTGTGTTTTGGCTGTGTCGAGCTTCTTAAATCTGTGGACCTACTGTTTTTATCAAATTTGGAAACAGTTCAGCCATTAATTTTTAACACATTTTTTCTGATTTCTTTTTCCTCTTTGGGGACGTTAAATTAAATGTCATTACATTAAATTAGTCCACTTGAAATTGTGTCCCGGTTTACTGATGCTTTGTTTATATATTTTCAGTGTTTTTTCTTTCTGTGTGTTTCATGTTATATAGATTATTTTATCTTCAAAATCACTAGTGTATCTTCTTTGATGGTCTCATCTACTCATAAATCCTGTTCAGTATGTTTTTCATCTCTGTAAGTTTGATTGAACTTTTCTTTATATCTTCCATGCATTTATTTCAACATGCTGTCTTTCCTCTGTCTTCTTGAATATATGGATATAGGCACAATAACTTTTCTTAACGCCTTTGTCTACGAATACTGTCATTTGTGTCATTTCTTGGTCTGTTTCTAATAAATGATTTTTCTTCTCATTATGGCCTGTACTTTCTGCTTCTCTGTATTCCTGGTAATTTTGTTTGGATTCTATAAATTCTGAATTTCATATTTTTGGTGTCTGGAGATTTTTGTATTCCTATAAATCACCCTAAGCTTTGTTCTAGATACAGTAGTTATTTGGAAATACTATGATGTTTTTGAAGTTTGGTTTAAACTTTGTTAAGCAGGACCAGATATGCCTTTAGTCTGTGGTTAATTTTGTGCCCTGCTGAGGCAATACCCTTCTGAGTACTCTGTGATTCCCTTTGAATTATGAGGTTTTCCACTCTGGCTGATGGGAACACCAAATTTTCCCATCTGTATGTGAATTCCTGGACTTGTTCCATCTTATCCTATTAGATATTTTATTCTCCTCCCCATCCCCAGCCTTGGGTATTATTTCTTCATATGCATGTGCTGATTAGTACTTAGCTGAAGATTTGAGAACTCTCCGTAGACCTCCAGAGTGCTCTCTCTTTGAAGGACTCTCCTAATGATACTCTGCCTTGTGAACTCTATCCTCTGTATTCTTTCTGAACTCCCAGCTCTGTTTTCTCAACAAGGGGAATCTGTGAGCTCTTACGGCATTGTCCCTTTGTATTCTGTGGCTTGTATACTTTCTGCAGGCAGTAAGCTAGGAGCAGTCATAGGGTTCATCTCATTTGCTTCCTTTCTCTCTCAAGAATCATTATCCTGTTCTACCTGATGGTCCATGTATGAAAACTTTTATCTCATATATTTTGTCCAGTTTTTTAATTGTGCCAGTCAGGAGGGTAAGTCGGGTGTCTCTTGCTTCATATTGGCTAGTTGGAAGTTTTGAAACTTATGTTCACCTAGCAGTCAAACTGATATTTTTCAAGGCAAAAAGCAAGCCAATTTTACTTTTGTATTTAGAAACTTTCAGTGTTTCTTATTGTTCTTTTAAAAAATAAAGCTCTATTCGTATGACCAAGTAATTCCACTACTGGGTATCTGAAGAAAATTAAAACACTAATTCAAAAAGATGTGTGCACCCCTATGTTTATTGCAGCATTATTTACAATGGCTAAATTATAGAAGCAACCCAAGTGTCCCATCCATAGTGGATAAAGAAGATGTATATATACACAATGGAATATTACTCAGCCATGAAAAAGAATGAAATCTTGCCATTTGCAACAATATGAATGGATCTAGATAGTATAATGCAAAGTGAAACAAGTCAGTCAGAGAAAGACAAATACCATATGATTTCACTTTTGTGGAATTTAAAAACAGATGAACAAAGAAAAAAGAGACAAAAAATCAGACTTAAATTTAGAGAACGAACTGGTGGTTACCAGAGGGGAGGTGGGTACGGGGGTGAGTGAACTAGGTGAAGGGGATTAAGAGTACACTTATCATGATGAGCACTGAGTAATGCATAGAAGTATTGAATCATTATATTGTATACCTGAAATTAATATAATACTGTATATTAATTATGCTTGAATTAAAAATACTAAGTTCTGTATAATCTGGCCCCTTTTAAGACTACGTCATAGGTTTTCCTTCACTGATTCTATTCAATCTTTCTTTTCTTTTTTTCTTTTTTTGTAAGATTTTATTTATTTATTTGAGAGAGAGAGTAAAAGGGAGCACAAGCCGGGGGAGGGGCAGACAGAGAAGCAGACTCCTCCCTGAGCAGAGAGCCCAACTTGGGGCTCCATCCCAGGACTCTGGAACCATGACGTGAGCTGGAGGCAGACACTTAACCGACTGAGCCACCCAGGCACCCCTGTTCTTTTTGTTCCTCAAATGTGTGGCAGATTTTGCATTTGTGTATATTATTCTATTCCCTTGGAGTATGCTTACTCCTTTCTTCACATGTTTAACCATTCTGTGTCTTTCATTTACTTATCCCTTCCTTACTAGGGACTTTTCTGACCACACTCTCTGAGATAGGACTTCTAACACAAGTTATTCCATCATATGATCTTGTAGCACCTATAAAGGCACAGTAATTATCTTTTTTATTTGTTTATTTCTGTATTTCTTTTATCCTTTCTACTTATTAATGGTTAATTATTTGTTATTTTCCTTAACTAGAATATAAGCTGTATTGTCTCCCTACCACATAATAGGCATATATTAAATATCTGTTTAATATACATAGATAAGTCTTTCTTTACATTTAAAAAAAAATTTAGAGTAATGAAAATTTCTCTGGTGTTAGTGTTGTATATTATTGCATACTATAGGTTATGCCTTTTGATATAATAGCGTTATGTTGTCCAAAACACCAAAGAGACCTATGTTGATTAACAGTTCAGGATCGTGATCTGTGAACATTCCTGGGTAAAACATCTCTCTCTCCTTAATAGCAGATTGAATTCTTTTATTTCTCTGTCCACAACACATTACGGTATAGTGTCTGGAACACAACAGGTGTACCTGCTTGTTAGGTATTTAATAAATAACTTAAAAAATAAAATTGGATATCAGTCAGAGTTTTAGTGGCCTATATTTCTTCTCTCAATTTCTTTGGTACCTCCAGTCTCTGGAACAACCCAACCCCAAGTAAATTTGTTGATAGTCAGTGACAAAAAAAATTGAAATATCTTGATATCTAATTATTTCCTACAATAGCTTTGATTTGATAGAAGTTGGACATAAAGTAGAATTATGTTTTCTGCATTAAAAAGGAACTTAAAAATTAGTCTAACATTTTCATCTAATCTGTCTTATATATCTTGGCTTTATTACTTACATATGCATTTGTATCTACATTTTTCTGTTGTGGGAACTTCAGAGTTGTTAGGTTGAGAAAAATCTGTTATATTCTCATGACTATATGATTTTATGTTTTAACAGGATAATTTTCCTCTGCACCATCTTTAAATATCTTTTTCTGGTTAAATGATGCAGCAGCTATACACAATAATTGTCTGGGTTATTCACTAGATCTTATTATAGAAGACAAGACAAGCTGAAGGTTTTTGTTTTGTTAATATAACAGTACATTGAACCCATGCTAATTTTTCATGTTGAAATCCTGAACTAAGTGTAGCTTGTTTTTATACTAAGGCATGAGAAGAGTACATTAGACAAATTTCGACCCAAAGTAATATTGTATATTTAAATTAAAAAAAGTAAAACATAGTCTAGGTAAATATTAGTGGCTATTCAATATGTTATCTAAGAATTTAATTGTCTCGAAATGAAAATGCTGTATGTTTTTCTTGCTAAATACGTTTTTATTTATCTCAAAGTCCAGGCAATAGGAATTTCCTTACTGGAAGACCTGTTGTAGTTATGGGTGAAGAATGTGGAAGCATGGATGAGCAAAGACAGTCAGACTTCATTACTGAAAAACAGTCAGTACAACATGTTTGGGGAGAAAATAGAAGAGTTTCAAATTTTCTTGAAGATGTGAACCAACCAGAAGCCAGCCTTATATCAGAGACTTGTAACTCTTTTATTAGTGAAAATGTCAATTTTTTAAACATTGATCAACAGAGGATAAAGAAAAACTTTGACAAGTGTGGTTATGACAGTATGGGAGATATTTGTGCAATCACAAGTTCTGATAAAAATGATTCAACTGATAGATGCATTAGAAGTATTTTTACATATCCAGAGTTGACTCATAGTAATTCTACTTTTAATAAAACAATTTATCCAGAAAAGTGTCAGCCAAACAAGAGGTATCAAAAAGAGTACCACAATAATGAAAGAAATACCCTTACTACATCTTTTGAAAAGGATTGTTATGCAGCCAGCTCTGAAAAAAAAGGTGAGTGTTACACATGGAAAACATAATCTATTGGGAATTTTTGTTTTCAGTTTGTGTGTGTGTGTGCGCATATGCGCGCGCATGGAAGAATAGGAAATTAAAAATAGAATGACATTCTATTATATGACTTTTCGAATCAGTAATTTTCTTCTATGGGTTGTAAGCTTCAAATTAAAAAACAAATAGTCTCTGTTAAGGTTTTGAGTTCAACGAATACTTTTATTATTAAAGGAAAATTTGAAAGTGATTACCAAGAGAAGACACCACAGAATGGAAGCCAGACATATCCAGTGAATCATATGTAAGTTTTTAGGTAAATCTGGGGAATACAAATTAGGATCTAATATAATGCATGTTGAACGTTTGAACTGATGAAAAGTGAATAGGCATATTGCTCTCTAGGGGTGGGTAGACCACCCTCAAGGAAGGCTTCTCAGCTGTCAGAATCTTGGTAATATCACCTCATTTGAGAGTATGGTGCTCATATTTGCTATTGCAAAAATATCTGGAAGCTGAGTATTAATTAGGTTTGAGAAAACTAACTTA
The DNA here is from genome assembly GCF_017311325.1 of Ursus maritimus. Lineage (NCBI taxonomy): Eukaryota > Metazoa > Chordata > Mammalia > Carnivora > Ursidae > Ursus > Ursus maritimus. The sequence goes on from NW_024425119.1 coordinate 31,424,345, forward strand.
TGTGTTCAAGAAACTTACATACTTACCAGAATGTCAGTTTATTAATTTACAGAAAGAAATAGAAGAGTCACATGTATAGGAATGCTTACTTGCATGGTAAGCGTATTTTCTAACTTTTGGCTCAGCTCTCCATGGGAAGGTTGCTTGGTTAGTACAGAATCAGAACAAGAGTTTGATAGAATTCAACTGTAATGGCATAAGCATATTAACATTTTATGGGACTGTTACTATAGGGAATTAAACAAAATTTCTGGTTTTGGAATAGCCCAAACTTTCTTGGTAGTAATTGTGATTTAGTCAGATCTTGGTAACTGAAAATCATGAACTAGAATATATTTTAATTTTGAAAGTACTTTCTCATGGAAATATTTAAAATATCTATTTATAAAAAGAGTGTATAGATGCTATTTTAATGGGATTGGCACAACAAATTAATTAAAATATAGATTCACAACTTATTTAATAAAATCAATAAATTAGCTGCTTTATTGTCAAAACCCCAAATATTCAGAAACTTGTGAATGAAAAACAGAATGGTAGGTCTTGAATTTTAAAATGTACTTTATGAAAGTGATTTAGAACATGGTTCCCAGCCTGACTGCATGTCCACATCACTTGAGGGGATGACTTTTTAAAATTAAAAATACCAAGTTTGATCCACACATAATGAATACTCTCTTTAGGTTGGAGCTTATGAATATTTGTTTTTCAAAAAACTTCCCTTATAATTCTGATCTGAAGCCAACTTTGGAAACCAAAATTTAGAATAATAATTTTCAGCAGGAAATAAAGCACACTTTAAAAGCATCTTATTTATGATCCTTAGGGGTAATATCTGTTTGGAAGAATTGCATTTGAAGCAACCATGGGACTTTGGACTTGGTGAGGTAAAGTACATCTTCCATTGTCTTTCCAATTAAGTCAGTTGTTATTATGCCATATTTTAGTATTGGCAGTTTACTTTGACTTAAATTTAGCTTTTATAAAAAAAAAATTTCTTCTGAGTACTTTCTTTTGTTATATTTTTTTATTCTGGGGAAATTATAGCTTGGATTTAGAAATAAAATTAACACCTTTCAGAATGCTTTAAGACAAACCAATTAGATGTTTTAAAAATTGTTTTTATAAGTCCTATAAAATTTTTTCCAAAATGAAAACACTTAGGTTTCAGTGTGCTATGGTCAACATAGTTATATGTTTAAGAATACTGAAAGAACTATAAACATTGGTTATGTAAGTTGTAACTGCTGCTCATTATAAGGGTGTGTGATTGTTAAAACAGTCCAGGCTTTGTGCTAGAAGCTTTATGTACTTCATTTCTACTGTGTAAGAGCCTGATTCTGTAAGCTCTTCAGTGCAAAAGAGACTCCAGTTCAGAGAGATTAAATAACTTGTTCAAGGTAATACACTCAAACCAGGATTTAGACTCTTACTATTTTTTTTTAAATTTGATTATTTTAAAATTTATTTTAAAGAGAGAGCGAGCGAGCAGGCGGGAGGGGCAGAGGTAGAGGGACAAGCAGACTCCTCACTGAGCAGGAAGCCGGGTGCAGGGCTTGATCCCAAGACCCTGAGCTGAAATCAAGAGTCCAACGCTCAACTGACTGAGCCACGCAGGCACCCCTTGAGACTCTTATTTGACTCTATATTTTCTACTATACTGTTTTCTCTTTTTATCTTCAATAAATACTCATCGAATGCATATTATGAATTCATTTAATAGAATTTATTGAGTGTCTTTTATATGCTAGACACTGTGGCTACAGTGGTGAAAAAACAAAGTTTTTGTTCTTCTGATGCTTACATTCTATCACGCATGTGACGATGAAAGGTACAGAGAAGAAAGGACATGGAACTTACCTTTAGGAAGCTATATAGTCTAGTAGCTAGACCGAAACAAACAAAAAACCTAATGCATTTAGATACAATTGCCCCAGCTGGGGTTTTTACAGAAGGCAGTTGGAATTTAGTAAAAGATACTTATAAGTTTTCTTTTAGGAGTTTTATGGTTTCAGTTCTCAGTTTTGGGTCTTTAATCCATTTTGAGTTCATTTTTATATATGGTGTAGGAAAAATGGTCTGGTTTTATTCTTTGGCATGTAGCTGTCTAGTTTTCCAAATATAATTTATTGGAAAGACTCTTCCCCATTCTATATTCTTACCTCCTTTGTTGTAGATTAATTGACCATATAGATGTGGGTTTATTTCTGGGCTCTCTATCCTGTTCCATTGATCTATGTGTCTGTTTTTGTGCCAGTACCATACTGTTTTGATTACTATAGCTTTGTGTAGTATATCTTGAAATCTGGGATAGTGATACCTTCAGTTTTGTTCTTCTCAGCCTTAGCAACATATTTATGGCTATGTTTCCTCAGACAAGGGAAACAAAAGCAGTAGTGAACTAAATTACGCCCAAATAAAAGGCTTTTGCACAGCAAAGGAAACCACCAACAAAATAAAAAGGCAACCTACTTAGTGGGAGAAAATATTTACAAATTATATATATCTAATAAGGAGTTAATGTCCAAAATATATAAAGAACTGATACACCTCAGCACCAGGAAAGCAAACGATCTGATTAAAAAATGAGCAGAGGACCCGAATGAACCTTTTTCCAAAGAAGACAAACAGAAGGCCAACAAACACATGACAAAATGCTCAACATCAGTAGTCATCAGGGAAATGCAAATCACAACCACAATGAGATATTACTTCATACCAATCAGAATGGCCAGTATTCAAAAGACAAAAAGTAACAAGTGTTGGCGAGGATGTGGAGAATTAATTTTAATTTTTTATATTGAAAATATACTCCCTAAAAATATTTTTTATGAGCTATATGTGCAAAACTTCTGGTATTCTGCCCTAAAGCCTCAACTGCAAGAAATTTAAAAGTTGCCAATGAGAGTTCCTGCTCTTCAGTTTTTAGCTGTTGAAAGATTAACTTGAATTACAAACTTACATTCTTTGATTTACTCAATACTTGGGTTCTTCTGGTACCTAAGATCTACTTTTTACTGCTTTGTAGAGAATTCAGTTTCATAAAATACATAACAAATTCATCCAAATACCCAATCATTTAGCTGTCTGTTTGGTTTACTTATACATTCTGTCATGTACTCTGAGCAAAATACAACCGAATTTGAAAAGGCTGCTGTTTATAATTTAAGACAGGGACCTCTAAATGACTCCTTTTTGGTATGCTTCAGGCACCAACATGTTGGTAGGAATGTAAATTGGTGCAACCTCTATGGAAAGCAGTATTGAAGTTCCTTAAGAAAGCAAAAATAGAAATACTTTACAATCCAGTAATTCCATTACTGGGTATTTGCCCAAAGAAAACAAATATGGGGCACCTGGGTGGCTTAGTCAGTTAAGTGGCTGCCTTTGGCTGAGGTCATGATCCCGGGGTCCTGGGATCAAGTCCCACATTGGGCTCCTTGCTCAGTGGGGAGCCTGCTTCTCCCTCTGCTTCTGCCCCCTGCTTGTGCTCTCTCTCTTGCTTACTCTATCAAATAAATAAATAAAATCTAAAAACAAAAAAGTCTTAAAAACAGAAATACTAATTTGAAAAGATATATGCACCCCAATGTTTGCTGCAGCATTACATACAGTGGCCAAGATATGGAAGCAACCCAAGTGTCCATCAATAGATGAATGAATAAGAAATTGTGGTATGTATATATATATATGTGTGTGTGTGTGTGTACACACACACACACAGAGTAGAATGTTACTCAGCCATAAAAAAAGAATGAGATCTTGCCTTTTGTGACAACATGGATGGACCTAGAGTGTATTATGCTAAGTGAGATGAATGAATAAAGAAAAGAAAACAAGACTTTTAAATACAGAGAACAAACTAGTGGCTGCCAGAAGGGAGGTTGGGGGGGATGGGGAAAATAGGTGAAGAGGATTATAAAATAAATAAGATATAAAATAAGTCACAGAAATGGAAAGTACAGCATAGGAAATATAGTCAGTAATATTGTAATAATGTATGAAGAACAGATGGTAGCTATAGTTATATAACGTGAGCATCGGGTAATGTACAGAATTCTCAAATCAGTATGTTGTTCACCTGAAGCTAATACCACCTTTTATGTCAGTTATACTTCAATAATAAGTAATAAAAAGACAGTTCTAAGTTTCATGGGTAGTCAGAGGAAGATGTGATAGAGGAGAAAAAAATTTTTTTTTTTTTTTTTAAATTTTTGAGTCAGGCAACTCACTTTTTTTTTTTTTTTTTATTTGACCGAGATAGAGACAGCCAGCAAGAGAGGGAACACAAGCAGGGGGAGTGGGAGAGGAAGAAGCAGGCTCATAGCAGAAGAGCCTGATGTGGGGCTCGATCCCATGACGCCGGGATCACGCCCTGAGCCGGAGGCAGACGCTTAACCGCTGTGCCACCCAGGCGCCCCTGAGGAGAAAACTTTTGATCTGGGTGTCAGTAAGTTTACCAAGTGGACAAACTGCCTTCATCCTATGAAGAGGGAGCAATATAGATAGAAACTAAGAGACGAAGGAATATAGCTTGTTTTAGAAACTCTAAGTAAATGTGTTTCATTCTACTTACTATTATTGCTACACTACTGTAGCATAAATTATAAGGGGTGGAGGGATGGCAAGAAATATTTCTGGATGTTATAAAGGACCAGGTCATAAAAGACCTTGTATGACATATAAACAGTATAATTTTCTATCATCAAACAGCCATTAAAAAAATTTTAGCAGAGGAATTGATAACATCACAGTATTAAAAAGTTGAGGAGTGGCAGTGAGGATGGAAACAGGGAAGAGCTATAACAAAGATTTAAATCTAGATTTGATAGAAATTGATGATTAGTTAAGTGAGAAGGAAAAAATTAAAGACCTGTATTTATGATTTGAGTTAAATGGGTAGTTGATGGGATGATGCCATTCACCAAGATTGAAAACATGAGAAATGGCTGCAGAAAAGGTTAACTTTCCACCAAATTTTATGTAACCTCTTTTACAGATAGACCTGTTACTGTAAAGGGCTTCGCAGCCAACGAGCCCTTTTCCTATCTTCCATCCATCTAAATTTGGCCACGTGGCTAGGTCTCAGTAATCGAATGTTATCAGAAGTGATGTGCATTATTTTCATGCACTACAAAAAGTGGGGATTTCCTTCTCTGTGTTATCCTTATTGTGAGGGCTAGATGGTAGTGAAGCCCTAAGGAATGTTTGCAGCCACAAGATGGGAGGGACTGAGTCTCTAAATCACTAGATGGAGGAAAATTACCTACTGAGTAGGAAAACTCGTTTTAGATTATTACATGAGGGGCGCCTGGGTGGCTTAGTCGTTCAGCGGCTGCCTTCAGCTCAGGGCTTGATCCTGGCGTTATGGGATCGAGCCCCACATCAGGCTCCTCTGCTGGGAGCCTGCATCTTCCTCTCCCGCTCGCCCTGCTTGTGTTCCCTCTCTCGCTGGCTGTCTCTCTCTGTCAAATAAATAAATAAAAGCTTAAAAAAAAAAAGATTATTACATGAGAAAGAAATAATTGTGTTTAAATGTTAAACATTTTGTGATTTATTTTTAATACCTAGCATTACTCTAATTCAGAGGGAGAGATTTCTAAGAGAATATCAGTTAAATTTTGACCTGTCGAGGTTGATTGAGGTCTTCTGAAAAATCTGTGATATCCGTGAAAATGTGTCATAGCCATTTATATATACAGAGCTTGAGGTCAGAAGAGGCTTTTAGTTCGTATTCAGTGAGTAGGTGGTAATTTAATACATTTGTGTGTACATATGTGCTTTCCAAGAGAAAATGTATAGAACAAGAGTAAAGAGTCCTGTGAAGCCACAACATTTAAAGTTGGAGGACACACAGTAGAAGAGAAGCCAGAAAAAGAGACAGAATGAATTGTTAGACAGGTTTGAGGAATCCTACCAGAAGAATGTTAGAAAAGAAAAACAGATTTTTTTTTAAAGATTTTATTTATTTATTTGACACAGAGAGAGACAGCAAGAGAGGGAACACAAGCAGGGGGAGTGGGAGAGGAAGAAGCAGGCTCCCAGCAGAGGAGCCTGATGTGGGGCTCAATCCCGGAACGCCGGGATCACGCCCTGAGCCTAAAGCAGATGCTTAACGACTGCACCACTCAGGCGCCCCGAAAAATAGATTTTCAAGGAGGGGAATATGGTCAGTAATATCAGATGCTGTCCTGTTACTCCTAGAACTTCTGTTTTCCCAAAAAAGAATAATATAGCTATATTCCCTCAAAGAAGGAATTGTCAGCAGGTTAGAATACTTAAAAAAAAACCAACTCTATTTAACTACATTTATGGCAGCTTAAATGTGGCTAGAGCAAGTCAGAAAAGAAAAAAGCCCATTGGTGGAGCCCGACGGGAATCCAGTGCTATGAGGAGTTCTTTCAGTAGACCAGGCATGGAATTTTTTTTTTTTTTTAAGATTTTATTTATTTATTTGACAGAGATAGAGACAGCCAGCGAGAGAGGGAACACAAGCAGGGGGAGTGGGAGAGGAAGAAGCAGGCTCCCAGCAGAAGAGCCTGATGTGGGGCTCGATCCCAGAATGCCGGGATCACGCCCTGAGCCGAAGGCAGACGCCCAACCGCTGTGCCACCCAGGCGCCCCCAGGCATGGAATTTTTAATTTGTGATGTATAGACATATGTATAGGAATATATACCTATTCCAAAGGTACAGTGGCTAAAATCTTAAATTCTGCAAGAGCAACCAAGGCAGGAGTCAAAACAGCAAAGGAAGAAGAGGTAAGAACAGAAGAAAGGCAGTGTTTTGCCTGCCTACTGCCTGGGTAAAATCAGAACAGATAGTTCCTCCTGAGGCAGAATTAATGAAGAAACAGAAGCACAGAGAAAAAACAAACAAAAATCCATCTTGGATGGCAGATAGTAGGGAATGGAAAGTGTAGGGGTGATCCAAGATCCTTTTGTTGGATGTGGAAGGGAATATGAAAGAACAAGGTCTTGGAGGAGTATAATATTTTTATTAAGATTTAATTACATATAACAATTTATTACTTCCAGGTGTACAACATAATGATTTGATATATGTATAAACTGTGAAATAATCACCAGAATGGGTCTAGTTAACATCCATTACCATACCACACTTAAAAATCTGTTTTTTTTCTTGTGATCTTTTAAGATCTACTCTCTTAGCAAGTTTCAAATATGTAATAGTTTTACTAATTATAGTCACTATGCTGTACATTACATCCCCAGGACTTATTTATTTTATAACTGGAAGGTTGTATTTTTTTGGCAGCCTTCATCCCTTTTGCCTATACCCCACTTCTGGAAACCACCAGTCTGTTCTCTGAATCTATGAGTTTGTATTCAATTTAATATTTTTTTTTTAGATTGCACATGTGAGATCATATGGTATTTGTTTTTCTTTGTCTAACTTATTTCACTTAGCATAATACCCTCAAGTTCCATTCATGTTGTTGCAAATGGCAGGATTTCCTTCTTTAATATAGCTGATTAATATTCCATTGCATATGTATACCACATCTTCTTTACATTTTTCCATCTATGAACACTTAGTTCATTTCCATGTCTTAGCTATTGTAAATAATGGCAGTGAACAAGGCAGTGGGGATAATCACTTCGAGTTACTGTCTTCATTTCCTTTGCGAAAATTACTAGAATTGGAGTTGCTGGATCATATGGTAGTTCCATTTTTAATTTTTCAGGATACTCTGTACTGTTTTCCATAATGGCTGACCAATTTACATTACCTCCAGCAGTACACAGGGTTCCTTTTTTTCCACGTCCTTGCTCTAATACTTGTTATTTCTTATCTCTATGGTATTAGCCATTTTAACAAGTGTGCGGTGCTATCTCATTGGGGTTTTGATTTGCATTTTCTTGATGATTCACGATATTAAGCACCTTTTTGTGTACCTGTTGGCTATCTGTATGTCTTCTTTGGCTAAAATTCTGTTCAGTTCCCCTGCCCATTGTTTAATTAGATTGTTGGTATTTTGCTTTGAGTTGTAGGAGTTCTTTACACATTTTAGATATTAACCCCTTATCAGATAAATGGTTTACAAATATGTACTCCCATTCTGTAGGTTGCCTTTTCATTTTGTTGATTGTTTCCTTTGCTGTGCAGAGGATTTTTTAGTTTGATGTAGTCTCACTTGTTTAGTTTTACTTCAATTGCATTTGTTTTTGGTGTAAATCCAAAAAAATCTTTGTCAAGATCAGTGTCAGAGAGCTTTACCACCCCCTATGTTTTCTTCTAGCAGCTTTATGGTTTCAGGTCTTACGTTCTTTTATTCCATTTTAAGTTAATTTTTGTGTATGGTGTAAGATAGGGGTCCACTTTCATTGTTTTGCATGTAGCTGTCCAGTTTTCCTAGCACCATTAATGAAGAGACTTTCCTTCCCTTATTGTGCATCTTTGGCTCATTTGTAAATTAATTGGCCATTATGTATGATTTTCTTCTCAGCTTTCTATTATGTTCCATTGCTCTGTGCCTGTTTTTATGCCAGTACCATACTGTTTTGATTACTGTAGTTTTTTCCCTTTCTTTCTTTCTTTCTTTCTTTCTTTCTTTCTTTCTTTCTTTCTTTCTTTCTTTCTTTCAGATTTATTTATTTGAGAGAGAGAGAGAGCACGAGCAAGAGGGGAGAGGCAGAGGGAGAAGCAGGCTCCCTGCTGAGCAGGGAGTCCAATGCAGGGCTTGATCCCAGGACCCTGAGATCATGACCTGAGCCGAAGGCAGATGCTTAACTGACTGAGCCACCCAGGCACCCCAGATTACTGTAGCTTTCTAATGTTTGAAATTAGGAAGTGTGATGCTTCCCGCTTTGTTTTTCTTTCTCAAGATTGCCTTGGCTATTCATGGTCTTGTATGGTTCCATATAAATTTTAGGATTATTTTTTCTACTTCTGTGAAAAATATCATTGGAATTTTCATAGGGATTGTATTGGATCTGTTTTGGGTAGTATGGACATTTTAACAAGATAAATTCTTCCAATTCATGAGCACAGGTTATCTTTCCATTTATTTGTGTCTGCAATTTCTTTCATCAGTGTCTTATAGTTTTCTGTGTACAGATCTTTTACCTCTTTGGTTGAATTTATTCCTAGGTATTTTATCCTTTTTGATGCAATTGTAAATGGGATTATTTCCTTAATTTCTCTGATAGTTCATTATTAGTGTATAGAAATGCAACTGCTTTTGTATATTGATTATGTAACCTGCAATTTTACTGAATTTATTATTTGTAGCAGTTTTTTGGTGGAATGTTTAGGGTGTTGTATATATAGTATCATATTATCTGGAAATGTAGGTAATTTTAATTGTTCCTTTCTGTTTTGGATGCCCTTTTTTTTTTCTTGCCTGATTGCTCCAACTAGGACTTCCAGTATTATGTTGAATAAAAGTGGTGAGAGTAGACATCCTTGTGTTGTTCCTGATCTTAGAAGAAAAACTTTCAACATTTTACTATTGAGTATGATGTTAGCTATAGGCTGAACATATATGGTTCTTATTCCGTTGAGGTATGATGCCTCTATCTCTTTTGTTGCAAGTTTTAATCATGAATGAATGTTGAATTTTGTCAAATGCCTTTTCTGCATTTTTGAGATGATTGATGTTTATCTGTTAGTGTTGAACCATCTTTACAATCACAGAATAAATCCCAGTTGATTGTGGTGTGTAATCCTTTTAATGTATTGTTAAATACAGTTTGCTAATACTTTCAAGGATTTTTGAATCTGTGTTCATTGGGATATTGTCCTATAATTTCTTTTCTTGTGGTGTCCTTTTCTGGTTTTCATATCAGGGTAATGCTGGCTTCATAAAATGAGTTCAGAAGTGTTCCTTTCTCCTCTACTTTTTGGGAAGGTTTGAGAAAGATAGTAATTCTTTTTTAAATGTTTGGTAGTTTGATAGAACTCACAAGTGAAGCCATTGTTCTAGACTTTTGCTCGTTGGGAAGTTTTTGATTATTAATTCAATCTCTTTACTAGTAACTGGTATATTCATATTTTCAATTTCTTAATGAATCAGTCTTGGCAGGTTGTATGTTCTAGGAATTTTACTAATTTCTTCTAGGTCATTCAGTTTGTTTGTTTATCATTGTTCTCAGTAGTCTCTTATGATCGGTTTTTCTGTTATCAGTTATAACATCTCTTTCATTTCTGATTTTGAGTCCTCTTTTTTTCCCTTTTGAGGTATAGCTAAAAGTTTGTAATTTTTATCTTTTCAAATAACCAGCTCTTAGTTTCATTAATCTTGTATTGTCTACTGAGTTTCTGTTTCATTTATTTCCACTCTGATCTTTGTTATTTACTTCTACTAACTGTAGGTTCAGTTGATTAGTTTCTTGAGGTATAAAGCTAGGTTGTTTGAGATCTTTCTTGTTTCTTAATATAGGTGCTTATCACCACAAACTTCCCATTTAGAACTGTTTTTGCTGCATGCCAGAGTTTTTTTTTTTTTTTTTTTAAAGATTTTATTTATTTATTTGACAGAGATAGAGACAGCCAGCGAGAGAGGGAGCACAAGCAGGGGGAGTGGGAGAAGAAGAAGCAGGCTCATGGCGGAGGAGCCTGACGTGGGGCTCGATCCCAGAACGCCGGGATCACGCCCTGAGCCGAAGGCAGACGCTTAACCGCTGTGCCACCCAGGCGCCCCTGCATGCCAGAGTTTTTGTATTTTTGTATTTCCATTTTTATTTGTGTCAAGATACTTAAAAATATTTTTTGATTTTTTTTTTCAGCCACTGGTTGTTTAGGAGCATGCTGTTTAATTTCCATAGATTTATCAATTTTCCATTTTCCTTCTTGTAATTTTTATTTTCATACTGTCATGGTTTGACAACATGGCTAGTGTGATTTCAGTCTTCTTAAATTCATTAAGACTTGTTTTTTGGCCTAAAATACAATCTATCATGGAAGATATTCAGTATGTGCTTAGGAAGAATGTGTATGCTATTGCTTTTGGGTGAAATGCTCTGTATATATCTGTTTAGTACATCTGGTTTAAAGTGTCATTGAAGGCCAATGTTTCCTTAATTGATTTTCTGTCTGGAGGATTTATCCATTGATGAAAGTGGGGGTATTCAGGTTCCCAACTACTACTATGTTGCTATTTCTCTCTTTAGGTCTGTTCATACTTGCTTTATATATTTAGATACTCACTATGTTGGGTGCTTATATATTTTCAAATGTTGCATCCTCTTCTTGGATTCATCCCTGTTTCATTAGATAATGACTCTCTTTGTCTCTTAATTACAGTCTTGTTTTAAAGTCTGTTTTGTCTATGTTTACCTACTGCAGTTGTCCTTTGGTATCCATTTTCATGAAGTATCTTTTTCTATCCTTTCACTTTTAGTCTGTATGTGTCCTTATGTGTGAAATGAGTCTTTGGAATGCAGCATATAAATGGATCTTTAAAAAAAAAAAATGCATGTGGCCACTCTGTATCTTTTGATTGGAGAAATTTATTTAGTCTATTTATGTTTAAAGGAGTTATTGATAGACATGGGCTAATTGCCATTTTGCTCATCATGTTTTGGCTGTTGTGTAATTCCTTTGTTGTTTCTTCTCTTGCTCTGTTCTTTTGTGATTTGATGATTTTCTGTAGTGTTAGATTCCTTTTTTTAAAATCTTGTTTATTTACTATAGGTTTTTGCTTTGTGGTTACCATGAAGCTTATATAAAACAACTTCTATTGATAACAATACATTTTAACTTGATAAAAACTTAAGTTCAAATGTATTCTAAAGCCCTATAGTTTTACTATCCCCCCACCCCGAACATTGTATGTTTTTGATGTCACAACTTCTTTTGGTTTTATGTATTTATTAAGATATTATTGTAGTTGGTTTTACTAATTCTGTCTTTAACTTTCATACTAGCTTTGTAAGTGATTAAACCACCCCTTTTACAACATTATCTTGAATTTTAGTATATATTTACCTTTACTAGTAAGTTTATACTTTCATATGTTTTCCTGTTACTAATTGATAACCTTTTATTTCAGCTTCAAGAAATCCCTTTAACATTTCTTGTAAAGCGAAGTCTAGTGATGAATTCCTTTAGCTTTTTGCTTCTTTGGAAAACTCTTTATCTCTCCTATTCTGAAGGACAGCTTTGCTGGGTAGAATATTCATGATTGGTAGTTTTTCCTTTCAGCACTTTGAATATATCATGCCACTTTCTTCTGGCCTGCAAAGTTTCTATTGAAAAATCTGATGGTAGTTTTGTGGGGATTACCTGTATATAACAAGTTGTTTTTCTTTTGCTGCTTTTAAAATTCTCCTCTTGTAATTTAATTACAAAAACATAATTTAATTATGTGTCTTGGTGTAGTTTCTTTGGGTTCAGCTTATTTGGAACTCTGCTTCCTTCCCCAGGTTAGGGAAGGTTTTGGCCATAATTTCAAGTAAGTTTTCTGTCCCCATCTCCTTTTCCTTTTGGGGCTTCTATAATATGCATACTAGTTTGATATTGTCCCATAAGACCCTTAATGCTATTTTCACTTTTTTTTTAATTCCTTTTTGTTGTTGCCTCTCTGATTTGACACATTCCACTGCCCTTTTTTTGAGTTCCTGATCCTTTCTTTGACTTCGTCAAGTTTTCTGTTAATCCTTTTATTATATTTTCCAGTTCAGTTACTGTATTCTTCAGCTCTGTGATTTCTGTTTGGTACTTTCTTATATTTTCTGTTTCTTTGTTGAAATTCTCACTTTGTTCTTGGATTGTTCTCCTGACCTTAGTGAGAGCATCTTTATGACTGTTATTTTGAATGCTTATCAGGAAAATCACTTATCTTCATTTCACCGAGGTCTTTTTCTGAAGCTTTATCTTGTTCTTTTTTTTGTAGCATATTGTTCTGTGTCTTCATTTGCTTTGATTCTATGTTGGTCTCTACTGTTAGATAAAACAGACACCTCTCTTAGTCCTGAAGGAGGGGCCTTAAGTAGGAAATAAAACCTGTGTTTCAACCCACCCCATCTCTTGGTTGTCTCTCAAACCTTTGTGATTTTCCAAGTAACCTACTTTATTTTTAGTAGTTCCAAGTAGTTGAGGGAATGCCAAAACCTGCCAGTGTCCCAATGGGAAGGATCTCAGTTAGTACTCAGATTCAGTTTGATTGGAAGCTGCACCCTCAGGTGGGAGCTTTTAAAGTATGCAAATGTACCTCTTTCATTGCCAGACTTTGAGATGGGCATCTGTCTGTTCCCTCTGCACTAAGCCCTGGTGTGATAGCCAGTTAGGTGTTCCTTTGTTTGCTGTCATCCCGTTGAATCTGTGAACCTAAGCCCTTGCTGGCCATCAGAACCAGGTTACCAAAGAAGGTGTCCTCTGGGCAGCAACTACAAAAGCTGAGATGCTGTGTGTTTGTGTAAGCTCCTTTCTTGGAGACACCAGTCTGGGGTAAGGCAGAGGGAGTATGAAGGTGGTACCTGCTGGCCTCCCAGAATCTGGAGAGGATTTCAGGTGGCCCCTAGATGTGTGTTTCATTAGAAGCTTTCCCCTCTGGCCAGAGGTATGAGGATAAGCTAATATACGTTTCTTTCACAGAAAAAAAAAAAAAAATGGGTGTTTCACTCAGCTGCCTCATTGATGCTCCCTGGGTGGGTAGCTGGTTAAGAACTCTTTTTCTGTTTGTTGCAGTCCTGTGGGACCTGCATACAAAAAGCCCTGTTGGCTATCAGAGCTGATGATCAAGGGACATCCCATGGGTGGTAGCTGCAAAGACTGGGATTCTAGATGTGTGCATCGGGAGTGTTTTCAGGCAGTACCCATGACCTGAGACAAAGCAGAAGGAGAGTGTGAGGATGGTGCCTGCTGGGCTCTACAGTCTTTGGAGAGTATTTCAGTAGGCCTTTAGGTGTAAATTAGAAGCCTGTCACATAACATATATAGTACCAGAGCAAAAATATAAATGCAATAGAAAACTCATTCAGAAAACAGAAGAGAAAATATAGAGCTACTGATCCATACCAATTATGAAATCCAGCTTGGCAGGCATTGTGAAGGCTTGTTCTCCTGGGGTATGGGAGAAATTCTTTGAATAATTTCGTTTCTTCTCTTACGGATGATCTTTTCTGTCATTTATCCTCTATAAACAGATCTGAGGTAGGTATTGCTTGCTTTGGGGTCTATATAGCTGTCTCAACTTGTGTGTTGTGGTGCCAGTTTAGGGCTTGAGTGTTTTAAGAGTTGAACATATAATACTTTTTAAATGATTGAATAGTGAGATTAGAGAAGAGACTGTGCTCCATAAAGTTATTCAGGACCCCAAGCTGACGAGGACTTTGCTGTCTTTAACTGGTGGTTTCCACATGTGTTGATATCAGATAGCAGAAGGGAAACAGAAGTAGAGGATTGTGGAGAACATTTTTATGGGCCAGGAGTAGTAGTGGTGTACACCACTTTTGCCTATGACCAGAACTTAAATCACATGTCCAAATCAACTCCAAGGGAGGCTAGAATATGTAGTCTAGCTGTATGCCTAAGGAGGAAAGGGAAATAGTTTGGTGAACAGCTGGACAGTTTCTCCTTTATCCTACCTGTGTTTATTAAAACACTCTATCTTACCAACAGAGAATATATATATTTTTCTATGTCCAGGATACATTTGCAAATATAATTCATGTAGTAAGCCGTAAAGAAAGATTGAGATTTATCTAAGAGATTCATAGTCACATTCTCTAATAATTCATTAAGTTGGAAATCATCAAACAACAACTAAAGATGCTTAACCTCCCTTACCTTCCTGGAAATTAAACACTCTGGATTTTAAAAAGAAAAAGATAAAAAAAAAGGAAAATGAAAATGAATTAGAAATTACATAGAAATTGATGAAAACAAAAACCAATGGTTTGTTCTACAGAAAATTTATACTTTGTGGGCTTTTATTATTTAAAAAACCTGAAAATGTATAAACTGACAACCAACTTAAGATATCGAACTTTAACAGAATAACCCTCCAGATTGCTCTCATATTTCTGCCTCTGAGCTTCATTTACTGTGTTTACCTCAAGCCTTTTCTTTCCGTCAGTTTTCTTAGTAAGTGTCTATTCTGTTGCTTGCTGTTTCAAAACATATTTAAATTTTATTTTATTCATCACAGGCAAATTTTTCTTTGTAGTTTTAAGATCATCTTTGTTGAATTAAAGTAATATAAAGGAAAAGTACTATAAAATGAATTGGTGTGATTAAAAGGGAGATATTAATGGGTATTAACTGTTTATACTTGGAAGTTGTTAAAATTTTGTTTTTCTTCTAGATTCTGATGGAAGAAGGAAGAACCTGTTCTTTAAAAGACAGACCAACATCTGCTAAGAATATCTGCCAGTGTAACTATAATGAATTTTATTCTTTAAAAAACAAAACAAAACAAAAACCTAACATTTAAATGAAAATCAGTCGTGTTTTGTGGGGTTGTTTTTTTTTTTGTTGTTGTTGTTGTTTTCAGATTTTTGCCAGCAAATATTTCATAGATATTTTAGAAATAATAGCAGTGCAACTGACTCTTTAAAATTTCTCTTACCCTTTATAAAATATACATGAGTATATACAATGTATATATACAGTTCAGTGAATAATAAAACTGATACCTTTGTATATAGTTTGTAGCTTAAAAATAATGTATACTCAGTACTTTTGAAGCTCTTCTCAATTGCATTTCCTATCCTGCCCTCTAGAGGTAACTATTATCACAAATATTTTCTCCTAATTTATTATTGGTTTTTGGGTTGTTTTTACTTTGCTTATGGTGTTTTCTGCTTTTGCAAAAGGCTTAACTTTTTTTATGTACTTAATTTTATCAATCGCTTCCTTTATACTTTTGGATTTAATTAGAAAGACTACACTCCCAGATTATAAATTAATTCACTTATATTTTCTTCTAGTATTAGCACAATTTTATATTTTTACATTTAGGTCTTTAATCCATTTGGAATTTATCCTAAATTAAGGTGCAAGATACGTATCTATTCAGGTTTTTAAAATGCATCTTTTCCCTAAGTACTTGTGATACCACCTTTTTTATATAGTAACTTTCTGTGTATACTGGGGTCTGTTTCAGGGATTTCTGTACTTTTCATTTCTCTTTCTTAATCTTCATGGGCTAATACCATACTATTTTTATTATGATTTTATAGTGTGTTTAATTTCTAGAAGAGTTACACCTCCCTTTACACTTTTTAAAAAAGTTTTTCTGGCTATTTTTAATTATTTTTTCATATAAACTTTAAAATCAACTTGTTTAACTCCAGAGAAATGTTTTAATTTTTATTAGGAAAATGTTAAGTGTATATATTAACGTAGTGTGAATCATCAACCTAAGGATGTTAATTAGCCTATCTTAAGAACAAGGGATGTTCTTCAATTAATTCAGTCTAATTTTGTATTTTTAATATTTGTTTAAACCACGTTTAAGTACTTTAAAATTTTTCTTAAGTAGATTCTGCATGTGTCTTGTTAGATTTATCTGTAGGTACTTTTGTTGTTTTGTTGCTGTTTTAGTGTGAATATGTATCCAATTTTCTTTGCATTAAGTAGGATTTTGGATTTTGAGCTTAGGCATATGTGTGTTGATTATTTTATTGAGAATTTTTTAAGGAAATGATTTGGGAGGAATAAGTAATTTGGGAAAGAGTAATTCTTGGCATCTCTAAAAATGATTATTAACTTTTCTTCATAGGTCTTTTTTTTTTTTATTGTGGCAAAAAACCGCATAACATAAAATGCACCTTCCCAGCAATTTTCAAGTGTACAGTACACCTTCCCTCCCCTTTCCCCACAGCCCCTGGCAACCACCATTTAACTTTCTGTTCCTATGAATTTGAATATTTTAGATATATAAGTGGAATTAGGCAATATTTGTCTTTTTGTGACTGGCTTATTTCACTTAGCATATCCTCAAGGTTCATTCATGTAATGCTATGTGGCAGGATTTCGTTCTCTTTTAATGCTGAATATTATGCCATGTGTGTAACCACATTTTCTGTATCCATTTGTATGGAGACATCTAGGTTGCTTCCACCTTTTGGCTATTGTGAATCATAACTACAATGAACATGAGTGTACAAGTATCTCTTCAAGCTACTGTTTTCAGTTCTTTTGGATATATACCCAGAAATGGGATAGCTGGATCATATGTTACCTCTGGTTTTAACATTCTGAGGAACTTTCATGCTGTTTTCTGTAGCAGCTACATCATTTTACGTTCCCACTAATAGTGCACAAGGGTTTCAATTTCTCTACGTCCTTGCCAACACTTACTGTTTTTTGGGTTTTTAAATTTTTATAGGTTGGCCATTCTAATGGGTGTGAGGTGTGATACCTCATGGTGGTACAGATCTTTTAAAATGGTGAATTTTACTAATGGACTTTGTAATATGGACCATCCTAGCGTTTTTATAATACATCCTACCAATTTATGATGTATTATAATTTTGCTTGCTATCCTATCTTACCATATCCTGTTTTAATTTAAAATTTGTAATTTTAGTACTTATGTAAGATTTTTACATTGATAATGTGAGGTTTGCCTTTAGAGTATGTGTGTAGGTATGTGTCTGTGCAGTCTTTCTGATGTTTTGGTATTAATGTCATATACCAGATTCATAAAGAATTTTAAAGCTGTATAATGTAAAAATTGAGGCTATTTGAAAGATTTCTTGAAATTTGTATTCCTTGCCTCTTCTCCACCCCAATTTCATTGCTTTATGGCAGATCCTCATCACTTCATAACGAGTTTATTGAGTTAATTTTCTAACTGACCTGCTTTTATCCAGTCTCACCCTTCTTTAATCTGTCTTCAGTTAGATGTGTTTGTAGATAATCTCAAAGGCAAATTCCTTTAATTTTAAAATGTATCCTTACATTTTCTTTTTCTTCTACCCCATTTTTTTTTCTACCCCCTTTTCATCTTTTCTCTCTGGAAAATGTTTATTCATCTTTCAAAACCTATTCTTTATATGTGCTTTTTCTTTTCTTTTTAAATTTTTTTTCATTTATTTATGTATTTGAGAGAGAAAGAGAGCATGAGTGAAGGGACGAGCAGAGGGAGAGGGACAAGCAGACTCCATGTTGAGCACAGAGCCATGGGGTTCGATCCCATGACCCTGAGAGACCAGGACCTGAGCCGAAATCAAGAGTTGGATGCCTAACCAACTGATCCATCCAGGCCACCCCTATGCTGTGCTTTCTTTCTTTCTTTCTTTCTTTTTTTTTTTTTTAAAGATTTTATTTATTTATTTGACAGAGAGAGAGACAGCCAGTGAGAGAGGGAACACAAGCAGGGGGAGTGGGAGAGGAAGAAGCAGGCTCATAGCGGAGGAGCCTGATGTGGGACTCGATCCCAGAACGCCGGGATCACGCCCTGAGCCGAAGGCAGACGCTTAACCGCTGTGCCACCCAGGCGCCCCTGCTGTGCTTTCTTAGTAGCTCTTCCCAACTCTCTCTTTCTCTGAGCTTACCACACTTAGTTCTCTGTTACTTTTGTACCTTCTGTGACTTCTGTTGCTGCACCTAATTTTGTGACTTTTTCTTTTACACAGTATGTCTTTCTCCATTAAAAGATTCTGAACACTTTGAGCATTGTAGGCATGTCATGTTTCCCTACTATTACAGTGCCTTACATAAATTAATTACTCGGTTAGTGTTGAACTGAATTGACATTTCGATCTGCGTATCTTTTCTTACACTGCTATAGGTAAGATATTAATTCAACAGGCATTTGTCTTCTGTTCTAATGACTCTGGGTTTACTGTACCTATGAAGTAAATAAACCTTACTAGGGGGAACGCTCTTAGATTATGGTGTTAGTAAAATCCTATCATTTACTTTTCTGTACTCTGCTTTCTACTATCAGGGAGAACCTGAACTACAGGTGTATTTCCTTCTAGAATGATGAACTAAGAGTATTGGAGTTCAGCTAGGTTCTCTCTGCCTCTCAGCTGACTGATGGTTAGATTCTGTTACAGAGAGCATTAGTCCTGATTTTTTCATACAATTTTGATTGTACAATGAATCTTCATTTACTGGATTAGCAAATATCTCACCCCTTGTGACTTAATAAACTTGGCTTATTTCTCCTTCCTGTAGTTGACACTTTAAATTATTTGTTCTTAAAAAATGGTTTGTCTACTGGGAAAAAAAATCCAATTTCTTTATTCTTTCTTCCCTTATGTTGTATACTCTTATTTTACTTATAGATACAAATGTTTTAAGTGTAGAATAAACCCATAATACCCTGTCAGAAATGCAAGCTGCCAAGTATACAAGATTTTAACTAGTTTTTGCACACTTTAAAGTGCTCTAGAGAATGTCAGCTAAATTTATTTTACCAGCAAATATCTTCTGCCTGTGTATATATACATTGTGGAGCATTAACAAATACCATTCTTCATCAGTTAAACCTTTATTTTCAGATCTTGATTCTTCACAGAGTAGTCAGTCTACCAGTTACTCTCCAAGGCCAACAGATAGTTGCTTCAGTTCTAGTTCAGAGATGGTAAGTTACTTTTCTCTTCGCTTATTAATTTATGCTCTATTAATTTGGAATTACTTGTATTTCTCATAGTTTTGCTTTACATTCTGAAAAAAATAATTGTCAATAAGTGGTGAAAATAAATGTAAAGAAAATATTTAAAGTGTAAGAAACTTATAAACAGAAATGTAAAATTGAAATGTAAATGAGTGTCATTCATTCACATTTATAAAAACGATGTGTTCATTGTTATTTACAAAAGCCACCCTTATCAAGATAATGTGTGTGTATGTGATAAAGTTGTATTTCTTTTGAAATGCCTTTTAAAAGTTCCTACTCACAATAGTTTAAAACCTAAAACAACTAAGAATATATAGTAAAGTCTGAAGACTTATATGAAGAAAACTATAAAATGTTGAGTAATGTAATATGAATAATTGGAGTGACATGTTATGTCCTGAGTAGGAGTGCTGCATTTCTCATAAATCACGTGTTTCAGTGGAATTCTTCGTTAAATCTCCCATCTTTTTTTTTTTTTTTTTTGTCTCTGGCTCACCATCCAAACTGCCCTTGCTAAGGAAGAACACCAGTGACCTCTATGTTGCCAAATTCATGGGTCACTTTTCAGTTTTTATTTATGAGAACTAACAATACTGGTAGAAGTGATTTATTTTCTTTTTGCTTTTGTGATAGCACAGTATCTTGGTTTCCCTCATACCTCTTTTAATTCTACTTTACGCCTTTGCTGACTCTCTTCCATCCCTCCCCCTGTATAAATGTTGTAGTGTTTAGGGTTTGCTACAGGACTCTTTTCTTCTCTTAACTTACACTCTAAACTCTAGGTGGTGTTCTATATCCCATTGACATATGCTATCTGACTCAGGACAGTTTTCAACTTTATCACATTAGCCTACATTCTTATTTAGATGTCCAGTTTCCTGTTTGATATATCTTCTTGGATATTTCACAAAAATCTCCTTTTCTTCATACATTAAACTGAACACTCCTTGATCTTTGCCCCAAATCAGTTTCCTGATAATTCCTGTATTAGTAGATACCTTTTTTCTCCGAAACTCAATTGCTCATGCCAGAAATTTAGTTAACTTTGCCATTTCTTTCTAGCTTATCAGTTTTCTTAAACACATTCATTCCATCACTTTATCCAGTCAGTTCTACCTCCAAAATAAATTGCATATTCATCTACTTCTCTCAACTTCTGCTGTCAGCACACTAGTCTAAAGTACTGATATATTGTTCTTGCACTGTTGTGGTTGTCTCCTGGGAGATCTCTCTACTTCCACCCTTGCTCCACTTTCTTTTGTTTGCAGTCAACATGATCTTTTGAAAACCTAAATTGAATCATGTTATTTCTGTGTTCAACTATTCAGTGGAAGTATGTTTTACTTTAGAATCTAAACGACTTACGGTGGCTATAGACCGCGTGTAACCTGGCACTTGGCTACATGTCCAGCTTCTAGTATTCTCTCTTTTACACCACATTCCACATGCACTATTTTTTTGCTTTCCTTAGCTTATCAGTCTCTTTTGTGTTTCAGGACCTCTATATATCCTGTTTCCTCTGCCGTACTCTTATTCATCCTCTAAGTCTCAGTTCAGATATGTGACTTCTAATAAAAGCCCCTCTTTGGCTCCTCAGTTAGGTCCCTTAATGGGCCACCTGGGTGGCTCAGTCAGTTAAGCGTCTGCCTTCGTCTCAGATCATGATTTTGGGGTCCTGGGATTGATTCCCACATTGGGCTCCCTGCTCAGCATGGAGTCTGCTTCTCCCTCTGCCCCTCCCCCTGCTGCTTTCTCTTCTCTCTCTCTCTCTCAAATAAAATAAAAATTAAAAAAAATAAAGTCTCTTAGTTATACTTACAAAGTGTTTCATACTTGTTCTTTATAATGCTTTTCTCAATTTGTAATTATATGTATGTATATGATTATTCAGTTAATATCATTTCCACCCGTGAGAATGTGCTTTAATAGGGCACCAACCATGTCTGCTTCACTCACATTGCAGATGCTAAAGGAATATTTTCTTTATAAATATAGTGAGCTTGTTTTCTTTAATGTGTGCCCAGCCAGTCTCAGTGCTATTTCTTGGGCTTACTTTTTACTATTTTAGTGCCAATCCAGTGAGGCCTGTACCTCATTCTGTGGTTTTTATGTTAACTCTGCCCTTTTTTTTTTTTAAGCTGGAATAATCAGTACTAAATAGAATTTTTGTTAAAAAAATGTTTTGGTTAGTTCAGTAATTAAACGATAAATTTTCATGAAGTTGAAACATTCAAGCTAGCAAACTGAAATCTACACCTATTAAAAGTTTTTAAAATTTGACTTTTTAGAAAACAGTTGAGATACTTATTCTTTTTTTTGAATCTTACTCTTTTTTTTTTTTTTAAGTAGGCAGAACACAGAGCTTGAACTCACAACCCTGAGATCAAGACCTGAGCTGAGATCAAGAGTCAGATGCTTAACAGACTAGTCCACCCAGGTCCCCTGAGATATTTATTCTTATTTAACTTTTCTTTTGTCTATTTGATTTCCTGTTAGCTGATACTCTCCTTAAATTAATACCTTTCATGAGACTGGGCCCATAAAAGCTACAGTATAGGTATTTTTTGACTTAGTAAGTCAATGAGTGAATAATTTGTTTATTAATACCTTTGTGAAAGGGCAGGGAGATGATGTGGCCTGTTATTATTAGGACTGATAAGAGACAAAATTTCTTTCTTTTTTAGCTCGTTTGCATTTTTAAGATTTTTTTTTTTTATTTGACAGAGCGAGAGCTCATAAGCAGGGGGAGCTGCTGAGGGAGAGGGAAAAGCAGCCTCTCCACTGAGCAGGGAACCCTACATGGGGCTCTGTCCCAGGACTCTGGGATCATGACCTGAGCTGAAGGCAGACACTTAACAGACTGTGCCATCCAGGCTCCCCTCTTTATCATTTTTAATACAAGAATTATTATTATTGTTCTTGCTATTTTAAAAGTCCATAAACCTCCTGGAAGTGATAGATTATTATTATTATTACTTTAAAAATTTTTTATTCCAGTGTAATTAACATAGTGTTATATTATTTTCAGAGGTACAATATAGTGATTCAGTAATTCTGTGCCTTACTCAGTGCTCATCATGAAAATTGTACTCTTAATCCCCTTCACGTATTTCACCCATTTCCCCAACCCACCTCCCCTCTATAATTAAGAGTCTGTTTTTTGGTTTTTCTCTTCTCTTTGTTCTTTTGTTTCCTAAATTTCACATATAAGTGAAATCATATGGTATTTGTCTTTTTCTGAGTGATTTATTTTACTTACCATTATTGTCTCTAGGTCAGTCCATGTTGTTGTAAATGGCAAGGTTTAATTATTTTTATGGCTGATATTCCTTTATATATATATATATGTATATAATCTTTATGCACTCATCTGTCTGTGGACACTTGGACTGCTTCCATAATTTGGCTATTGTAAATAATGCTGCAATAAACATAGGGGTGCACATAACTTTTTGAATTAGTGCTTTTATATTCTTTGGTTAAATGCCTAGTAGTGGAACTACTGGGTCATATGGTAGTTCTATTTTTAATTTTTTGAGGAATCTCCAGAGGCAGTAGATTACTGTTTGAAGACTGTTTGCTGGTATACCAGTTTTGAATTGCAACCTGCCAAGTATCTTCTGTATTTTGAAATTTTCTATAGTATGAGTTTTGAGAATGCTATGAAGTGATGGAATGATTTTTGTAAATTTAAGCAAAAATTTACAGCAAAAGTACTAAATTTCTTTTAGCCATCTGAAGATGAAGAGCAAATATTGCAGCAAATTGAAGAATCAAATAGAAAATCCATCAGAATCAAAGAAACAACTAATAATTTTTATCTAGAAAGGATGCCAAAACTTCCATGTGGTAGGATTATTAAGAACAATGCCAAAATTCATAAACAAAAAGAGAATCTTCACCAGTTCTCAATGAAAAATAATACAGATAAATTTCTACAGTGTCAGTGTAATTCAGCATACATATTACAAAACAAAACCAGTACTAACTACATTCCACAGGTTGCAAGATGTGATGCATGGGTACAAACAGACAGTGAACCTGTAATGGAAGAAAAATCAGATGCTGCCATACAGTGTGATATAATTTCAAAATGTAAATGTAGAAGTGATGTGTCTTCTCTTTGTAATGTTGGAAGGTGCAGTGAAAATATTAAGGCAGATACCACTGGAGGGCAGGAAATCCTTAAGAACAACTAATATTCTAAAATCTCAGCCTAAGATTTAGCATTTCATTTAATGTTCAAAATTTCATTAGAGTAAGGAATAAGAATATGTAGCTAAGCACAAGGTGAAAGTATTTACAGGATATATTTATGGCTTGTTTTAAAACATTTAAATATTAATGTATACATTTAATTTTACATAGATTTTTTAAACATATATATAGGTATATCTTCAAGATCTATACATAGTATATCTTCACGTTTTTAGAAAATATATATGTAAATTTACTGTTTATTTACTGTTATGTTTAATTGCTTACTTCCGTGTTTTCTTTATTTTAAAATTTAGTGCAGCTGCATCTGTTACCAAAAATGTTCTCTTCCATGATTTTAAGACAGAAAATAATGCTAAATAATACCAAGTATGTTTTATAATCTTATAAGAATTTTGTTAGTTACTTATATTATGAATTTGCATGTCATCTTGGTGCAGGGGCCATGCTAATCTCTGTATCGTTCCAGTTTTAATATGCTGCCAAAGGGAGGACTATTAGCCACTTATATTAAATATTATACCCTCATTAAAAAATTCTGGCATTTTTAGATAAAATATATTTTCTATTTTGTTTGGATAGTGTTTTTTGTTGGAGCTTCTATTAATTCAAAGGAAAATGTTTTTCTCTTCAAGATACAAAAAAATATTTCTATGCTTTTATAAAAGATGTTCAGCATGGGAAAAAATGATTTATATTCACTAATTTTAATCTTGCTAAGATTCTTTTCAAAAATTTTAGTTTCTCATCTATAAAATATAGGCTTTGTTTCCAACATAACATTTATTTTTTGTTTCAAGATTTTAAATGTTCATACTCTGGAATTGACTATTTGTATGGATGTATAACAGATTGCACAGCAGAGGGCATTCTGACATATAATTGAACCAAAAATATAGTTGGTAGGAGTTTCTGTGCCTTTAAAGAAAAGGATGATGAGATATTGCATTGTTACATGCACACATATCATTTAATAATTTGTGCTGCAGGGGAGATCTGAAGCGTAATGATTTAGAAACACCAACAGCTGATGCTTAAAAAGTAGCACTCTTAAGTTTTTAGCTAGTTTTAGGAAGTTATTTTTCTGGACTCAGAAAGCTCAAAGAGTTTTGAAGTAATTTTCTGAAAGTATAGTAATCATCTCATGAAAAGGGAATATAATTATTTGATGTACATTGATAGTTTTTCAAAAGGCTCGATTTTCATTGTGATATTAAACAGTATTCCATCGTGGATTGACTGTCCTGAGCATTATTTTGCAAAATGTGACATAGCAATGAAGATCAATATATAGAAAAAGAAGACCCTTTACTGGTGAGCTGTGAAGCTTAGGTTGGTTTCAAATATCAAATAAATGGATTTTTTTTTCCAAATATTAAAGCCTACTAGTACTGAAAGCACATTCATTACAAAAATCTACGTGTAATTATATTTTTATCAATATCATAACGTGGCAATTAAGCTCAGTGAGGTAAAAGGAATGTCAGCGCTTTTTAGTGCAGTGACCACACAGGATAAAGTGCAGTGTAGTAAAGAATGTAAACTTCCCCCAAAAGATATCTGCCCTTTGCCCTTGGCTTTTGGGATATAATCTCTAAATTGTTGCAGTGTTGTTCATGCCTGATAGAAATGTCTTTGTTAGCCTGGGGACTTTGGGCCAAGCTAGATAGTAATAATGTGATTTAGAATGAAACTTGGGGTTAAGCTGTATCAGCTCAACTTCTTAAAGCTTTTAGAAACTGAGGTCAGCATGTGGGCAGTCAACCTTGCCACTATGATGGAGCCCCAGTAGAGACTCTGGACACTAAGGTTTGGGTGAGCTTCCATGGTTGGCAATATTCTGTGTGTTGTCGCACATTAATACCAGGAAACATGACTCCACGGAAGAGGACTACTGGAAGCTCCGCATTTATTACTTTCCTCGAGTCTGTCCTGTATCTTTCTTCCCTAGGCTGATTTTAATCTGTATTCTTTTCCTGTAATAAACTATAATTGTGAGTATAACAGCTTTCAGTGAGTTCTGAGTCCTTATAAAGCAAATTATTAAATTTGAAGGTGCTCTTGAAACCCCTGAAATAAGGGTAGTTTTGTGGACTGTTCCCTAACTTTGCAGTTGCTAACTCTTTAGGTACTTTAAGAAGATAAAAATATTGGAGAGGAAAGTGAGTATAGATTTACAAAATCAAAAAGACATCTCTTACCTAGTAGAATAGATTGTAGCATACTTCTCAAAATGCAGTATGGTTTAGGTTTTCCTTTGGTGAATCCATTTAATGAAAAAAACCCTGAAGTTAAACAGCTTTCTTTCCATATTCACAACTTAAGATGTATAAAACAAAATAAATTTTAGCTGGGGTTTATCCAAATGAAACAAAATGGAAAGCTTAATATTTATGCACACAATTTGTAATGTAAACTATCAATCACAGTAACTGCAAATAAGATAATGTACAGTCACTAACGGCTGATGTGTGTGATAACTGATCTGGAGTTGGTATTTAACGGATTTGTGGAACAGTGCTTTATTTTGCTCAGAATTAATTAGTAACTTGCCATCTGTAATAGTAGGAAGCTATCTTCAGGGATAGTCTCATGTAATTTTCTTTTATAGCAATTAACCATAATTGTAATTTATTTGTGTAATTTCTTGGTTAATGTTTATTTTTCCCCATGACACCATACATAGCAGTGCAGCAAATGCTGTCCTTGCTCTGCTCACATTTCCTTGGCACTTTCCATTTCAATACATGCCAGCCTGGTTTCCAGCTGACAGCACCTATGACTTACTTCCTGAGAGGTTTCTCTTGGCTGTAGACATCTGCTCTGCCTATGTGCAGGCAGGCAGGAAGTACCAGGGAATTAATGCTGTTTGCTGTTTGAGAGAAGTCTTCTAAAATAATGAATGATGGGAGTTGGTGAGTAAATATTGCAGTTCCCTTGCCTCTTGTGCAGGATAACTTCCTCAAAGCATTTTCCGCACCGCTTTGTACTCAAGGTGTGATCCACAGACCTGTAACATTAATGATACCATTGCACAGGATTTAGTTAGAGGTGCAGATTCTTAGAACCCCCCCCCCCAAACTACTGAATCAGAATCTCTGGGAATGGGGACCAAGAATATATGCTTAAATGGGTGATATTTATGCACTCTAAAGTTGGAGAAACACTATTCTTCTGGAGTTCCTCAAAAGGGTTAAGTTGCCTACAATAGTAACTTGCATGATAATAAACCCTTTATTAGCTTCCTTCCTTTCCTGTCTCACTTTCCTACTTCCCTACCAGTCTTTCTTGAAATCACACCCCCAAAAAACTACATGCACTTAAATGTTGCATTCAGTTTTGCCTTATAGTTTTCTCCTGGGAGAATCCATATTGACAGGGACCATGACAAATTGACGCATGAATTCTCTTTGTAGGTGTGACTCAGATTCTGACATTGCTACTTTTTCTAGTTTTACAGTTCTCTAGTTCCAGTTTTCCATCCATTTCTGCCATCTGCTGAAAACTCAGTAAGTGCATCTAGCAGCATATTAGACACACGTGAAGAGAGATTTTTGAAATGAAATATACATCAGAATAAGTTGTCCAGAATGCACAAGGGAAAGAAATAGAAAATATGAGTGAAACAGTAAGTCCAAACAAATTCAAGAAGTCCAACAATTTCCAAGTAGGAAACATAATATGAAATCCATGTATAGACCGAGTATAATAAAATGGCAGAGCCTCAAAGAATATCTTGAAAGCAGCTGGTGAGGAAAAAGACTACCTTCCAACAAGGACAGCTACACTGTTAGATGATTTTTAATAGCATTAATGGAAGACAAAATACAGTGTAATTATACCTTCCAAATCCTGACAGAAAAAAGCTGTCATTCTAGACTTCTGTTTCCTTCCCTATAGCTCCAGCACTGTTTGAAACCACCAAACTAGCCAATACTAGCATTAAGAAACCATTTCTGCAGGATTTGGTGATTTATATTTAAGGCTTTTGTATATAGATGGTGCTTTCTCTTTGTGGGAAGAGTTCCTGATTTTTTTCACTGTTTGGTCTTCAACCCATATTTTCAGTAATTTTACCATTTCTATTTCTTTTAGGCTGCCTTCTTGACTTTGTAGCACTTGGAAGTTCCTCAAGCCATAGGAATTTCTTGTATTTTTTCATTGTATTTCTGATGGTCTGCAGTGTATATTTCTTTATGCCTGTTGCTGAGGAGATAGCACTCTCTTTTCTTTTAAAATGCTTTGTTATTTCAGACTTCTATAATACTTAAAGCTTGGTATATGCATGGGGCTTAATGCCCGCCTTGAATTTATGACCCTGACGTCAAGACCTGAGCTGAAATCAAGAGCCGGACATTAAACTGACTGAGCCACCCAGGCTCCCCACACTGCTCAGCATTTTTGAATCAGGACACTCAGACTTGTTTGGAATGTTGAATATATATGTATATTCTCTCTCACACACACATAAACACACACACACACACACACACGCATGTATTCATTATGCATATTTTATATATTCATTGTATATACAATTTCCACAAATGTAAAAGAATAGCAAAACATGAAAAATAATACTGTGAATCAAAGTAACTGGTAGGTTTTTCAATATGTGTGTGTTCATTCTGTGTATACCTATGTGGCTCAGTTCAGACGGGTACAGTTTTGTGCATTCACCTAAGGTTTCTTGTGGACGCGGTCGCACATCAATCTCTGAAATTTATATCATGCTTAAATTGTTCCCTAATATATAATATGGAAACAAATTTGCCTTTTCATAACAGTTGTTATAGCAAAACTTGACTGTTTTTCCTCAGACCATAGTGTCTTTTCAGTTTTTTAATGGTGTCTTTGAAGAACAGAAGGTCTAATTTGATCAAACCTAATTTATCTTTTCAGAAAAATTAATGATGTAGTCACAGTTTCTTCTGTGATTACTTCTAGAAGTTTTGTATTTTTAGTTCTTACATTTAGGTCTATGATTTATTTGTAGCTTTTATTAGTTTTGTACCACATAAGGTGAAAAAAAATTTTTTTAAACATAGGTATCGAATTGCTTCAGCAGCATTTGTTGAAAAGACAATTCTTGCACCCAATGAATTAACTTGATGCCTTTGTTAAAAGTCATTTGACCATGATGTGTGGATTTGAACTCTTTATTATGTTCTGTTTTTATTATTTTACCTATTTATTATGATCTATGTTTTAATATTTATTTATTATAGATATGTTTCTGTATCTCTTATGTGAAGAACAGATTGTCTTGATTAATGTAGCTTTATAGCAGGTTTTGAAATCAGTGTTGCTGCCTGTTTTTTAAAATGATTATTTTGGCTTTATGTGCATTTCCAAATAAGGTTTGGTCTCAGCTTGTCAATTCTACACAAAAATCTAGTTATATTTTGATAGGGATTGTGTTGAATCTTTATACTAATGTTGGGAAAATTGACTTCTTAATAATCTTGAGTTTTGCAGTTAATGAATATGTTATATCCACTTATTTAGATTTTTATTTTATACCAGTCTTCTGTCTAGCTGCAGCTTCATGAGCAAAATAAATGTTGTTTTAAGCCACTGAGTTTTGGGATTTGCTGCCCAATAGTAGCTAATTAGAATAATTTTAGTACCTGGAAGTGAGGTGCTGCCACAACAAAAACCTAAAACATGGCTTTGGGATGGAGTGGCAGACTAAAACTGGAAGGACCTTGAGAAAATGGTTAAATATGTATAGTAGCCTTTGTAGAGACTGGTGGTAACCTTGTGTTAGTGGTTCATCGGCGAGGACTGAGGGAAATTGATAATGTTATTGAAAGTTGGAAGAATGGGGACATTTATTATGTAATGACAGAAATTTAAGCAACATTGTCACCTGTAGGAATGCAGAAAATAGAACTAATGAGAAAATAAAGCTACAAAATTAAGGAGATTTCAAAGTGTTGAAGAGACTTCTTCTAGCTGCCTGTAATAAAATGCAAGACGAGAGTGTTAAGCAAAAGAAATACTTTTGTATGTAATGAAGCTAGGACTTGCTGGAATCAAAAATAAGACTTTTTTAATACCAGTTTCTTCAGATGGCAAACAATGCTAAAATTATGAAAAGGCTTTTGAACAAAGGTCAATTGCAGGACAATGGCAGGAATATAGGGAATAAAGGTGATGACTAGGGTGTCATTGTACAACTCTTTGCAAGGACTTCAGAAAGATTTGAGGTATTATCTTCAACAGGTAAACATCTTTAAGGATCTTAAAGGACATGAACTGCAAATTGTTTCTATTCAACTACAGGGCTTTAAGACTATCAAGGACAAGAAGCCAAAGATAATGAGTTACCGTTTTTTTAAAGATTTATTTATTCACATGAGAGAGCGAGAAAGCATGCAGTGGAGAGGGGCAAAGGTAGAGGGAGAGAGAGAATCTTAAGCAGGCTCCACGTCAGCCCAGAGCTGGATGCGGGGCTGGATCTCACAACCCTGAGATAGGACCTGAGCCAAAATCAAGAGTTGGATGCTCAACTTACTGTGCCACCCCAGTGCCCTGAGAATGATTTATCTTGGTGAATTTTGTGGTGTAGCTTTTGTCTAATGGGGTGAACCCCAGTACTATTCATAAGAGACCTACAGAGTTTTATTTTATTTTTTTGTTTTGTTTAAAGATTTATTTTTTTTAGAGAAGCAGACTCCCCTCTGAGCACTGAGCCTGATGCAGAGCTCTACCTCAGATCTTGAGATCATGCGTGACCTGAGCTGAAACCAAGATTTGGACGCTTCACTGATTGTGCCACCCAGACACGCCTGAGAGACCTACAAAGTTTTAAGAGAAGTGTACTTGCAGAAACACTGCCTGCTTGGACTAAAAGGGACAGAGATGGTACAACATAAAAAGAGGCCTTTGGACTTCCAAAGTACTACTTGCAGGAAGCAGGCTGATGAAACTACTTAGCTGCAAACATAAGCAGTTTTTTATGGAAAAGGATGATGAAGGGGGTTGAACCATGAGCTTAAGAGGGTAGAGTTAAGATATATAGACATGCGTTTTGTTGCTGCATTCCTAGGCAGTAGGCCGTCATCAAGGGACCATCAGTATATGCCTGACTGGATTTCGGAATCGTTATTGACTGGTAACTCTTGTTTACCTCTATTTCACTCCTTTTCAATAGAAAAGTCTATAATAATTAACTTATGCCTCTTAAACCATTGTATTTTGGTGTACAGAGGATATGTAATTTGTCTCTGTAGTTTCCCAGGTCTTCAGATTGAGAATTGTTATACTTGAGGAGCTGTGCTTGCTAAATAGCATCTGGAGAGTGTCACACACGCTTGGATGAGATTCTGGACTTTGAACCTATGTCTGGTGCCATAGTAGCTGAGACTTTTACAGAGGTGGGGTTGTCTTGGGAAGTGGAGGCTGTAATTTGCATGCAGAAGGAATGTAAGTAATTCGAGGCCAGAGGATATGTTTGCACTTTAACTCCCCTTCCATGAACAATGGGGTCTAATTGCTCTCCTCTTGATATGGGTGAGCCTTGATGACTTACTTCTAACAAACAGAATGAGGTAGAAGTGATGCTGCATGACTTCCAAGACTGTATCATAAAAAGTGATACAGTTTCCAGCTGCTGCTCTCTTTTTTTCCTCTTTCAGGACACCTAGCTTTGCTGCCCTGAACTGCCATTTAAGAAGTCTGGCTACTGCTAAACCTCCATGCTGGAAAGACCATATGGAAAGACCATATAGAGTAAGATGACTGAGGAGCCCCAGTCTTTCAGGTCTTCTCAGCCTGGACACCGGATGTGTGAGCAAATGAATTGTCCCCCTGCTCCAGCCCCAGCCAAGAGTGTATAGAAATAAGCTGTCCCTGCTAGCCATGCTCATGTTGCGTATTTGCGATCGATGTATGTTGTTTTAAGCTACTAAAATTTTTGAAGTGATTTGTTATACAGCATTAGATAACTGAGACAGTTCATGTTTATAGGTCTTACTCTCCTCACTGCTACATTTACTGATGAGAGCGAAAACCCTGTTTTGCAATATATTTTTAAAATGTATATGGCCTAAAATAGTGCTTTTCGTACAATGGGCACTCAGTAAATCCGGTTGGTGCTGTAACATGGATTGAAGCACAACCAGACTACATGTAGCTAGCTCTTTTAAGGCAGCTTCATTCTAGCTTCACGTTTCTCCTTTAAACCTTTGTTCTTGTTGCTTTGTTTACCTTAGTTACTTTCTGACTTTGGCTGTAGTTCATAACTTTAATATCTTTCACTTAATCTTGATTTTGACTCCTTAACCTAACTTTTGCCTCATGACCTGATAATGATAATAACTACTAAAATGTATTGACCTATATGTAAATTTTATAGCTCAAGAGCCACCGTATCCCCTGGAAATAGTGCCTAATACACTTATATAAAACAGTTAGTAGTCATTTGTGGATTGACCTTATTTATGTGAAAGACAGGTAATTTACATACACTACCTCCTTTAATCCTCACAACATTATGAAGATTATCCCCATTTTATAGATAAGGAAATTGAACTTTAAGTTGAAGTGACTTTCCCAGGTCATTAGTCAGTAGTAGAGACAAGATTTGAATTAAAGATGTAACTCTAAAGCCTATGCTTTAATGACTGTGCTTTACCTCATTTTGATGTTAACATAGGTTTCTACTTGTTGACCATCGACTTTGTCCACACCCTTTATTTGGTTTGCAGTTTAGCCTTGCCTTCTCCAGAACTGATGTCCAATTTGTCTCTGATTTGTATGTTGCTACATTCTAGCCTCTTGTGCATGTTTGGAGGTCCATGGAAGGAATCTACCATTTTAAAATGTAATTAGTACACACAAAAAAATCAGAATCAAGACCTATTTCAGTAATATGGAGAATAGCTCTGGTTTTGTTTTTTTTTTTAATAGAAGATCTGTAAAACCTAATATTCACTGGAGCCATTGAACTATTTCCATGCTTGAAAAAATAAGATCTGTAAGAAAGAATGGGTAATACTAATGGCAGTTCTTTCTGACATTAGAATTCAGTTTTAGAATTAGACATTTTAAGCCTTGCTCATATACCAGTTCTTTTTTTTTTTTTTCCTGTTAAGGTGAAATCATTTGTTCACATTACAAAGTCTATTTTTCTGTTGCATATTGGCATAATAGTTAACTCTTTTGGCTGCTATTGATCATTGGGTTCTCAGCCAAATTGTTTGGTTCTCAATAATACTTTTGGTGTCATTGGACGTGTTGTGCGTGAACCATAGTTGCCTCTTATTTGTTGTGTTAAAGGTTTTTACCGAAGTGTTATGAGTTAGATAAAAGGTGAAGTATAAAAATTGAGAGTGATTTACAAGGTAGAACACGAGAGCATTTAGCAACATTTGAAAAATCAAAGTACAGTGAAGTGCAAAGATACCTTTATCTTATCATAACTTAATTGCAGTTGACCCTTGAACAACACAGTGTTAGTGGTGCCAACCCTCATACAGTCGAAAAGCCACGTACAACTTTTGACTCCCCTAAAAACTTAATTACTAAGAGCCTACTATTGACTGGAAGCCTTACTGATAACATCAATAGTCAATTAACAGATTTTTTATATGTTATATGCATTATATACTGTATTCTTAAGTAAGCTAGAGAAAAAATGTTAAGAAAATCATAAAGAAGAGGAAAATACATTAATAGTACTATAAAAAATCCAAGTATAGTGGACCCCTGCAGTTCAAACCTATGTTGTTCAAGGATCCATTGCATACTGAAACTTTATTATGTTTGATATTAGTTAATTCTAATCTGTCTTTAATAGTTGATAATGGGGCACTACTTCATTTTATATAATTTCAGATCCAAGGATCATGATTTTCCACATCTGTTTTTACTTGGAAATAACTTCATCTGACTTTATATGATGTGACCCCTCCGCCAAAAATTGCTAGGTGGCATTTTCTAAATTACTTCATAATGGCTCTAATGACTTCTTTATTCAGTACCCATGAAGGTAACATATTTCAGTTTATTTCTTAATCTAGAAATCTTTTCTGGAATTCTGTAAAATGTAGAATAGTTTTCGCCATGTTCTATACAATGCCTAGAGTAGAGTGTATCTTAATAGGTGCTTACTCAATTTTTGTTGAAGGAATGAGACTCATTTTGGGTAGATTTGGTCACTCTGCAATCATTGGACTGACAGAAATGGGGATGTTTTTAAGATGGCCCAGACTTTGTTTTTACTTAACACTTCGTCTGGCTCGAACAGGAATTAGGCTTTGTAGAGTTTCACAAGCCTTCTAACATTCAACGCCTTACATCGCCAAAGTTCCTTCTTTGCTGTCACACCAAGCCTACTTCCTTCTCAGCTTATTACCATTAACAGCAATAACCAATATATATTCTACATGGCATATGTCATCTTCGGCTAATCACCCCACAATATTATTGATTGAAGTGAGCATTTGTAGCCTAAGAGAGAAAATACTGAGTTCCTCCAAATTCTGTGTTATTGGAACCCATAAGTAGCAGAAAGAAACTAGACTTGTTTATTTAAAGCTAACAGATTCTATTAAACTATAACAGATCTATATTCACAGCTGGTACATTATGATGTTGCATGTTCTTCAGTTAAGAGGTAGAATCTGTTTCTCTACCCTCGAAATTTGGGTAGGTGTCACGAGTTGATTTTACCTATAAAATCTAGCAGATGTACTTTGTGTCAGTTCTGAGCCTAGACCTCAAGAGGGCTTGCATACTTACGCTTTCTTAAAAGGATGCTCAGCTGTGTTTGAAAATTCTGGGCAAGCCAGCTGAAGGATGAGAGACCACACAGACGAGAGATGAGCCTCCCAGCTGAGGCCCTCTTGGACAGCTGTCACCCCACCCACCCAGTAGCTGACCTTATGCATTAGTGTGCTCAGCAGTAACTTAGGAATCACCCATCTGGGCACAGTCTGAATTGTTAGCCCACCAAATTGTGAGTTAAATAAATATTTGTGGATTTGAAGTCCCAGCATTTTGGGTTGTTTTTTACGTAGTAATAATTAGCTGATGTAGCATAGTTAATAGGTAAAAGTGCATGTAGGGAAGAATGTTTTAATTACCAGGCTCTCAATACCATTTGTATGGTGTACATACACTTGGAAATTTTTTTAGCAAGCCAATTTTATTTCCTGTGGTGAATTCCTATGGCAAATTTCTTGTGGCAAACATGAAGTTCGGATTTACAATTTGCATGGATTATATTGCTTTCCAAAAAGTTTATATCAAATATTCAATAGGAAATAGGTATCCATTTTCACTAAAACAGCGTGTTGTAATTTTTTAATGTCTTTGCTTGTATATTTTGATTTTGGGGGGCCACTTTGCTAAGTAAAAATGATATCAAGGTTTTCTTCAGTTTATATCTTGGTATCACTTACAAAGATAATTTGTGGTCAGAAATATGAATCACCAGAGGGAATCAGTGAGGTCCTTGCTTTCCTATAGATTTAAATAATACAGTGAGGAAGAAAGAATGTGAGATTTGGAGTCCAAGCAACTATATTTGCTCAGAAAATATAATTTGCTTGATTTTTTTAAAGAAGATTATGTTTTCTCAACTTTTTTCTTCCCCAAAACTAAGAGATAATGTTTGAAATTCAGCTATTTTTTTTATAATGAAGTGAAAGCCACACGAAGGAAGTCCAGTTTCTGTTATCTGACTAAACTGTATTTTTAAATCTAGTGTGTCTTGAGTTCAAGTAGTCATTTCATGAACAAAAGTATCCCTTTAAATTCTTAAATGTATCTTTAATTTATATAAAGGATTTCAGGTTTTCTTAAGATTTCTATATTTATCTCTGGAAAAAATATTATCTTATGCCTTTAGAATTTTTGTTACATTTAAATCTCTTATTCTACATTCTAAGTGGACTTTTGAACTTCTCATGAGTGTCCTTCCCTTTTTAAAATTAGCTTACATAGGACCTACCATAATCCTGGGGACATCCAAGCACATCAGTTAGAATTCAAGTAGCCTGGTCATCATCTTACCAGGGAATATGATGAGAATGTTTTTTGCTGAGGAGAATCAGTGTTACTGGCACTCGAATTTTATTACATAATTAATTTAACAGGGCTTGGGATATGGCTGGATATAGTGGTGTCAGTACAGTGATTATTAATGTTTTCTTTTTCTTTTTTTTAACATTTTATTTATTGGAGAGAGAGACTCTGTGTTGGGGGGGAGCAGAGGGAGAGGGACAAGCGGACTCTGCACTGAGTGGAGCCTGATGTGGGGCTCGATCCCACGACCCTGAGACAATGACCTGAGTTGAAATCAGGAGTCAGACAACCAACTGAACCACTCAGGCGCTCCTAATGTTTTCTGATTTGAGCTAGCTTGATGGCTTTTTTTTTTTTTCAAGGGTTACAAAATAATTTGATTGTTAAATTAATAGTTTAGTTAATTTATTTGTATACAGTGTATATTCTATAATTGCTTATTGATGATAGAAACTATTTTTGAGATGTGGCATATTGCTTTTTAAAATTTTACTTCAATAATTTTTTATTCTAGTATGGTTAACATGCAGTGTTAAATTAGTTTCAGGATTACAATAGATAATTCAGCAGTTCTGTACATTACTCAGCGCTCATCAAAGTAAACATACACTTAATTCTCTTTGCCTATTTCACCTTTCCCACACCCCCCACCTCCCCTCTGGTAACTGTCAGTTTGTTCTCTGCAGTTAAGAGTCTGTTTTTTGGTTTGTCTTGCTGTTGTTTATTTCTTAAATTCCACATATGAGTGAAATCATACGGTATTTGTCTTTCTCTGACTGACTTACTACACTTAGCATTATACCCTTTAAGTCCATCCATGTTGTTGGAAATGGAAAAGATTTCATTCTTTTTAATGGCTGAATAATACTCCATTATATGTATATACTACTTTTTTATCCATTCATCTAGGGATACTTGGGACACTTGGGATGCTTCCATAATTTAGCTATTGTAAGTAATGCTGCAACAAATATAGGGGTGTATATATCTTTTTGAATTAGTGTTTTGTATTTTTGGGGTAAGTACCTAAGTGGTGCAATAATTGGATCATATGATAATTCTATTTTTAGTTTTTTTGAGGAACTTCCATACAGTTTTCCACAATGGCTACACCAGTTTGCATTCCTATGCACAGGGCATGAGGGTTCTTTTCTCCACATACTTGTCAATACTTGTTGTTTCTTGTGTTTTTTATTTTAGCCATTCTGACTGGTGTGAGGTGATACCTTATTGTGATTTTGATTTGTGTTTCCCTGATGCTGAGTGATGTTGAGCATCTTTTCATATATCTATTGGCCATCTGGATGTCGTCTTCAGAGAAATGCCTGTTTATGTCTTCTGCCCAATTTTAATTGTATTATTTGTTTTTTCTGGTGTTGAGTTGTATAAGTTCTTTATATATTTTGGATACTAAGCCTTTATTAGATTTGTCATTGCAAATACCTTCTCCTGTTCAGTAGGTTGTCTGTTAGTTTTGTTAATTTGATTCCTTTGTTGTGCAGAACCTTTTTATTTTGATGTAGTCCCAATAGTTTATTTTGCATTTGTTACCCTTGCCCCAGGAGACACATCGAGAAAAATGTTGCTTTGTCCAGTGTCAGAGAGATTACTGCCTGTTCTCTGCGAGAATTTTTATGGTTTCAGGTCTCACATTCAGGTCTTTAATCTATTTTGAATTTATTTTTGTATATGGTGTATGAAAGTGGTCCAGTTTCATTCTTTTTGCATTTAGCTGTTCAGTTTAACTAACATTTTTTGAAGAAACATTTTTTCCTATTGCATATTCTTCCTTCCTTTGTTGGATATTAATTGATCTTATCTGTGTAGGTTTATTTCTGGGCTCTTTATCTTGTTTCATTGACCTATGTGTCTGTTTTTGTGCCACTACCATGCTCTCTTTGGATTACTACAGCTTTCTAGTATAACTTGAAATCTGGAATTGTGATACCTGCAGCTGTGTTCTTTTTCCAAGACTGCGTTGGCTGTTTGGGGTTTTCTGTTGGTTCTATACAAATTTTAGGATTGTTTGTTTTAGTTCTGTGAAAAATGCTGTTGGTATTTTGATAGGAATTGCATTAAATCTGTAGATTGGTTTGGGTAGTATGGACAGTTTAACAATATTTAACAATATTTCTAATCCAGGAGTATGGTATATCTTTCCATATGTTTGTATTTTCTTCAGTTTCTTTCATCAGGGTTTTATAGTTTTCAGAGTACAGGTCTTTCACCTCTATGGTTAAATTTATTCGTAGGTATTTTATTATTTTTCGCGCAACTGTAAGTGGGATTGTTTTCTTCATTTCTCTTCCTGCAGCTTCATTATTAGTCTGTACTAATGCGACAGATCGGGGCGCCTGGGTGGCTCGGTTGGTGAAGCTTCTGCCTTCGGCTCACATCATGATCCCAGGGTCCTGGGATTGAGTCCCACATCAGCCTCCTTGCTTAGCAGGGAGCCTGCTTCTCCCTCTGCCTGCCATGCCCCCTGCTTGTGTGTGTGTGTGCTCTCTCTCTCTCTCTGACAAATAAATAAAATCTTTATTTATTATTCTTTTTAAAGATTTTGTCAGAGAGATAGTGCACGTGCATGCACACAAGCAGGGAGAGTGGCAGAGGGAGGAGAAGCAGACTCCTGCTGAGCAAGGAGGCTGATGCAGGACTCGATCCCAGGACCCTGGGATTATGACCTGAGCCAAAGGCACTGAGCCACCCAGGCATCCCTAGATAAAATCGTTAAAAAAAAAAAAAAATGCAACAGATACCTGTGTATTGATTTTTTATCTTGTGACCTTACTAAATACATTTATCAATTCTAGTAATTTGGGGGGGAGTTTTTAGGTTTTTATATATAATATCATGTCATCTGCAAATAGTGAAAGTTTATTTCTTCCTTACCAGTTTGGATGCCTTTTATTCCCTTTCCTTGTCTGATTGCTCTGGCTAAGATTTCTAGGACTATGTTGAAGAACAGTGGTGAGAGTGGACATCCTTATCCTTGTCTTGTTCCTGACTTTAGGGGAAAAGCTCTCTGTTTTTCACCATTGAGGATGATGTCAGTTGAGAGTTTTTCATATATGGCCTTTATTATGTTGAGATATAGTTCCCTCTAAACCTCCTTTGTTGGAGGGTTTTTATCCTGAATGAATGTTGTACTTAAATGCTTTTTCTGCATCTATTGAAATGATCATATATATGGTTTTTTATTCTTTCACTTGTTGATGTGATTTATCATGTTGATTGATTTACAAATACTGAAACATTCTTACATCCCAGGAATAAATCCCACTTCATTGTGGTGAATTTTTTTTTTTATGTATTGTTGGCTGAAGTTTGCTAATATTTTGTTGATTTTTTAACTGTGTTCATCAGAGATATTGGCCTGTAGTTTTATTTTTTTGGGGGGGGGTAGTGTTGATGTTGGTATTAAGGTAATGCTGGCCTCAGAGAATGAATTTGGAAGCTTTCCTTCCTCTTCTGTTTTTTTGGAATTGTTTGAGAAGAACAGATATTAAGTTTTCTTTAAATATTTGGTAGAATTGACCTGTGAAGCCATCTGGTCCTGGACTTTCGTTTGTTGTGAGTGTTTTGATTACTGATTCAGTTTCATTGTTGGTAACTGGTCTGTTCAAATTTTCTGTTTGTTCCTGATTCAGTTTGGGGAGGTTGTATGTTTCCAGGAATTTATCTATTTCTTCTAGGTTATTCAATTTGTTGTCATATAATCTTTCATGATATTCTCTTATAATCCTTTGTATTTCTGTGGTGTTGGTTGTTATTTCTCCTCTTTCATTTCTGAATTTGTTTATTTGTAGTTTCTCTTTCTTTTTTTTGATGAGTCTGGCTAAAGGTTTGTCAGTGTTGTTGATCTTTTTAAAGAAGCAGCTCCTGGTTTCATTCATCTGTTTTATTGTTTTTTAAGTATCTATTTTGTTTACTTCTGCTCTAATCTTTATTATTGCCTTCCTTCTACCAGTTTTGGGTTTCGTTTGTTCTTCTTTTTCTAACTCCTTTAGGTATATGGTTAGGTTCTGGAGATTTTTCTTCTTGATACTTCAAGAAGTATATAACCTTCCTTCATAGAACAGCTTTTGCTGCATCCCAAAGATTTTGGACTGTTGTTTTTCCATTTGTCTCCATATATTTTTTTGATTTCCTCTTTGATTTTTTGGTTAACCCACTCATTGTTAAGTAACACGTTATTTAATCTCCATGCATTTATATTCTTTCCAGATTTTTTGTTGCGTTTGATTTTTATTTTCATAGTGTTGTGGTTAGATAAGATGCATGGTATGACTTCAGTCTCTTTGAATTTGTTGAGACTTGATTTGTGGCCTAACATGGGCTCTCTTAAGGAGAATGTTCCATGTGCACTTGAAAGGAATATATATTCTGTTTTAGGATGGAATGTTCTGAATATATGTTAGATACATCTCTTCCAGTGTGTCATTCAAAGCCACAGTTTCCTTGTTGTATTTCCATTTGATCTTTCCAATGATGTAAGTGGGGTGTTAAAGTCCCCTCCTATTATTGTATTACTATCAGTTACTTCCTTTATGTTTGTTATTAACTGCTTTATGTATTTGGGTGCCCCCATGTTTGGTGCATAAATATTTACAATTGTTATATCTTCTCCTTGGACTATCCCTTATCCTTCTTTGTGTCTTCTTGTTACAGTCTTTGGTTTTAAGTCTATTTTATCTGATGTAAGTATTGCTACTTGGGCCGTTTTTCACATCTGTTTGCATGTTAAATGCTTCTCCATCCCTTCACTTTCAATCTGCATGTGTCTCTAGGCCTCAAATGAGTCTCTTGTAGGCAGCATATAGATGGGTCTTGCTTTTTATCCGTTTCGTCACCCTGTGTCTTTTGATTGGAGTGTTTTTTCTTTTAGCACTTTGAATATATCATGCTACTGCCTTCAGGCCTGTGAAGTTTCTGCTGAAATATTAGCTGATAACCTTATGGGATTTCCCTTGCAAGAAACTGTTTTCTCTTGCTGCTTTTAAAATTCTTTCTTTATCACTACTTTTTATGATTTTACTTACTGTGCATCTTGCCGTGGACCTCCTTGGGTTGATTTTGTTGGGGACTCTCTCTCTGCCTCTTGGATCTGGATTTCTGTTTCCTTCCCCAGATTTTGGAAGTTGTCAGCTATTTCTTCAAATAAATTTTCTGCCCCCCTTTTCTCTCTTTTCTCCTTCTGAGGTCCCTGTACTGAGAATGTTGTTATGCTTGATAGTGTCTCTGAGTTCCCTAAGTCTATTTTCATTTTGTATCATTTTTTTCCCTCTCACCTGTTCAGTCCGATTGCTTTCATTAGTCTGCCCTCCAGGTCGCTGATCTGTTTTTCTGCTTCCTCTTGTCTATTCTCTTTAGTGTATTTTTAATTTCAGTTACTGATTTCTTCATCTCTGATTATTTCTTTTTTTGTTTTCTGCCTTGTTATAGAGTCTCACTGAGGTCCTCCGCTTGTCTCAAGTCCAGTGAATATCTTTATGATCACTATTTTAAATTCCGTATCAGGCATATTATTTACCTATATTTTGCTTAGGTTTCTTGCTGGGGTTTTCTCCTGTTCTTTCATTGGGACATATTCCTCTCTTTCCTCATTTTATCTGAGTATCCTTGTCTTGTTTCTGTGTTTTACGCAAGTCAGCTATGTCTCCTGCTCTTGAAAGTGTTGGCCTCATGAAGAGTTCTTGTACTGCCCACGCAGTGTCTTCTGTTCACCAGAACTTGGCACTGCAGGGATGTCTCCCATATGTGTTGTGTGTGCCCTGCTGTTGTGGCGGAGCTGATGGTGCCTTTAGTTTAGCCATCTGTAGTGGCTCTCATTGCTTATTGTGGGCCAGTCTGGGCCCCCTTGGGCTTGAGTTCTGTCAGACCAGGTGTTTGCCATGGATGCAGTAGCACTGAACTGCAGGGCTCTTTCTCTTTTGTCCCCCAAGAGGCTTTTGTTGGTGGATTGAGCCTGCAGTTAGACCAGCTGTCTGCCCCCAACTCTTTGCTGGAGCCACAGTCTGACTTATGTGTGTAGTTCTCTTCCCCTCTCTCTGGGGCAGGAATCACTCTGGAGTGGTACGGGCCCCTCTTGGGGCTGCTTGCACACTGCCAGGCTTGTGGCATTGCTTTGGGCGGCTCAGGCCAAGAGTGTATTAGAGGGGCAGATCCACACAAGCTGTCTGCAAGGTTTATGCCAGTCTGCTGTGGGAGGGGACCTGGAGTGGAGGCCTGTCTGCAGGAGAATGCAGGGGGGGCGCTCGTTTTTAGCAAGTTAGTTAGCTAGTGTTGGTAGGTTGGGAGGTGGGGGAG
Organism: Ursus maritimus; assembly: GCF_017311325.1. NCBI lineage: Eukaryota > Metazoa > Chordata > Mammalia > Carnivora > Ursidae > Ursus > Ursus maritimus. The sequence goes on from NW_024425119.1 coordinate 31,466,450, forward strand.
GGAAGTGGCTCATTTGTCGCCCCCCCCCCCAAGTCTCCCAAGGATCGCTGCTTCTGCAGCACATACTCCGAAATTAGTAAACAAATCTCCCTCCTGTATACCCCAGGAGATTTTCAAGGTGCTGCTTCTATGCTGTATCTCTGTGGGGCTGTTTATTGTGCTGTCTCTTTAAGAACAGGGACTCAGTTTCCTCGTGCCCTCCCATCTCTCCCTGAGCTGAGCCCACTGATTTTTAAAGTTCCAGGTTTTAAGTCCTGCTGGTTGTAAGAACTCAGTCTTCAGCCCCTCTGGTTTTCAAAGCCAGATGTTACGGGGATTCTTCTTTCCCCTGTGGGATCCCTGGTGTGAATCTGTTTCACTCCCCTTTCTGCACCTGTGGTGTCCCTCCCTCCAGTGGACAGTGTGGCGGTTCCCTTTAGTTCTGGACTGTATCTCTGTCCTTACTACCCTCTTTGATTGGCCTCTTCTCTACATTTAGCTGTGGAGAGTTCTGTTGTCATTTTCTGGGTTATTTACACTGATATGAGTGCTATCCGGTTGTGTCAGTGGGATGAGGTGAGTTTAGGACCCTCCTACTCTACCATCTTCTCCAGAAGTCTGGATGGCTGTTTTAGAAAGGCCAGTTTGTCAGGTTTCTCTCTACAGTTAAACACCGCCCCCCCTGCCATTTATGGAGTGAGGAAGAGGTCATGTAACTGCAAGTTATACATGTTATGTTTAAGTGTGTTGATAAATGAACTCTACTATCTAGCAGCTTGAGGGCTTTCCTTTTGGCACCTGCAGGTTCCCTGAGATTTCTGATTGAACTTTAGAAATAAAGGCAATTTGTTTATTTTTGGTTTCTAAACGTACAGCTGCCTTGGAACTCCAGGACTTCCATGCCTGTGGTGAACACCTCTGACAAGACTTCAGTGTCTTGACAAGACTTCAGTCGCCCAGTTATTCCTGCTGGTAGGAAAAAGGCTTCTTAAAGCACATAGAAAGGTATTGTGTCTGCCTCACCTAGAGTTTTAACATTGTATTTTACAAAGTTGAGGAAGCTTACTAGGTTTCCAGTCCGATATGTAAGGGGCTTGGGAGGTCATATTCCATCCTGACGACAAGTAAAAAGGTGAACAAATTGAAAATAAACAACTCTTCCACATGAAAAGTGAGGTCACAGGTCAAATCACTGCCCCCACAATTGGAGACAGAGAGGAAGACACAGAGAATCACAGCTTAACTAAGCAGAAAGTCAAGAGCAGAAACGTTCATGGGAACCAGTGCCAAGGTGGGAAACCTAAACTAATTGATGGATTGCTGGAGGCTCAGTGTGGACAGTCTGAGAGCCAAAAATTCCGGAAGGGTGCAGTCTTAGTGAGTCCTAAACACTTTTTTGAGTTTTATTTCTAAGAGCGCTACCAGGTTCTAACAGTGAAGACTGGAGAAAGATCTCTGAGGCGCCTGGCAGGAGGAGGGGAAAAGGAATCAATTGTAATTAGGCCAGAACAGGCTATTCTTCCTGCCCTCAAGAGAAAATATGTTACAGGAGCGTAACTTGATTGGGCTTTATCAGAGTCTAATTGACCTGGGGGAAAGGAACTACCTAACTCCAGCTCCTTCTAGCCATCCTTTCTTCCACCAAAGGGGAAGAAAAAATCGAATGTTTTTTGAGAAGTTTATATCCCAGGGGCACAGTCTCATTAAGACTGAGACCTGATAGGATTATGGAGTAGTTCCTCTCCTCCCACACCTTACCACTATATCACTAAAGGCCTATTTACTGGCCTCTTTACCTTTTATCTACTATAGCATGTCCAGGTTTCCGCAAAAAATTACAAAGTATACTACAAGGAAAAAAAAAACAGTTTGAGGAGACAGCAAACACCAGAACGATATTCAGATGTAGCAAGGATTGTTGAAATGACCAGATTGAGACTTCAAACAACGACTAATATATTAAAGACTCTAATGGGGGGGCACCTGGGTGGTTCAGTCAGTTGTCTGCCTTCAGCTCAGGTCATGATCTCATGGCCTAGGATTGAGCCCCTCATTGGGCTTCCTGCTCTGCAGGGAGCCTGCTTCTCCCTCTCCCTCTGCCTGCTGCCCCCGCTGCTCGTCAAATAAATAAATTAAAAAAATTTTTTTAAAAAAAGACTAATGGAAAAACACAACATGAAAGAACAGATGGGTAATGTAAGCAGGGAGATGGAAATTCTAAGAAAGAATAAAATATGCTAGCGATAAACATGCCTCTGATGGATTTATTCGTAGACCAGACATAGCTCAGGAAATAATCTCTGAACTTGATTGTATGTCAGTAGAAACTCTTAAAACTAAAAAGCCAAGAGAAAAAAGATTTAAAAAAATTTCAGACTATCCAAGAACTGTGGTATGAGTACAAAAGTTATACATGTAAGGGGAGTGACTATTAGAATGATCAGAGAAAGGAATAGAAGAAATACTGCAAGTCATAAGGACTGAGAATTTCCCCAAATTGATGTCCAGTAACAAACCAAGGATCTAGGAAGCTCAGATAAATGCCAGAAACCCCCACAAAAAACAAACAACAACAACAACAACAAAACTACACCCAGGCATGTCATATTCAAACTGCAAAGTGAGAGATGAAAACTCTTGAAGCTGGAGGAAAACAACACCTTATTTAAAGAGCAAAGATGAGTATTACTTCTGACTTCTCAGAAACCCAAGTAAGCAATAGAGTGGAGTGAAATATTTGAAATGTTGAGAGAAAAAACCTACCACCCTTGAATTCTGGATCCTGCAAAATTATCCTTCTAAAGTGATAAAGACTGTTCTCAGACAAAAATTGAGGGAATTTGTGGCCAGTTAGACTTGCCTTGCAGGCAATGTTAAAAATAAGTTCTTCAGAGATAAAGTGGTCAGGTCAGAGACTTGGATCTGCATAAAGGACAGAAGAGCATTAGAGAAGGAATGAGTGTATAGGAAAAGCTTTCATTTTTCCTAGTTGATTGAATGGATAAGTGTGTGTAAACTAATAGCAAAAGCAACAATGTGTGCGATGTATAGCTTATGTACAAGTGAAATAAATGACACCAGTGACATAAGGGACAGGAGGGACTAGGAATATCTGACTCTTCTAATCTGTGAAAGCGTATAGTATTATTTGAAAGTGGACTTGAATTAGTTGTATATGTACATTGCAGACTCTAGGGCAACCACTAAAAAAAGTGAAAAAAGTATAGTTGATATGCTAAGAAAAGAGAGGAATGAAATCATAAAATATGCTCAGTGATAACCACAAAAGGAAAAAGTAGAAAACAAAAATAGGAATAGAAAACAAATAGAACAAATAGAAAATAGTAACAAATATGGTAGATATTTCATCACACTAAATGTCAGTGGTCTAAATATACCAATAAAAAATAGATTGTCAGTGGATCAAAAACAAGACCCAACTATATGTTGTCTTTAAGAAACCCACTTTAAATGTAAAGACACATGCAGATTAAAAGTAGAGGGATGGAGAAAGATATACCATGCTAACATTAATCAAAAGAAAGTTGGAATAGTTATATTAATTTCAGACAGAGCAGACTTCAGAGCAAGGAAGCTTATTAGGATTCTGTGGGTTAATTTATAAATGTAAATTTGAGCATATTTTGGAAATTACTGATCATTTTAGACTTTAAATTCCAACCCTTTCACATTTACCTCTAAATGTTATTGTCAGTTTTATCCAGTAGTTATGTTTTAGTTTCTAAGTCCATAACTGGTGACCCTGCAGGAAAAAAAAAGTACAAAAATTTTCAGGTAGGGGCAATTATAAAATTTTCCATGATAAAGTTCATTGTAAAAAAGAAAATAAATAGTACTTGTTAAAAATGACTTTGGCACAAACTTTCTACTTAAGTTACTTTACTTCCTGTGACTCAGTTTTTCCTCATCCATACAAGAAGGGTAATAATGCTACTTTTGATACAGGTTTTCATGAAGATAGGATGAAATTATGTATATAAAGTATATAGCATGTAAGTGTGTTTTTATTCCATAAAAAGAAAGTAGAAATAGAGTATTATAAAAGATGCAAATTTCACCCCAACCTTGCTATCCTAATTAGATTTTCTCCTCCTCTATTAAGAATAAGAAACCAATTTAATCATCCAAATGTGTTTATGTGAATACCCATGCCTTCATATACCATATGGAATTTGCTGTTTGACTAGAACAGCTTTGCTCTACAGAGATTGATTTATGAAACATGCTCTTGGATATTGGCCTGGTACCATGGTATCATTTGAATCATTTTTTTCTAACCCAGTTAAAACTTCCCACTGCTCCTTTGTAGACCACAGGAGCATCTGAGATGCATGCATCCATTTATTCTTTAAATATTCACTGAGCATATACTATATGCTAGGCACTGTATGAGGTGGAGAGTCAGTAGTGAATAATGCGAATTCCTTGCTTTCATGCAGTGTATGTTCTCATGGGAGAAACAGACAACTAAAAAATAATTTTCAAATAGTGATAAATGCTAGGAAGAAAATAAAACAAGTTTATGTGATGTATTGGGGAGGAAGGGAATGATTAAATTGTGTAGTCAAGACAGGCTCTCAGGGGAGATGATTTTGAGCTGAAACCTGAATGACAAGAAGGAAAGAGACACAAAGAATAGGGCAACAAGCATGCCAGGCAGGTGTAACGCCACATGCAAAGCCCCTGAGGTGGAAATGACTTAGCTTTATGAATGCCTAAGTAACTTGCATATAAATCCACTCAATTTATCATTCACTAGATGAGCTCACCATTTGAAAGAAAATGCAGCTGATTCCTTTTTAATACAAATGTAGTGGTTCCACTATTGTGTACTTAAGAATTATCTGGAGAGTTTGTTAAGGTACAGTTCCCTGATCTAAAAAAGCTGATCTTGTGAAAACAGACAGTAGAACGGTGATTACCAGAGGCTGGGGGGTGGGGTGTGGGGGTTGGGGAGATGTTGTTTAGGGGTACAAACTTGGAACTAGTAGATAGGTCCTGGAGAGCTAATGCACAGCATAGTGATTATAGAATAGTAGTGTATTAATAAACTTCAGAGTTGCTACGAGACTGGATTACTTATTTATCACAAAAAGAAATAATTATGTGATGTAGTAGGGGTATTAGCTAACACTGTGATGGTAAACACTTGGCAATATGTGCATCAAATCAATGCATTGTATACCTTATATAGTGTTATATGTCAATTATATTTCAATTAAAAATATATAGTTTCCTGGGCTATATCCCCAGATATTCTGATTCAGTAGGTCAGGTGAGGCCCACAGATTTGCATTTGTAACAAACTCGCTTTGAGAACCACTGTTGTAACAAATCTGTTTTGGGTTTAGTATCCATTTGCTAGAAGCAAAGCATGTCAGTATCTTTTTTTCACGTAAAAAATTAATTTCTCTGCATGCCACTCATTATGCAGTTTTTGTAAGTGTAGTGGAAAAGTATATGAAGTATTAAAGGTAAAAAACAGTATCAGTGTTTCATATTGAATTCATAGCATTTATAATAGCTTAATTTCAATATAGCCACTTAGGGGTTAATGTCATTTTTCATTTGGAGAGAATTTTTTTTTTTTTTTAAGATTTATTAGAGCATATGAGTGCACAAGTAGGAGGGGGGCAGAGGGAGAGAATCTTCAAGCAGACTCCCGGCTGAGTTCAGAGCCTGATGTGGGCTCCATCTTATGATCCATGAGATCAAGACCTGAGCCAAAACCAAGACTTGGACGCTTAACTGACTGAACCACCCAGGTGCCTCCCACCCCCCTTAAAGCATTTGGAGAGAATTTCAAAAATTTTTTAAATGCTGAAAGGAATTGAAATGATAGGTTACTAAGAGATATTCTAAATTATTTTGTTTCTTGATTCAGAGATTACATAGAGAATTTGTGCATTAAATCCTGTTAATATGGAGACTATTAGAAGGTTGTGCTTTTCATTGTGCCCTTCGGGAGGATGCTCATGGGAAAGAGGTGGAGAGGGGAGAGGAACATCAGGCTAGTCAGCCATATCAGCTCAAACCATTCTGGTCGGCAGGAGCTGGGCTGCTGCAGTCACACAGCCTGTATGACATATATCAAGCCCTGTGCTCCTGTTCCTAGTAGTTGTTCGCAGGAAAGGAATTTATAAACACATTGCTTGTGCTTTGGACAGTGCGACCTTAGCGGCATCAGGGATAGCATGTGAAGGATGACACTAAGAACAACAGCCGACAGTTATCCAGCACTTACTATGTGCTATTGTTCTAGGTGCTTTAGATGATTAATGTAACCCCCATAACAAATATATGAGGTAGATAGTAACATCCCTAATTTATAGGAAGGAATTGAGGCAAAGAGTAAATAATTGAGGTTACCAGGCAGTAAGTAGAAGAGCTGGGATTTAAAGCTGGCAATTTGTATTCTTATTCCTTAAACAATGTACTATGTAGTGCTTCATATTTGGAGAAAAATCTCCAAATCAAGGTTTTCAGAATTTTGTCTATTCTGAGGTATCGGATTCTTCCTCTGCATACCTTTTAAGTTATAACACAGGAATTCCACAGTGTCTATTTTGTAATCTTTCTGCCTGGGTCTGACCAGAAGATGTTCCAAATGACGAGAGAGAGAGAGAGAGGAAGACTATTGGTGTAGTCCACACAGAGAGAAGTTCTGTACTACTTCTAGTGTGTGATCTTGGACAAGTCATCACAATGTTCTGAACTTAAGTTTAGTACCCATAAAAACCTACAATGTTTACCCCACAGGACTGCATAGTTAAATGAGGACTTTGATCACTGATAGAAATATGTACTACAGTATTTAGGTGTCCTGGTGAGTAGACCCTTTATGCATAATTTATGGGATTTTCTTGGGTCATTCTGTCTGTAGGATTTTTACCTTACCTGCTGGCATCAGAATCCTTGATTAAATGCAACTCCACTCTTTTTTTTTTTTTAAACAGGAGAAAATCTAATTAATTTTGTGTGCATGGAGAAGCTACATAGACATGAGACCCCCTCTATTGTAAGCCTTTGGACAAGTGGATCTAGTGTCTTTATGGGATCTCCTCAGGCTGTTTCTACAGTTGGGCTCAGGATGGCACATTCTAACTATGGAGATAAGTCTAACAGCTGCCCAGATCAAACAGTAGCTAATTCTCGCTAATAAAGGCTATAGTTCTGGCAAAATGGCAATGGAGGTCCAAAAGGAACTGTCAACTAGTCATCCAGCAGGTATTTTGTTTTTATTTACAAAGTAAATATAGTTTCTGTCAACCCAACATAATGGCTTATGTCACATCTGGTTTTGACAGCAACCAGAAATATTATTCAAGGGTTCCTAAAGCATTTCATTTCAAAGTTTTATATTTACTATTTCGAATAATTCCCTGGAACAATTTTTAGGTATTACATATTTATTTTTAAAGATAGTTGAGTTTATCTATGATCAAGAGATAATATGAGTAGGATTGCATAAATTTATAGATAACTAATTTTTGTCGATGCCTTTCTGTGTAACCTAGATCCTAAAATCAAAGGAATTAGAGAAAATACAAAAGTGCAAAGGAGATAAATGACTAATGAATTGTCGTAACTTTTATTAGATTATTTTCATTTACAGTTCTGGCACTGACACTTTTTTTTTTAAAAAAAGATTTTAATTTTATGTAAAGATTGAACTTCAGTAAAATAACTTAAAAAATTTACATATACATCACTAAATTTCCATAAAATATACAATACTTTTGATACAGCTATAGGATAGAATGACTTTGATACATATTCATAATTATTTTTAAGAGATATCCCATATGTCACATGTAAGAATAAATATATTGAATTTTCCAAGACATGTGAAGTATTAAATACTATATAACATGCACTCAAATTAAAATATACATTTTGAAATACATATTTTAAAAGCATAAAACGATTTAATCTAGATGTACATTAGAGCTTCTAAATAGAAATCTGAACATTTATTACAAATAAAGATACTATAACATCAAATGAGATATAGTCCAAAAGCCTCTAGGAACCAGTTTGGACATGTAGAATATAAAGTTCTACTTTGGCTAGAGGTAAGTCTCATTTTTTTTTAACCTTCAAATGAGATGGAATGATGTTAAATTTACTAAAATTGTAAAACTTCACAAAATATCGGTTTTTAAGTGCTTGTAAGCTGCATTCCTTTTTCTCATACTGATATGACAAAAATCAAACACACGAACTTAACTGTGTGAAATAAATACATGGATATTACTACCAAATGAAAGTAGTTATTGAACATACCATAGACCAAATCACTCAAATGCAAGACTGCTTTATACATATAAAGTAAAGATTTATAGGAATTACACCATTTTACACTCACAGGCAAATTAAGAGGATAAAATTCCCTCATGTGTACTTCTGAACATCATTAATACTCTTACAAAATATCTCTTTGATGAATATTGGCACACAAATATTTCCCTCTCTAAAAGACAATGTAAAAGAGAGTTGGTAGCAGTTAGCTATTTGGCATTTTAAAATGATTGCTATTATTTCCAGAAAACAACAGTGTTTCTCACCCAGAAGAACTGAATGTACTGATAATTGATATGTTGCTACCACCTGATCAAATTAGCTTAACATTTCTGTACATGAGGCTAAGAAAATTGATAAGTGACAGAAAACAGGACATTAAAAATCCAGAGAAGAATTCTAAGTCTTTTCATAGGCAGCAGCTATACATTTTACCCACTATGTAACAGATTTTGCTGTAAAGCACATGTTATGAATTCTCTGCCATGGGCCTGCTAGGTCGTTGTTTTATTTGCAGTTAGTAACAAGATATAAACTGAAAACTTGTTTCAACAGCTGTATAAATTAAAGTTATTAGGTGCTTAGTAAAATTTGAGATTTTTTAACCAGGAGAATGGTAAAAAACCAAAACTGATTATAACAAAAATCTCATTAATTGTTGTTAATTACTGTGCCAATGAGATAAAACAATCCTTCCACTCCCCCTCACTGTAATACAATATTTCTAAACTATATTAGTGTCTTTAAGTTGTGAGACTTTCTTAGATAAGAGATAGTTTTTAGAATATCCTTCCCCTAGAATCTATGATTACAATACATTTCAATTTTACTTTCCCATATAAAAGCAAAAGGGTAAGTTGTCAGTTTACTTTTTTTCTGTTCACTCTTCCTCTACATAGTGGATTTTGAAATGATTGATAGTAAACAACTTCTAAATTTTTTACTTTAATGGAATTCTCATTTTAGAGTGAATAACAAAAAATAATAGAGTCTCCTATACTAAAATATAGCTCAGTGGTAAAATAAAATTATGAAAAAGCACTTGACAGCATTACCATCATAGCATTTTCCATCGGGGAACTAATTACTGCATGTGGCTGGGAACGAAATTTCAAACATAAATATCACCCTTTAAATTTAGTTTTGACTTAGATCCTTTATGAATACATTAAAAATCATGTTTTGGGTAATTAATGACTAAGGTGCAACAGTTAAAATTATTAGAAATGTTTGTATTGAAGAAAAATTATTAATACCAAATCTTTAAAATTTATCTGACATCACATTCAGTCCTATGTGTTCAGATGCAGATGAAGGGTTATATTCTCTTTAGTTTATGGCAGATCTCATCAGCCACCAAGCTAAGCCTCATATAGGGGTTATGACTTTCTTTACTATGTGTTCCTCAAACATAATATGTCTCTATTGAATTTGCAGCATGCTTAGAAGAAAACCTTAATTTCAGTTGAAAGCATGATGCTTAATCTGTTTTAATATAGTAGGTCAAATCATACCATTTATAAATTGTCCTACAAAATATATATTTGATGATATTTCAAATGGAATGTTTTCAAGTTGATAGTGGTAGCCAAAGATGCTGAGAACTTAAAAGATACGTAATATTAAAAAAACCTGCAAAAGTCAAACAATTTTTAATATACTATAAAGGTTCACCAAATCTAAAAATAATACTCTAATTGTATAAGGTTTCTTTTTAAGTAGTTGTTTTTAAAAAAAATATAATCTTTATACTGTGCCACTCTGTCTTGTACTTCAAAGATACGGAATATTGTCTTTATCACTATATAAATAACAAATAGTCCTTTAAAGGAAAGGTTGAGGAGAATAGGGGAGGAGAACTGTGGCTAATTTTCCCTGTTACTATGTGCATTTATGGATATAAAGTTGAATATACCATTTGCTTACATCAGGGAGAACAGGCCATGTTCTGCTTTAGGAAATAATAAAAGTCCAGTTGCTCCTTTAATAAAGTTACTGTGCATTCAGCCCAGCTGAGTACATAAGCATATAGTTAAGGCTATTATATAATAAAGAGAAGAATTGAGGCAATTATTTGGATAAATCAGAAAAATACATTTTTAGAGAGCACTTTATTGGTCTAAATTTTTTTTCTTTCTATCATATTCTGATTTTACCACATAATAGCTCATTTTCCATCTCACTTTACCTGTGTGAAGTACTACACAGAGAAGAAATTTCTTATGGGATAAGAAATATCAATAATTTTTTCTATTAAATCACATCTGCTTTTCTGGGGGAAAAATCAATATCCCCTTAGAAATCAATTGTCAAAGCACCTAGTTCAGGGAAAAAACTCTCTCAAATTTTTTTATTGTATGAAATGGTCAAAGGGAGAAAACTTTTTTTTTTTTTTTTTTGGCTGAAGGAGTTTTAGGCAGGTGAAGTGACAGTTCAAGCACTTATCATACCCTTGGTGGCTATGAGAACAAACCTCCTTGGATACATTGAGTTTGGTAATAGTGATAGGAGTAAGCCAGACTTCAAGCGAAGAACAAAACATCTTGGAGACTGACAGAAACACACTGAATTTAGGGATAGCCATCTTTTCACTCCAAAGAGTACCTTATTAGATGTTTAGAGCCATATTAAAATCCATCAAACTTATGTATTCCTATCTGGCCACAAACAATTCATTCATAATTTTCACTGGAACTAGCAAGTAATTTTGTATATTCTGTATAGTTCTTAAGAGCAAAAATTAGAGTTCATTTGATGAATGAGCATAAATACCAATGAACACTTTGAGAATACATTGTAGAAATGTATGCAAGTATTAGAACCATTAATCTGTTCCAATAGAAAATCCCTATTTTTAGACAAGAAGGAAAAAATCCAAGCCAAGTATGAGAAAAAGGAAACACCCACAGACAAATCTATGTATCTTTTTTTGATAAACTGTGAGGGAAAATGAGAAAAGGGTGTGCAAAATAAAAATGAGTTTATGTTCTTAAAGTAAAAAAAGACTAGTACTTTTAAGTAATGTCACAGTTCCCTTAAGAGTTAATAAAAAGTTAAGGAAAAAATAAGAAGTCCCACTATTTAATTAAACAAAATATCAATAACAGCAGGATCATCTGTCACTGATTTTCTTCCTTTCTTTTTTGTTTCGGGAATTATTTGATTAAAAGAAGGGGGAAAATAGTCTGCTAGCAGCTATTAACACAAACGAAGGCACAAATAGGACTCCAGAGGTGATGAGTGAAGGCGTGGTGAATATCAGGTGATTTTGGCATGAACAGAAACCCTGAAATACAGTCAAAGATCTGGTGCTATTTTGTGTTTACAGGTGCATACCTAAGTGACTAATGCAAATCAGGGATCCATAAAAATTTTTTCTTTCTTTCTACAATAAAATATACTTATCAAAACTTGCTAGCTTATCTGTGCAAATGTATACTTATCACCAATGCAAAAAAATATGTATGAAAATAAACCCTAAAAGACCTGCTTTTCATAATGTTCAAAAGGTCCTGTGCAGAGTCAGTTTCTGAAGAACTCTCAAGATCTGACTTGGAGAGAGAGAGCAAAATGCGGAATCCAAAGGAGATAAGGACAGCCGTGTCTCCGTAGGGGGCACTTCTGAATTTGTTGAAAGCTTAAACAGAATTTACCTTCTAATAGCTGATCACAGGTAAGCTACTTGTCCTTAGAAAATTTAGGGCCAATAGGCCATGTTTTGACAGAAAACACCCTTGGATCTTCTCCCAGAATCCTTCTTCATAAGGATATCATACATATATGATTAAGCTAGATTAGCACTGACTCTACTGCCACTAATAATTATACATGGTTTTAGGAAAAAAGGATACCACTGAAGTCACTGGATACATATTCATTTTAGACTACCTCAGGAAGGAATTACATACATTTGTTCAATAATTATTAGTTTAAAATCTCTAAATATTGTTTTACATTTCGCTTGTGAAAAAAAATGTCATCATGGTTATATCTTCCTTCTAATCAAATATTCTAGAATATGAGGTCATTCAAAACTAGACTAAAAGAACCAGATTAAAAGCAGGGCAGTGAGGCCACCAATTGCTGCTTTTGTCCCCCAGGTTTGTTTAAATACCTAAATGTATCAGCAGCTGAAAATTACTCCACATCAGAAGCATCGTTGTCAGAAAGATGATAGTTGCTTCCTTTCACCCGAATATATTCAATATATCTCCCTTCATCAGAATCTGAAGCGCCACATGTACATAGCCTGTTGTCAAAGAGTGATTCAATTTCCTCTAATTTTTTCCCTTTGGTCTCAGGAAGACAGCCATAGATGAAAAGGAGTCCCACACCAGCGAATCCAGCATAAAGGAAGAAGGCTCCTGCAATGGAAAATAATACATATTTGTATGTACAGTCCTAGGTTGGAAAGAGTACTTGATTTTGACTTTTCTTTCTGGTCAGTCATGCGTAACTGTGGTCTGACATGGAAGCAGACAATAGCTACCAGCCTGCTTTACTCTTATTGTTCTAGCTCTGTGAGCATAATACAATTTACCTTTCTAAGCTCAGGTCATGTAATGTCTAACTCAAGAAGAATGATAAACTGGGTTCAGCTATAACTTCTGCTTTGAAGTCTCTCCTCACTTCCCTGGCTGGAGATCATTGTTCTCTCTTATGTACTTTTACAGCACTTTGCTGAGGCCCCCATCTTCATAAACAAGTATTACAGTTGTGTGCATGAATTTGTGTCTGTCTTGTCTACTAGACTGCAAGGCACTTTGAGGGAGAAATTTCTCATTTATCTTGTATTTCTAGAACCACATATAGCGATGCCATTGCTGAATTCATGACTCAGTGGAGTACATGGCAACTGTTATCTTTCCAGTCTCTCATGCCCAAAGTCTAGGAGTCAACCTTGATTTTTCTTACTTTCCCGCCCAATATCCTGTCAGGAGATCCTGTTCGATCTACCTTCAAAATACCAAAAATGACCACTTTTCGCCATTCCACTGGCATCTCTAGTTTAAGGGCCATTCTTTCTCATCTGCACTACTGCAGGAGTCTTTTAACTAGTCCCCTTGTTCCTTTTGTTAGACCACTAAGGTCCACTTTTTTTGGTCTGTAGCACTTCTCACCATCTGACCTACTATAAAAAGCTTACTAATTTGTTTCCTTGAGTAGAATGGAAGTTCCATGAGGTCAGAGAATTTTGTTTTGCTGTCACACTATGCATGCCAATGTAGTATAAATAAAAAGACCTAAGTAGTACCTGGTTGTGTTTTCTAAGTGTCAATACAGCAAGCCTAGATGGATGAGATATATGTGACTTGTGTGTATTCTCTACATATTTCCAAGATGATCTTTTCCTTTATAACCGAATTCTCAGTTTAAATATAAGAACCTAATTACAAAGGAGTTCCTGCCTAATTTGAGGCCTTCAATCCAGATCATCCTGGTGAAGGAAGATGACAAACTAATGTGACAAATGGCTGCAGAAAGGCAATCAGGTTGGGGGTTTAAATCTTTCTGACTTCCAGTCATTGAACTGCCTCTCTGTGACTCAGCTTCCATATCAGGTAAGAAGAGATGGTTTCTCAGCTCCTATTTGGTTTATAATTCTATAAATTTTACAACCCAAATCAGGAGCAGGTATGGGAGAGATGGTTATGAGGTGCTTGAGAGGGAGATGTGCTCTTCTGTTTCAGTGTCAAAACTGCTCTCCTCGAGGGCTGAGTCTATATGGCTTGTTTGTATTTGGGTTCCCAATGCCTAGAATGGCACCTGACGCACCAGTGGGTCTAGGAATAAATGTTGTTGACTGCCAGATGGAATACATTGGGTAAGCAGATCTGAAATAAAGGGCAAAACTTGACAACATAAAGACATATTTCAAAATTAAGCTTTAAGCAAAATAGAGCCGTTAAAGAACTGAAAAATATTTCTCAGTTCTGCTGAATCATTACAGAATGGGAAAGAAAGACATTATTAAGACTTTCTCTTTTTTTTAGAGCATGCACATGTGCGAGTGAGGAGGGGCAGACGGTGAGGGAGAGAATCTCCAGCAGACTCCTCGCTGAGTGTGGAGCCCAATGCAGGCTCGATCTCATGACCCTGACATCATGACCTGAGCCAAAACCAAGAGTGGGACATTGAGCCAACCAAGTCACCCAGGCGCCCCCCACCCAGACTACCTTCTTAAAGACATGGCTGTAAACAGCCATTTCAGGAATATCCACAGAAACATTTCTTGGGAAGGCTCAAGAAAAACTATGGAGGAAAAATGCTGCTGAACTGGCCACCTGAAAGAATCTGCTCTGGAATGAGGAGGCGTTGTGAGAAAGTAGAAGTCAAAAAGAGGTAAATTATGAGATTTCGAAAAAATATGAAAGGGTTGACTAAATCATGACATAGTTTGTTAGATTAAATCATCAGAAGCTATACAACTCTTAAGGAGCTGGACTGGTATAAATCACATTCTTGGTTTATAAACACAACTCCATTTACAAATGTAGGGGTCCTTTATTTCATTTGTTTGGTTCATGTTAGACATATTTTTTATGTCTTATACTTGGTAAGTAATCAGAAAACAGTAAGTACTAGGTCACATGGGATATAGGACTGAGTGTTACAGTGAGAGGAGGGGACCATGGCTCTGTAGAGTATGGATCTGAAAGTCACAAAGTGACACAGGCAGACTCCTGGGATAGTTTCTTAAATTCTCTTGACCCTGGCTTCCTCATCTGTCTAATGGGGAAAATAACTGCTGCCCTGCCCAACTGCAAAGAATAGAAATAATGTATGTTACATGCCTATTAGAATTCTGGAGGTTGGTTACCCAAAAAAGGGATGGCATTACTAAATTCAACTAAATGACTAGGGAAGAAGGGTTGCTGTTAGAATAGAATGATATTAGTAGGACTTAAAAATTGGGAAAGTTTTCATGAAAAGTGATACTGACAAGCTAGGTCTTGGATAATGTGGGGATTTAGGGGAAAAAATGAAAGGAGATAAAGTGTGTTCGATTACAGAGAAGTGAAAATTTTGGGAAGAGAAATGGAATCTTTAGCAGGGAGGGACAAGGATGGTAATCATGATGATGATAACACAGAAAAAATACGCAGATGGTAAAATATTTTAGACTAAATCAGGCTGCTAAACTCCAAAATCTTTAACAGAGCAAACTAGGTTTGGCTTCATACAATATAATATTGAGGAAACATTCATGTTTCACAATTTAGGAACAGTGGCATAAAGAAAAATAAATCTGTCAGTGCTCAACCCTTAACAATTAAAAACAATTAGATGGATTACTATTCTTAAAGATTCTTAAAGGCCATATGGCTCCGTGCTTGTGACCCAGATTCCCAAGCCAAACAACATCAAGAAAACTCTATTAAAATACAAGACATAGAATCTGAAGAACGTAAAGCAGGCAAATACCAAAACCTCCGAAATGCATTCCATTGGTGAGACCTGGGGTTAAGCCCCAGAGGCAGGGGCCGGGGGGGGGGGGGGGGGGGGGGG
>NW_024425119.1:31482269-31512276 GCF_017311325.1 Ursus maritimus
GGGGGCGGCTGTGACCTGCTCCAAGTAATGGCCAAGTCAGTTATGTAAACTTACTTATTTCTCCTTGGGATAAAAGTGAAAAAACATGTAACGAGTCTGTCAGGATTGTTAAGTGCAGATATTTCTCAGCTTTATTCTGAAGGAAATAAATCTTCTTATTAGAGTCCTATATTAAGTTTCAGATTTAAACAAATATTTATTGAATTATACAGAATGAGGAATCAAAGATTGTGTGTAACTGGATTTCAGTATCTCAGTACAGGAACTTTGACACAATGCTTTCCAAGGGATCTATCTAGCAGATTTAGTATTCAGTACTCAAAGTGCTATACATAAAATGGTATACTGGTGACAGTTTTTAGTAATAAACATTAGTGAATGGGTCCAAGGCAGACCTAAGTATAGTTTAGAAAGGAAACAAAATTTGAGGTTTTATGAAATAACAAAGGAGGAAATAAAAGACCTGGCATATTTCAAGAGAAATACATATGGTATATGCTTGTTAAATCAGGAACAGAAACATGTATCTTACATAAACCAGTAACATGTAGATTAAAATTCCGATCCAAAAACAGGGAAAAACAACTTCATCTGAACTTAAATCTTGTTCCACTACTAGCAAGCAGTAGACCAAAGGGACTACTGTGCTGACATAATAGAAGCTTGGCTTGATGCAGAGCAGAAAGCTGCTTCTAACTGGATATAGTTTTTTATTACATGTAAAAATGTGTTTATATTTATTATATATTTAAATGGAAGTGCAGTTGATACAATTTACATTAGTTTCAGGTGTGCAACATAGTGATTCCACAACTCTTATGGTCTTATGCTGTGCTCACAAGTATAGCTACCATCTGTCACCATACAATGCTGTTATAGTACCATTGACCATATGCCCTATGCTGTACTTTTCATCTCCGTGACTTACTCATTCTATTACTGGAACCCTGTACCTCCTACCATTTTGCCCATCCCCCTCCCCTCTGGCAACAACCAGTTTGCTCTAACTGGATATTTCTGAAAAAAGCCTGGCTAAGCCCTATTTAAATTTGATTTCTTTTGCCTCATGTTGTTTGGGCAGCATAAATTTGAGAGAAAGGAGCTTTGGTAACTAAAGTCTTGCCTTGTAGACTTTTGGTCTATGACTTAATAAAAAATACTCAGGATGTTAATTTATATTTAGGTCTTTAAATATTTAAGAATTTTCTAAAACAAAAAAAATTAAGCATTCTCAAGAATTAGTAAATATGGGTAAATATTTATTGTATCAAAAAGATAAGTTTCTGAATTTATGTATAAAGCTTTAAACTTTCTAAATGTTCATTGGGAGAAACAAGAGTTTTATAAAGATAATACCAATACAAGGATGTTTCAGAAGAGAGAGGAGGAATAGATTCATATGTTTCCTCGTATTTAAAATTCTTCTGCATATTCATTTGACAGACACTTCTGAGTGCTTATCAAGTGAACAGGATACCCTGAAGGGCATTGGGAAGATAATGGTGAACAAGGCATAAGTCCTCGCCTGAGCTTCAAACATTTATGGTCCAACTGTGAGGGGGGTGTGTGCGTTCTTGCAAAAAGGAATTATAAGTGCCCAGAGCATGGGATGAGGTGGGGTGAGTGATGGGGAAGGGATCAGAGAATAGTATAAGAAAGAGACCCTCCATATACATAGACTTATGGGGAGATTAGAATAAAAACCTCACATTTCATCATTTAAAATCCAGTTACAAACTATAAACTCATACATATAATGAAGAAATTCTGTTGCTAAAAAGAAAATCTTTTCATTTTAGTAAAAATGGACTTGAAGTAGCTTCCCAAAGCTTTTTCCTGACTCAGCCACTTCCTAATACTGTTTTGAGTTATGGTCCACACATTTTCACATAAACACTTCTGTGTCAGGTTTATGCTTCAGGCAGTGGTAAGTGCTGCTCTGAGTGGGCGCTGAAATTAACATGCTGTGGCCTGAACAGCACAGATGATACAGTGGAAGGCATAAATCACAGCATGATCTTTGGGGAAGCTACTTGGACATGACTTCCATCTCCGTCATGAGACATCTTCAAGCATTAGCCCTTAGATTCCCTGCCTGCATCTTTTCTACCATTCTCTGCTGTTATGTTGCTTCATTAAACTAAAAGCACTGCTGTGAAGATTTCCAACGGGGGAGATAACTGGGAGGTGTTTGGGTTGGAAGGTGGGTAAAGGCTATAAGGCACTGAGGGACAAGAAGCAATGCTGCTGAGGAAAGGAGAATTCCTTTGATCTTTTCCAGGTACATTGTCAAGGCCTTTGGGGAATGAGAAAACCACATAGAGCTTACTTCTAATAGCAAAAATATAACCATCTGTAACTTTTAAACACAAATGATAGCATGCATAAAAAGAGGAGGAAACATAAAAATGAAACTACAGGTGGGAAAAATATTCTCTTACCATAGTATGTAAGATACTCTGCTGTGTGTAAAAATGTCAGTGAAACCAAAACGTTGAAAATCCAATTTATTCCAGATGAACATGCATTTCCTGTACTTCTTGCCCAAAGGGGATATATTTCAGAATTCACAGTCCAAGGCATTGGTCCCATTCCTGAGAAGAACATAAAACTAAAAATTTCAGTAAAGTAGTTTATAAGGAATTTGAAAAAGAGTAGTTTGTCTCCTCTAAAAAGAGACACTTTAATTAACACAACACAAAGCCTTTGTTTACCAGGTGCGAAGAAAATGAGATATAAAATAAGGCCCAGAAGTGCGGTCCAGGAGTATGGTGTAGGGCAGAAATTGTAAGCCCAAAATACTTCTTCTGTTTTAAATTTGGTTTCATTCTCACACCTGAAAAATAATGCAATACAAGTATTAATGTTTTAGGGTATAGTTGCAGAAATCCAATGTGCTTATCTTGGATGTATCTGAAAGTTCCCTAATATCATTAAGGAAAAGGGTCCAAGATGTTTTTCTTGGGAAAAAAATTTAAGATTTAAATATACAGTATTAGCTATAAAGCTCACATAGAACATTTTAGACAGAAATATAACTCAAGAGGAACACAAAGACATACACTATGTGTACAACTCAACAGCAAAAAACCCAATCTAATTAAAAAATGGTCCGGGGGTGCACCTGATTGAGCATCTGATTCTTGGTTCTGGCTCAGGACCTGATCTCAGGGTCCTGAGATTGAGAATCAGGCTCCGCGCTCAGTGGAGATTCTTTCTCCCTCTTCCTCTCCCCTCCCCGCTCTCAGTAAAAATAAAAAAAATCTTTTAAAAAAATGGTCAGAGGATCTAAATAGACATTTTCCTAAGGGAGACATATAGATGACAGGTACATGAAAAGGCGTTCAACATCATTAATCATCAGGGAAATACAAAACCATAATGAAATATCACCTCCCACCTGTTTGGCTACCATCAAAAAGATGAACAAGTGTTGGTGGGGATGTGGAGCATGAGGAGCCCTTGTGCACGACTGATGAGAATGTATATTGGTGCAGCCACTATGGAAAACAGGATGGAGGTTCCTCAAGAAATTAAAAACAAAACTACCATATGATTCAGCAATCCAACTTCTGGGTATTTATCTGAAGAAAACGAAAACACGAACTTGAAAGATATATCCACCTGCATGTTCACTGCAGCATTATTAACAATAGGACATGAAAGCACCCTGAGTGTCCACTGATGGATGAATAGAGAAAATGTGTGTACACACACAAATATTATTCAGCCTTAAAAAAGAAGGAATTTTTGCCATTTGTAATAATATGCATGGGCCTTGAGGGCATGATGGTCCGTGAAATAATACCGTATGATCTTGTATGTGCAATCTAAACAAAAATACTGAGCTATGTCATAGCACAGAGAAAAGATTTGTGGTTGCTGGGGCATGGAGTTTTGAGAATTGAAATGGGTCCAAAGGTACAAACCTCCAGTTAAAAAATAAGTCATGGCAACTACAGTTAATAATACTGCATCGCATGTTTGAAAGTTGGTAAGAGAGTAGGTCTTAAAAGGTCTCATGACAAGAAACATTTGTAAATAATGTACGGTGATGGACCTTTAATGCCAGTTGTCCACCTGAAACTAATACAATGGTATAGGTTAATTATACCTCAATTAAAAAAAAACATTGTGTTTTATACCCACTGCATATAAGTCACACATGATTACCAGTTAGTCATAGTAACACTTTAAGACTAGTTATGGTAACACTTTAAGACTATCAAGAATCAGTCTTGTGGTAGAAAGACCTTAGAATTTGCAGTCAGGACAAGATTCAAATTCCCAAACCAGATTTTTTTTCATCTCTAAAAGGGGGATAATGCCTTACAGGTAATTTTAAGGATTGTAAAGAGGTGACAGTGTAGATGTGGGGAGGGAACAATGCTTGTATCTGATCCCAGCTAACACTTTCCCTTCCTGCTGTATGTACTTCCGTCTCAGTCACTCCCTGGTGACTCTGCCTCCTAGTTCTATTGTGAGGCAAAGTCTTCTCTGGTCTTAGATTGACTCTCAAGTTGAACTTTGTTTTTACCTTAATTGAAACTGGGAATTGCCCATGAAGACACAGCTTCAAAAACATTCATGCCCTCATTGTCATTTTTAGACTAGTGTTCTGCCTCTGTTGACCTCTATGTTTGAACCTTAACATCTAAGCCCTGTCCTTGCTGGTCTGGTTATGACCTCCATCATAACACCCCACCTTGTCTTCCTGAGTTGGATGCCTGGTCAGTCATATCCTCCACCCCCTCACATCCTCTGCCACAGCTGTTTATTTTTATTTCTGGCCTATATAATACGTTGGCTTCACAGTTCATTATTTAGTCTCTGAAACTGTATAGTTCGCTTGATTTGGAACTATTTTACTTCAAGGTCTCTGCATTCCTTTTCTGATAATTTCCTCCACACCCAAATCACAATCTTTAGATTCTAAACTCCCCTCAGTATTCACTTAACCTCATCACTCAGTGTAGACCAGGCCAGTACTCTTTGCTGGCCTCTAGAATCCATCTTTCCTTCCTTCATGCTTATCTGCCATCCTCACAATGTCAGTTTCCAACCCTGTGCAGTACCATTTAACTGCCTTCAATTACCGCTGGGCTAAACTTTGGTCAACTGTTGCATCACATAATTAAAATATTTGTTACTATCTTCTAGTACTGAAATCTTTCCCTCTTTCTCACTACTAAGAAGAAAATGGAGGACGTTCAATTTGAACATCCTCAGTTTTACTCTCTTGAACCTCTGTTTTTCTGCATTTTCTTTTCTTTTAGGGCTCTTCTACACCTCCATTAGTACCATGTCTCTTGCCTTTTCTAAGGACCTGCACCTCCTTCTCCTTCTGTCTCTGCTGGGGTCACATTCCATCAGCAGTCTGTCTCTTTCTGCCATTTTCAGTTTTTGCCGGTATGAGCCTTTCCTTCTGTTTATGACACACAAGACTGCTGCTACTCAGCTCTTCAGCCCCTTTTGTATTACACTACTAGTTCATCTGTAATTACCGAGAAGTTTATATTGGTGAACTCTTCATCCTCATGACCCACTCTTTCCTTCATAGCCCGGCTTCGCCGTCCAACCATAGGCCAGCAGACCGAGTCACTCAGGCTGTTTTCCTGAATCTACTCATCCAAAAATTAGACCTCGTAACATTCCCTTGATCTTGAGGTTCTTTGATTACTTTCTGGTGGTTGATATTGCTGACAACCCTTTTTTCTTCTCTCTCCCTTTGCTTTTTACAGTTACATCTCTCTCTTCTCTCTCTGATATATATGTCTAAATTGCTTTTTAAAGTGTCTCTTCCTTCCCTCAACCTCTAGGTGTGTTCTATGGTTCTATTGTGGGATCTGTCCCTGGTCTCTTAAACATCTCATCTAATTTTAATTAATTTTTTAAAAGAAAGGCAGATGCGGTGCCTCATTCGGATGTGTCTGGAGTCCTGGCATCTTCACTACCCTACATTCTCCTACAAACTGAACTTGAGAACTTGTTTGGAGGTTCTAACAGGTGCGCAGCTTCTCATATATCCTTGATGGAAGAACAATGTCTGGGAAGGTCATCCTCTTTGAGCGCACAGCTACGAGAGGGATGCACATGGAAGGGGGAGGAAGGGGACACCTGTCTAGCTAGCCAGATCAGCCAAATGCACCCTGGCTATCAGTGGAGTGACCTATCACTGCCAGATCACCCTCACGCCCACCCATCTCATCTAATTTTAGAGATCTATAATCTCCACATGGATGCTCCCTGATAGTTTATTCTAGCATTGACTCTTCTCTTGCTCCATTGATGGCATTTAGGTATCTGCTAAATAGCCACTATTACCACGGTCTGTTGGAACAGTAACTGTGTAATGCACACTGAGTGCTTAGCACACTGCTCAGCGTGTGGTGGATGCGTAGTAAGTACTCCTGTAACAGTGCCTCTCATGACGTTTCTTTTTCCATAGCACCACCCATTCATTTCCTGAGTTGAAATGGGTTAAACTCTTGCAGTTATCGTCAATATTTTCTTATCCATCTCTCTTTGAATCCTCTATAATTTTAAGTCCAATTAAAGAAGAGTGGCTAAGACTATGATCTCTGGGACTGACACCCTATGTTCAAATCTAGGTTGGGACACCCAGATTTGAAGCTGGGATATTTGTAACCTAGGTACTTAACTTTTTAAAGCCGGTGTCCTCATCTGTGAAATAAGGATTTTCCTGGCACCTACCTCAAATAGTTATTTTCAGGCTTACATGAGATGATGTATGCAAAGAACTTCCCATGATACGGGTAAGAATTCATAAATACATTGCCTACACAGAGTTTCTGGAATCTGACTCTTCTTTTTTATTTGCATTAATACCACCCCAATCATAGCAGTAGAAAACAAATACAGTCTCCTAATGATTTTCCCTGCGTCTAGCATTCCTTTCTTCAAACTACTACCCCACCAAGTTGAGCTCTCGAAAGCACTGCTCTGGCCACCGCACTGTTCAAAAACCTTCAGCCCGCTTAACCCACTGCCTATAGAATGGGGCCTGCAAAATTTGGCTGCAGCCTGCCTTATCTTATACTCCTGTATATAATCCTTTTCTCCAACTGAATTAAACTACTAATTTTTTGAACCAGCTTTCCAGACCCAGTATGTTCTACTCATGCCATTTCCTCTGACTGAAGGCAAACTCTCACTCTTGATCTCCACTGTCACAATCTAGTTTGGCCTTCAAGGTGAGTACAGGTGCCGCCCATTCACCTATCTGAAATACTCTCTCCTCTCAATGGATTTTCATTTTCCTCACTTATATCATTTTCACATAAGTGCTCTGTAATGTCTTATCTGCATATCCTCCCTCTTTTACTGTCCTGGACTCTCATCCGAGGCAGCATAGCACAAAGGGTAAGGTCTAGAGTTAGGCTGCACGGTTTTGTATCTTGGTTCTATTACTTACTAGCTGTGTAACTTTGGGGAAATTAGTCAACCTCTTTGTACCTTGGCTTTCTAATCTATAAAATAAATGTCCCTAATAAAGTTGTTACAAAGATCATATACAGTTGTGATTATATGGCACAAAGAAAGTGATTTAAATGTTTGCCATAAGGATAGCCAGTTTTGTATCCCCTACCAGCCTTTTCCTAAATCTCAACCTCTAGTTCATACCAATATTCTCTATGGACATAAATGAAGCCTTTGCACTGAACTGTGAGTAGAAAACAGCATTAGAAATCCCCTTATCAATAATCTTCCATCTTCATTCCTCACCAGTCGAGTTAGGAAGATCTTAAAATGAGACAATAAGGGGATAGGGAGGGAGAGGGAAAGAGAAAGAGGAGAGAAAAAGGCAGGTTCCTGGGGAGGGAAGGGCTTACAAATACTGAAACCACTAAAATTCACTGAAAACTTCTATTTGCTATTTTCATTCATTATTATCAAAATCACTTGCAGGATCTCTCTTGCTGGAACAGTGGAAAGCAGCATATTTTAGGGTGAGATCTGTGCTTGGTCTGCTGTAGCTCTTCACTGTGTGGTCGTGCATGTTGATGTGCGTAGACGGGCAAGTGACTCCTCGTCCTCCCCGTGCTGATTTAGGAAAGCGCCGCAGGCTCTGACCTGGCAGAGTCACACACTCAGCAGTGCGGGGACAGCTAATGACTAAGACTGTGACATCATCTGACCTTTAAAATATAAACACTAGAAATCCCAACTACAAGATAGAAATGTATATTCCAAATGTTATTGCAAAATACCCTTGTGTGTTCCTGGCTGAGGGACTGCAGATGGAGGAACATAATGCTCTGGAGAAAGAACAAAAATACTTTGACATCAGTGTGTGGGTTGGGATCAGAAAAAGCCATGCTCTTTGACGGGACACCTCACCACCTTCTAGAGCACAACCAGAAAACGGACGACGGTAATGGGCGCTGTGCAGAGAGGCTGCAGCAGACAAAGCAGCAGAATCGTGCAAGCAGGCAAAACGAGGACTACTTGACCGAGAGCACAACTGGACGAACACCAGACATGCAGACCATAAATGATCAGTTTGCTGTTCCAGCCACGGAACCCACAGTGCTGCATTTAATAATGCTTCTCGAAATTAACAGCTCTCTTTGAAGGTGGAACAATTCTCCCTTGCCTACTTAACTAACACCCACTCTAAAACCAGTTCAGATGTAGAGCTATTTCTGCGTTGTATGTTACCTCTCTCTCCATCAGATATCCAGAGAAATAACCAAAGGAACTAAGCGCTGCAACTGCTCTTGCCCCAATTAACCATAAGCAATTTGTTCTGTGCCTCCTACACAGCACATGCTTTTTGTATTGCTCCTTTATTCTCGATGAAATGAACCACTTCATGTTCATAGGTGGGGGATGTGAGAAAGTGCAACCTATATTTAAAATGCAAAACTTCAAATTTTTATTTAGCCAGTCCTAATCATTGAGAAACCAAGAGAACTCTGCCCCATCCCAGCGTTTACAAAAAGATGCAGGGTTTTAGAGAAGGGAAGGGAGAGCTCACTAGGGTTTGCCTGCCACATCTACCATTCTTCTGCTGAGTTTTCTGCACATGCTTTACTTTTCCAGTTCATTCCTGGGAAGTGGGAGTGAAGCACGGTTCATCTCTAGTTCCTGATGTAGGTCTGTGATTTCTTTAGAGAACATCATTAAGCTACCACCTCAAAACAAAATGGACATCCTTAAGGGTGAACTTTAATAGTCTTTTATCTGTAGGAATTTATGATCAGATTACACAGTGATAGTCTGAGCATGGTGGTAGAGAAGTACCTAGAAAGGATAGAGTATCTCCACTGGGAAGGACACCTTCGCTCTTGTCTGAAGAGAAATAAACATAATGCCAATCACTCAGAGGGCCAGGATGATGTAAATTTATAAGAAACCCAAGCCATGAGAAATTTCAACTTTTGGACATTCCCTCAAAGCAATAGGAAAAGTTACTGTTAGAAACTTGACTCATTACTTTTCACTTTAATTTCTGTTCACTAGCATAATTCCTACATGATAATCTAACGAAATAAACTTGTGAAGGGTAGCAACATAGCATTTAAATTCTTTTTTTAAGATTTATTTTAGAGACAGAGTGAGAGCGAGCACGGGGAGGAGCACAGGGAGGGGCAGAGGGAAAGAATCTAAAGCAGACTCTCCGCTGGGCATGAAGCCCAAAATGGGCTCAGTCTCACGACCCCGAGATCACGACCCGAGCTGAAATCAAGAGTTGGACGCTGCACATACTGAGCCCCCAGGCGCCCCAGCGCAGCACCGAAATTCTACCATATGTACAGCTGAATAATCTTAGAAAACTACGGCTGCCTAGCTTGCAGTGTGCAGACCAGGCTGAAGATCTTCAGATGTTTTTTTTATTGTCTAGACTTTTATTTTTCCTGTTTTTCATTTTACAGTTTTCCTACAGAGGACTGTCACGTAAAGGCAAGTTGAAAAAAATCATCGATTATCTTTTGCTAATTATTATTTTATGGTAAAAAGAAAATTTCAAATTATTGAAACAAATCACAGACATGGGTAAATTTCATTAGCATTAGATATCTGGAGCTAAAGGTCTCTTTGAATGAAGTTTTATTTATATATAAATCTTGGTATTTAAACCATTTACCAATATGTTGGCTAGCTTATATATCTTGACTATGGGAAACAGATAGAATATGAGTAGGCAGCCAGATGAAAATAATATTTAAAGCCATACAGATACAGTAAGTTTGGTATAGTCTCTAATTCTGGTAAGAATTTAAATTGGCATAATTTTCTGTTAGAATGAAATCTGGCAATTTGGACATAAGAGTATTCATATCCAGATATTCATGACCTAAAGTCTCATTTCTAAAATTTATTCTTAGGAAATTATCTGAATGGAAACATTATATGCTGAAAGGTATTTCATTATACTTTTATATATCACAAGCTTAACACAGATGAATAATTAGAATAATAGAATAATAAAGATATCCGCAATGGAGGGTAGTTAAGTGAATTAAGGCACAACAACTGTAGGGAATAAAGCAGCCATTAAAATAATTATTAAAAGTAAGTTGGGCTAAACTACAAAGGTCTGAAATTTAAGTCTTAGATCTAACTTTCATTTTGGTGTCAAACGAACAGTACAATGAATTTACAATCAACAGAAGTAAGTGGTTCCCTGTCACCTCTCTGGCTCCTCCCAGACTTGTCCCCTGAAGTTCTGGGGTCAGTGTAAAGAATCTGCCAGGTCAGAAGAGCCCTGAAGTCTGCTTTGGGGAGGGTCCACGTCAGCATTCAAAGTTCAACCCCATTTCTAAGAAAAATGTCCTATTTTATTACTTCAGAAGAAAATACTTCATCATTCCTTTTCCTGCTGCATCATTACACCAGCAGCAAGCCTGGCTATGGTCTGCTTTGTAAAGATTAACTGGAAACATGGAAGATATCATGAACTTGGCAGTGCACGGAACATCAACTACAAATATCTATGACACAGGGTTATAGCAGAGTAAATGGAAATATGGAAAACGGGGGGGGGGAGGAAATCTCTGATGATGATGATTGTTTTCACTTTTGAATTTAGAGTTCTGATAACGTCACTCTGACAAGATAGGAGCAACTTTAACATCTCATAGGCAACTAATCCTGCGCCTCTTTTTCTATTGTTTCACTCTAAATTTTTTCTATAGTAAAGGCAAGCATTAGAGTGAAAGTTATTAGCTATTCTCCTGCTTCCACTGGCACTGAAAGAAAGGGAAACCTTGCCTTTGAATTACAAACCTTCTCCATCATTCTGTTCCTTCATATTGCCCCAAAGGCCTCAGAGCTCCGGTTCCATATTTATACTTGGCTGTCACTACACGGCCTCCCTTCTTAGGAGGCTGACAGTGCCTGCCTCTCTGTTCACAGCTCCAGAGTCCCCCACGTGCAAGTAGTAACGCTCTGCCCCGTGAACGGCTTGCCAGGCTCTATGTTTGACACCAGCAGCCTTGGCGTATGGTAGATGCTTTATGCCAGAGAATGACTTGATGAATAGTTTATATTCCCTCTCTCTGGAAGTCAGAATATGACCTATTTGAACAGGTAAGAGCAATACAGAAGTGGAAAGACTCAGAGAAGAGGATAAACAGAGGCCACAAGAAGGATCATATAGTTGATAGTGCTAGGGGAGTGCAGAAGAGAGAGGCGAAGGGCAGACCGCCACCAGTCTGATGCGTAGTATTCTAGATCTTCTAATTTTGTTCTCTTACTTTTCTTTGTAACTTCACCATAAAACTTCCATTAACCAGGAAATCTGGTGTCTTTGTTCCTCTCTGCATGAAAAGTTCTAAAAGAATAATGGCTAAGTTCTAAGTGTACTGATCCTGATTGTGAATCTATGAAATCCCACAGGTCCTCAAAAGAATGTATCACAATGGTCATACAGTTCCATTCTTGTAACAAGGTTTTTTTCAAATATTGAAAATATGGTACAAAATACTACGATAACTTTTCCCCATATAGTCACTGTGGGAGATGCTACCCTTATTCCAACTATAGCTATACTCTGTTGCTCACATATTTTCTGGAATTCTTTTTGGAATCATATTCGGAATCTGCTTGTCACTCAAGAAAACCAACATTTTTTTTTCATTTTCTACATTTTCTACTTTGGGCTCCCTTCCTCCTTTCTTTTATTTCTTGCCATTATAAGCCAATCCTATAAGGAACCCCGAAGTATTGGGTGAAAAGGAGAGAGTGAACCAAATGGGGTAGAGGTGGGGAAACTGTAATCGAAGTAACAGCAACAAGTCCAGTATAATAAGTTCATTTGTTTGTCATGGGCTCTGGAGCCATGAGAAACGTGGGACGCTGCTGAACACGCTGCTGAACGTGCTGCAGGCGCCCTGCTCCCATCAGCGGTATTTAAACTGAAAGCCACTTGTGAGATCTGAAATGATGTCTAATACCTTGCATGATGTATATACTTGTTAAATGAAGAAAAGGCTTAATTCAATAGAGTTGATTCTGCTGACTGCTACTGATTTCCTAATTTAGTATAATTTAATAACCATTTAATAATTAAAAACATTTTTTTCAAAGACAATACTTTAGTAAATAAAATTAACAATACAGTTTATCATGAGGCAGGGTTAGAATTGGCTCTTGTGTGATGATGATGCTATGATAAGGATCTCATGATGGCAGATTATACCATCCCTCTCAAGTTCAAATGCGATTCAGAGACCTGAGGTTTTCCCCACCCTGCAGGCTTTGCTCTCCTCCCTGACTTCTTTTACTCTCCCACATTTCTTGGGGACCTTTCTCCAGTAAGGACACAGTACCTTTCTCTTTCCCCTTCCTGCCCTAGGGCTTCATAGGCCAGTATACTTAATACATTTTACACATAAACAACGTTCCATGTTTTTTAAACAAAACAATAAAAATACTTTTATTAAGTTGATCTTTGGTCATCTGATACCAATCTCGCTACAATACTGTATTAGAGAAGATGTATATTTGCCACTGAAATTTTTAAGTTCTAAGAATTTACTGAATTTAAAAAGTTATTGCCTGTGGTGATATCAGACATATTTCCTTACATAACCATCATGAAATCTGTCTGTATCATCCCAAGCTATGAGAACTTCACAACAGTGCTCTGCGCTCATTTTCTTTCCACTGCAAGAGTTCCTGCACAGTATCCCCGCATGCGTTTTTATTTGCAGGTGCATGGGAATGAATATAGCTGATTTACTGCAGTTGGCTTTCTTGATGCAAACAATGGTATAATTTGTTTCTTGGATTCTTTTCAATCCATTCTACAGCTGCCTTCCATCAAGTGTGAGTTCTGTGGCTTCTTTCTGAAAGCCGTGTTCCCAACAGAAATGTCCTTAGGTAGCAGTAAATCTTCACTTGAGGAAGTTGACTAATATTTGTATGGAGTTTTACCATACACCAAACCCCTTAATATACATTAACTCATTTAATTCCCATAATAATCCAAAGCAACAGCATCAATAGTTTCATTTTGCGTATGCGACAAGTCTTTAAAAACTGCAGTGGCTTTCCCAGATTACACAGAAGAGGTAGCATTTGAAACCCAGTCTTCTCTGTTTCTTTCTCCTTCAACATAATCATCCTACCAGTTCATATACATTATATATATATAAAATATATATTATTAGTATAATATAAATGGAAAAAGAAGAGATGAAAACTCTGCTTGAAATCTTTCCTAAGTCAGTGTTCTTCCTTAATGTCAGAAGTGAAGTCACTCCATCTCTATTCAAAATGGGTAGAATAAAACGTTTCCCAAAAAGCATGAGGAATTAAAATGAGTAGCACCTTGGCAACTTTGGGCCTCTGTGTCTTGTACATTCTCTTCTCATTTTGCCTCAAGGCACAAAACAATAATCAGAACAGAAGGATGCTGATATGAGCTAGGAGCTAAAAGTATCACAAAACAATCTCAATAACTAGATAACTCATTTGAGGGCAATGACGTCAACCCTACGATTGTATTACAAGGAGAACAATCACTCCAATACAACGAGATGGTATAGTGTTAAGCAGTCCTAAATAATACATACTCTAAAACACAGAACTACATAATGACTTTCTCTGATAGAGTGGTAAAGGAAGTAAGAAAAAAAGTGTCCCCAGAAAGTTGCTTAGAGGATGAAAATGTGCTTGGAATGTCTCAGAGATTACTTAAAAAAGAAATTGTGCCATAAGTTATTGGCATAAGAATTTTGTAATTGATGAGGAGATGGAGTCATTATTACAGAACTATAAACTGTAAGGCAGTTTCACATTATTTTATCTCAAATTACTGCTAAAGTAAAAACAAATTTCATAAATTAAGCACTTTGATGGCAACTGCCTTTTTTCTCACTTTCTCTTTTATATCGAGACTTCTGAAACAATTTACTGATTACCAGGAATGAAACAAACCTATAAAACAGAAATGTGTCTCAATCATTCTAAATCAGAGCTGGGTTTTCTGCCATTTGTGTGAACGTATAGCTTAACAGGTTCTTTAACATCCACCCGTCTGTCCTTCTACTGTGTTCCTGGCATTAGAGCAAAGCAAATCGTGTCACACCCACCTTCAGGCTCCTCACCCTAAAAGCACCCCTGGCTTCACACCAGGCGGATGCCTGCAAGGTGTGCCCCCTGCTCCAGTCTTTACCTGGCCTGTCCTCCACTTCACCTACTACCGTCACCCCTGCTCCCACTGGCCAGCACAGTGACAAGCACACAGTTGGTGCTCAGTTAATATTTGTCACATGCATCAATCATTTTCACCATTTGACAGGGTAACAAGAAAATACTGCCTCGCGATTCTGAAATTCTTTTATTTCCAAAGCAATTTTATGTAAGGAGAGAATGAATTAGTATAATATGTTCTTTCTTCATATGAATTTTTATGATTTTGTTAGTTTACAGCAGGTATTTAAAGTTACATATATTTTTAACTCCCAAGTTATCATTCCTTTAATTAAATTATTTCAACAAATGTTTGTTGTATTCTAGGCATGAGAATAAGCCTTAGAATAGATGACTTTAAATATTCATTCATTCCATCACTTAACAGTCATTTACTACAAGCTAAGTGCCAATTAAATTATTACATGAACCAAAAAGAAACTAGCCAAAAAGAAATTAGCAGGTGAGAAGTTTTCATATTTCCTAACACACACACACACACACACACACACACACACACACACACAGAAGAGAAGATTAGTGGGGATCTGTGGTATTTTTCTTCACACAGAGAGAAAAGGGACCGTAGCAATGGACAAAGTGGGTGGGTAGGCTGCTGTTAGACCCTGACCTATCCCGAGGGAGGGAACTTGGCACTTTTGCCTGTGGTTTAGTTATCCAGGAGACTGGCTCTAACACCGAGTGATGAAGATTATTCAGAGCCCGTGAGCAAGAGATGGGCAATCTTAGATTATGGGTGTTTCAATATTTGGGCTCTGTCTTGGATTCTAGATGAACTTGTATTCTGTGGAGTTAAGATAACCATGGTCCTGGAATTGTGCCTCGAACAAGGTCAAGGTCTTAGGAAATGAAGAGAAATCTTAGGGAAAAGCACATACTCTAAGGAAGGCTTGCTATACTTATAAAGTACATTGAAAAAACCTTATGTTCACCTTGGGTAGAAGTTTTCCCAGAGGGTCCCTGAAGTTGGCAATATGCCTCAAAGTTCTACCCCTTAAAGGAAAGGGGGTCCTGAAGCATCTGAAATGCACATCCTAGGCAGATACTGGCATATACAGAGAGAATACAAAATTCAGAGGTCGGTCCTCGGGGATGGTAAGATCAGTCTGGCTGCCCTAATCGCAACAGAGAAAACCCAGAGTCATGCAATTTTAGGAGCTGGGAAAACTTCAGACAGAGAGTATTAAATCTGGACTCAACCTTGGTGAGTCATCGTTCTTTGTACTCTCTTTACCCTATGTGGAGTGGGGGGATGGCTCCAAGGATTAAATACTTTATCTAAATCCTCTCTCTGATAATATGTAGAGTATTTTCCCCAGAAGAAAGTGCTGATCAAATTTGAGATTTCAGTAAATGGCCTACTTTGAGCTTTTTTGGTCCCCCACTTGCCTTTGTTCTTGGCATGGTGCCTGTAATAGCTAGAACATTTTTATATGACTCAAATCATAGCCACAAATAAATTTTCTGCGACTGTTTTCTTTTTCAAAAAAGATAAAATTGTAATGTAGTAAAACAGTGATGTTAAGGTGAGCCTCTGATTCGGATATCAGGAGTTACTCAATCTGGTTAAGTTTCAGAAGAAAAGGAGTTGGACTGGGTAGAGGGCCAGTTTTGTACAGAGGTTCACAGCACAAGCTTTGCAGGAGAACAGATCTAGGTGTGAATTCTGGTCAACCACTTACTAGCTTCCACCAAGACAGGAATTTTTTTTCTTGTACAAAATTCTATACATTACAACATTCCCTTGCGGATATGATGTGTTTCCGATAGAAGAAGGAAATAATCTGGATTCCTAGGATATCTTTTTTCCTTCCCAGCTCATTTATTTATCCCACAGGTTTTTTGTTAAATCTTTTATAGCATTTTGATATCCTACTGTACTTCGGTATACTTCCTTCCTCTTTAGTCTTTACTGAAACAAGTTTTCTCTTCATGTAATCATGAATACACTTATTCTTTTTATACAGTAATATAGAAGCATTATCTTTTGGAACATTATAAATTTTAGGATGAAAATGAAAAAACAGCAAGGGTAAGAGACAAGAGAAGGTGTCCTGTGAATAAATGAATAAATCACGATGCAAGGTGAATGGAAATAGTTGGGAGACTTAGATTTCCTTACTGTCTAAAAATCAAAAAGGGCAAATGCACGAAGTTTGTGGATGGTAAACTGCTATTTGCTAGCCATGAATCCATCAAGAGAGGAAGGCAATGAGCACTTACGAAAGGCACATTACAAGTTTTACTGGTGGTAAGATAACACACGTGATACTCTTAATTCTATCACAGAAATCTGGACCAAGTATGAGAATCTACAAAGTAATAAGAACAACTACATAGTAATAAAAATAATATTTGATTACCCATATTTGCTGAAGTACATATACAAAAATATTCTACTCCTAGGAGACTTGTGTACATTGAAATAGAAGAATTATGATTTTCTGTATGTGCAAAAGAATTAGGAACCATCTGAAACTTCCCTAAAAATACTCAAACTTGCCTGTTTAATAAAGGGAGATTGCACTAAAGTGGACTTAAGGGGCTAGAAGGGGGAGCCATACCATTCAACATCAATTACAGGCCCCAATGGGAAAAGATGCACATAAATCTACAAGAAATCAGCCGTGACAAGTCACCCAGGGAGAAACTGTCATAAATCACCCTGAACTCTTGCTTTTCTCAATCTCCAATGGACTTGCATTCAAATAACCCGTCCCAAATTCCTCTTTAAAATAACATTCCTCACTTGTTAGGTTTGCCTGTGGTTTTGCCATAGTTTGTATGTCCCTGAATTGCAATTCTCTGTTATTCCCACACAAACCCAGTTTTTTAATGGTAACTTACTTTTCAAGTTATGATAGTGATACGTGCTGCTTTTTTCTCTTGGATAAGCACAATTAACAGAACACCGATGCTAAGTAGCTGAAGGTCAAAGCTGCCCTGCAGTCTAAGTTTCCAAATTCCGACCCCTCATCCGCACGTACCCTATCATCATGAAATACGTTATATTAGTGTACTATTTTAGAGTTCCTTCCCCACACATATTTAAAAACCTAGTTTGCATGTGTGTGTGCAAATAAAATTAGGTTCATGCCATAGTTGTCTGAGAGTCTGTTTTGTTAAAATTTGTCATACATATAAAGAATTTGTATGTATAAACTATAAACTACAATAAGAAGACAACCACCCGTATACTCACCAACCAGTTTAAAAACCACATTATTATTAGACTTTAGAAGCTGTTTACAGGTCACTTTCTGATTGCATGCCTCTCTTGGTCCCACAGACAATCATCATCATTAATTGTGTTAATTATGCCCTTGTCTTTCTCTATTGTGATGCTACTTATATATGCATTCCTAAAATATGGGTAGCTTCATGACTGATACTGAATTTGACGTAATGGAATACTGTATGCTTTCTTTCAGGACTTGCTTCATTCCTGAAAATTATGCTTCTGAGATTCATCCATGCTGCTAACCTTTAGCTATATTTCATTTTCAGTGTGCTATGCTATATACTTTAATAAATATACCAGTTTATTGTTTA
This sequence comes from Ursus maritimus, assembly GCF_017311325.1. Classification (NCBI taxonomy): domain Eukaryota; kingdom Metazoa; phylum Chordata; class Mammalia; order Carnivora; family Ursidae; genus Ursus; species Ursus maritimus. The sequence goes on from NW_024425119.1 coordinate 31,500,507, forward strand.
CAATTTTTAAAACTCATATATATTGCTGCTATGAACATATTTTTAACATGTCTCCTGGTGTATGTGTGTAAGGGTTTCTCTGTTAAATATAGAGAAGTGGAACTGTTGGATCATAGGTTATGTTCATGGCCAACTTTATCAACAACAGAAACTGTCCTAAGGACTTGGGTCCATTTAGACTCTCACCATCAGTAGATAAGAGAGAACTCTGCACTGCAACCTTGCCAGCTTTATTTAATTTTTTAAGATCTGCTAATCTGGTAGATGAAGATGGTCCTCCACTGTAGTTCTAATTTGTATTTTCTTGAGCCTCTTTTTTATATGGGTATTGGCCATTCGAATATCTGCGTTTATAAAGTGTCTGCTCTTCTGCATCGTCCAACTGGATTGTTTCTTTTTCTGACTGGCTCGCAGAAACATTGAGATATACTGTACATCGGGACTGTTCAACAGAAATATAATGTGAGCCACATACATAAGTAAAACTTTTCTAGTATCCACATTCAGAAAATGAAACGAGTGAAATCAATTTTAGTAATATATTTTAACTCAATATATATAAAATATTTTGATTTGAACATGTGTCCAATATAAAAATAAAGAAAATACTGTACTTTGTTTTAATATTAAGTCTCTGAGTCTGGTGTGTATTTTACACTTACGGTACATTTCATTTGAGACAAGCCACATTTCAACTGCTCAAAAGCCACAGTGGCTTGTGGCTACATCAGTGGGCAGCATAATTCTAGGTACTAAGCATGTGCCAGGTATACGTGTTATAAATATCTTCTCTCAATGTGGGGCGCTTTTTTTTTTTTTCAATTTTTTTAAGGTTAGCTATCTTTTCAGAAATTCACAAAATTCTGAAATTTAAGTAGTCAGATATATTCAGCATTTCCTGTATGCTCTTCATGTTCTCTGACTGATTTAAAAAAATCCTTCACTTTTCCTGGGTCATACAGATATACAGCTATATTGTCTGTGAAAAGCTTCACAGTTTGCAAATAACGTGCTCATATATGTAGAAAATCCAATGAAACCAACAACAGTTACTGAAACAAGTGAATTTGGCAGGATTGCTTTTTTCAAGATCAATATATAAAAACTTCCTATATTTTTACATGCTAAAGTAAACCATCAGAAATTAAGAAAAATTCTATTAACAAGAGCATCAAAAATATGAAATATTTAGGAATAAAGAATATGTGCAAGATCTGTAATCTAAAACCTATAAAATACTCCAGAAAAAGCAATAAAAATAAATGCAGATATACCTTATTTATGGGTTTATTGTTAAAAATATCAGTTCTTCCCAAACTGATCTATAGAGTCAACCCAAAGCCAATCAGAGTCCCAGCAGGTTTGGGGGGCGGGGCGGTAATTGACAAGCGGATTCTAAAATTCACACGCAGTTGCAAGGGAGCCAAAGAGCTGAGACTACTTTGCCTCCACCTTTTAGCCTCTGGGGTGGGGGTAGGGGGTTCTTGTACAGATGACTGCTGCATGCACATCCCTCACAACCCTTCTGATGTGAAGCCAACCAAAATATCCTCTATTTTCTTTTGGATATTCCTGATAGAAATCCAGTCTTGGCTCTCAACATTCCTGCAAAAGCTGTTCATTCACCTGCTTTTCCTCTTGGTAGGAATCCCTCTCATTAAATGCGTAGTTTCTAGGGTCATTCAGCTAAGCAGCAACACACTTTCAGAACAAATGTTCTAGAACATTATCTCAGAACAGAAGCAAAAGGAAAATTTAACCCCTAACACTGATCCCCATTATCAGGATTTTCCTTTTATCTCAATAGATCCATTAAGGTTGGCAGGCGCTGGATTCTGTCTGCTTATTCAAGAGAAGATGCTGTGGAGGGCTGTAAACATTTTCTGTTCTGAACTTAACACCAACTCCCCTGTTCTCTCGAACAGAGAGACTAACCCACTCCCTCTAAATTCCTCTTTTGAGCCAACAACTCCTAGAACAGGATGTAATGGCCTGGGACAGCCAAACTGCAAGGAAAACAGGAACCTTCTGCGAGATCTCAACACCTGCCTGACCAATGCCCACCACCCTTGAGGTCAGCAGCCTTCGTCTCCTTCCTCTACAAAATCTCCTTGGTTTTCAGAGGAACACTTCCTGTGGCTCTTCTTACTGCAACTGCTTGAGTAAAGTACTTCTCTCTGTTCCCTTTAAGGTTTAAAGAATTTCTGAGAAACTGAGAGCCTTTTACTCTCTCATTCTTGCAGGAGATTTTCACTGGGCATTGAATTATAAATTGACGTGTCTAATTTTAGAACATTTTCATCACTCCGAAAAGAAACTCCATCCCCATCAGCAGCCATTCCCTCACCCTTCCTCCGCCCAGCCTCTGACAACCACTAATCTACTTAGGTCTCTATGGATTTGCCGATTCTGGACATTTCATATATATGGAATCATATAGTATGTGGCCTTGTATACATGGCTTCTTTCACTTAACATATTAATATTTTCAAGGTTATTCATGGCAACTTTCATATTTCATTGACTCTCACAATGCAGGGTGTAGCCCTTTTTAATTTGACCTGAGTGGGGCCACTGGAACGTGAGCAGAAATAAGGTATAGGACTTCCACGTAATTTTTAAAATAGGAAGTTGCTTGCCCATTTTCTCCTCTTTCCCATCTGCATGGACTGGCACAAGGTCTTGGTGATGCTGAGTTGGCTAAAACTCTGTAGAAAGTATAATTCTTCAAATTAACAGAGCAAGGAAGTGGAGACCCAGGTCCCTTCCCATTTGGTGGTGCACAGCCACAAGGGCTGGTATCTCTGGAAGAGGTAAAATTTACTGAAATTTACTGAAATAAACATCTTTGTTTAGATGAACATTAGGCCTTTTGATAGCAGTTTAGCCTGGATGCTAAGACAGACTATAGCCTCATTTATTTTATCATTTGCCTACTGGATTTTATTTCATATTTTTAATAGTAATAATGTTGTTACTAACCTATCTGTTTCTGGCTTCTCCAATTACTATAACACATTTTTAGAGGTGTGGTTGCTAGTTATAGGCTGTGGATATTATGAAGCCTCTTAATACACATTGGCAAATTTCCACTTAGATGTTTTACTGTTGACATCAGTGCAGAAGAGTGCTTTTTGCTCAGTTTCAAAAACCTAGAAAATAACCTAAAAAGTGTTTGTTTTGTAACTTGCCTAAGGTAAATAATAGTAACCAATTGTGAAACTTCATTTTATTGTTTGTATAAGTTCTGATGCTAAGAAAACAAAGCGTCTCTTTGAATGACTTAAAGTAATCATGCAAGCATTCCTCTGCCCTTCAACTGGGAAACAAAGATAAAAACTGTATTATGTTTGCAATATAATATTATTTAAGTACATTAAAAAATGCTAACATTTTCAGCATATATTTAACTTATTTTGGATTTCTGACTTGCATTTCCTGAGCTATAATTATAATGTTATTTTCCCATTTCAGCTCAGTATTTTCTCATTTATATTGTGGTTCTGGAACAGAAAATAGTTTTCTGTTTTCACAAACATCAGTAATTAGGTGAAAAATACGTAAGTGGAGATTTAATACAAAATGAGCTAATCCAATAATCCATCTCTTCTAAAGTAGCTTAATATTTCAATTGATTTCACCTAAGTGATGAGGACAACTGCATCCCTAATTTTTGTTGTCTCATATTGGTAGCTTTTATGCTGTGAAAATGATAAATATACATTGGATAATCTAATCACAGTCCAAGACATTATGTACTTTAAAAAAGAAATGCTAATGGCTACATGTTATGTACCAGTTATGGTAAACACAGACATACACAGACATAATGAAAACCAGCCATGACTCAACCTACACACTCCATCCACTTGAATATAAAAGCTATTGTTTTGATTAAATCTACTTCAAACATGATTTTTCTTCAGGGCTGTGGGAGTCAGCTTGCAAGATGTCCCCCAGTGATGCCATCTCCTAGTATTCATGCCCTTCTGTAGCTGCCACTGAATAGGGTTAACCTGTATAACGATTATCATGGAATGCTGAAGTAGGACTTCCAAAGCTAGTTAATGTAAGCTACTCTGACTTCGCCTGCTTCTCTCTTGGACCATTTGTGCTGGGGGCAGCCAGCGGCTATTATCGTGAAGACAATCAAGCAGCCCAACAGAGAGCTCCACATTAAGAGACACCGAGGCCTGACTGACAACAACCAGTATTAGCTTGCCAGGCACATGAGGGAACCACCTTGGAAGCAGATCCCCCAGCTCCAGTCAAGCCTTTGGATGATAGCAATCCATGAGCGACACCGAGACAGAACCTCTCAACTAAGCTGTTTCTAGATTCCTGACCCATAGAAACTGTATAGCACAATAAATGTTAATTGTTTGAAGCTGCTAAATTTTGAGGTTATTTGTTATGTAGAAATAGATTACTAATACAGGGTTTCTGAATATTCAATGAAAATCAGTTAACTTGAATAGAACTGAAAGCAAAAGAAGATACCTTAATAGTCAATTAACTGGGTGATGGACATTGGGGAGGGTTTGTGTTGTAATGAGCACTCTGTACTACGTATGAATCACAGACCTGTCTCCCTGAAACAAATAATACATTATATGTTAAAAAAAGTCTTTATTTCCAAGTAATCTTTAACTCATCAAAAATGAACACACCTTTTATGTAAAAGAAGAGCCCTTTAACTTTTTTTTCTAATTGTAAAGCCAGTGCTTCTCTCCTGAACAGGCCTTCCAGCCTCCTGTTCCAGCCTCCCTGCAAGGCTTGTATGGACACCTCCCAGGATGGCTCCAGGCTAGTGCTGGGGCAAAGGAGAGACTCGGGGAACATACCACCTCCATTCCAGGCTTTCCTAAACTTTCAGGACATGTCCCATGACACCTCTGCCGAATCATAAAAATCTCTCACATTCCTTTAAGTACTAAATGAAGCTAAATACTTTATGAGTAGTCCCTCAACTAAGTCAGATAATGAAATGTATGCACCGCCTGCCTTCAAACTATACACAATCCCACCACCCTCCAGCTTTGGGAAAGGTACAACCACCTGGTGAATCACTATTGTTCTTTAATTTTGAACATTCGTGCCCTCAAGCTATACTTTTATATGGACCTACCCAGAGTAATCTTCAAAATAACATCAAAAATAAGCTTCGTTTCCACTGCCACTGGCAGAGTAAACCAAATAAAGAAACATGTGACAGCTTAAAAAAAAAAAAAAGATTGGAAAAATCAAGGTTACAAACTGGTCTGTTCAACGAAGAGCAATTTAAAAGGTGAAGAATGCATGTCATCAAAATGCAGCAACTGAGTGTTTTTTAAAATAAGGCCTATTACACAAACACATGTTCAGAGAGAGAGAGAATACCTTCACATTACCCAAATCTGACAATTGTGGAGGGTTGGTTAGACCATGAGTTCACATGGACTCAGAAAGAAACCGGGTAGAACTTTCAGCTCATGGGTTGAGAAAGAATCAAATTTTTAACAGCATAATTTATAACCTTCCGAATCCTTCGAATAAGAATTCGCTCCTGATCTATAGTGGAGGAGCTGATATGCACAAAATGCATAATGAGGACTGGTGCCCAGCTTTCTCTGCAGTTCCATGGAAAACCAATCTTGGCTGAAAAAGCTTACATACAATATGTGCCATGTTATTTCGTTGGTCCTATTCTAATCTTAGCTCATGGGAAAATCAGGGCCACTCTAAAACTGCCATTGAGCTTCCTAAACCAGTAATACATCTTCAAATTCTTGGGATTTCTGTAGAAAGGTAATTAGTACTTTGAAAATTGAAGCAGAAGAAAAACTGGTGGCTAAAATCTCTTCTGAGAATGCTAAAAATAGGAATGCAACTTAATACTGAGTTAAGATTCAGCAGGGCCATTTCCAAGCGGGGGCTTGCAAGAACTGGTGCTGCTGAGGGTAGTGGAGTCATAGACAACTGACATCCCCCCACAGATGGCGGTGATCCACTTGAGAGGGCTTTTTGCCTCATCTAATTTCCCTTGGCATAAACGTAAGATTCAGAATTGGCAATATTCCATTTTAAGACGGTTTAAAAAGTCAGGTAATTGCATAAAAAGATTACTGAAGCAGGAAAATTCATCAAAGGTACTAGTGCTGAAAGAAACAAGATTTAATTTGGGGTCAGCGGAGTTATTTTCTTGTCCTAGACCAGCTATTAATTTATTGGTTTTGTGAGGTTTAGCCAGTCAGTTTAAATGTCTGGGGTTCAGTTTCCTCATCTGTATAATGAAAGGACTGGACTATAATCTAGGATTTCCTACTTTGTGCAAAATCAGTATTATGTTGAGGAAGGTTTTTAGGCCACTTGGAGACCCATGAAGATAGGAGATGATCTTCAATTAATAATGTCTGCTAGGGCAAGTCATGGTGGAGGAATGGCAGAAGTGCATAGTTGCTATCCTTGGACTCAATCCTTTTTTTTTTTTTCTTAAGATTTATTTTTTTATTTGAGAGACAGAGTGTGTGAGACAAGACAGAGCACTAGTGGGGAACAGCAAGATACACAAGCCAACTCTTAACCAGAATAAAGAGACATACAGATAAAAATACGTTAATAGTAGGGGACCTCAACACTCCACTATCAGCAATAGACAGAGCACTAGAGCAGAAAACCAACATAGAAACAAGAGCTTTGAATGACATACCCGACGAGTTGGACCTCATAGATATATATAGAACACTACACCCCAGAACCAAAGAATACTCATTCTATTCTAATGCCCATGGAACATTCTCAAGAATAGACCATGTTCTCGGACACAAAACAGGTCTCAACCGATACCAAAAGACTGAAATTATCCCCTGCATATTCTCAGACCACAATGCTCTGAAATTGGAACTCAACCACAAGGAAAAATTTGGAAGAAACTCAAACACTTGGAAACTAAGAACCATCCTGCTCAGGAATGACTTGATAAACCAGGAAATCAAAAATCAATTTAAAAAATTTATGGAGACCAACGAGAATGAAAACACAACGGTCCAAAACCTATGGGATACTGCAAAGGCAGTCCTAAGGGGGAAATACATAGCCATCCAAGCCTCACTCAAAAGAATAGAAAAATCTAAAATGCAGTTTTTATATTCTCACCTCAAGAAGCTGGAACAGCAACAGAGGGACAGGCCTAATCCACTCACGAGGAAGCAGTTGACCAAAATTAGAGCTGAAATCAATCAAGCAGAAACCAGAAGTACAGTAGAGCAGATCAACAGGACTAGAAGCTGGTTCTTTGAGAGAATCAATAAAATTGACAGACCACTGGCAAGACTTATCCAAAAGAAAAGAGAAAGGACCCAGATTATTAAAATTATGAATGAAAAAGGAGAGGTCACGACGAACACCATTGAAATTGGAAGGATTATTAGAAATTTTTATCAACAGCTATATGCCAATAAACTAAGCAATCTGGAAGAGATGGAATCCTTCCTGGAAACCTATAAACTACCAAGATTGAAACCGGAAGAAATTGATTCCTTAAACAGGCCAATTAATTATGAAGAAATTGAGTCAGTGATAAACAACCTTCCAAATAACAAAACTCCAGGCCCGGACGGTTTTCCTGGGGAATTCTACCAAACATTCAAAGAAGAAATAATACCTATTCTCCTAAAGCTATTTCAAAAAATAGAAACAGAAGGAAAGCTACCAAACTCATTCTATGAGGCCAATATTACCTTGATCCCCAAACCAGGCAAAGACCCCATCAAAAAGGAGAATTACAGACCGATTTCCCTAATGAATATGGACGCCAAAATCCTCAACAAGATACTTGCTAATAGAATCCAACAGTACATTAAAAGGATTATCCATCACGATCAAGTGGGATTCATACCTGGGATGCAAGCGTGGTTCAATATTCGCAAATCAATCAGCGTGATACATCATATCAACAAGAAAAGACTCAGGAACCATATGATCCTCTCAATCGATGCCGAAAAAGCATTTGACAAAATACAGCATCCTTTCCTGATTAAAACCCTTCAGAGTGTAGGAATAGAAGGTACATTTCTCAATCTCATAAAAGCCATCTATGAAAAGCCTACTGCAAATATTATTCTCAATGGGGAAAAGCTGGAAGCCTTTCCCTTAAGATCAGGAACTCGACAAGGATGCCCACTCTCTCCACTATTATTCAACATAGTACTAGAAGTCCTTGCAACAGCAATCAGACGACAAAAAGAGATCAAAGGTATTCAAATCGGCAAAGAAGAAGTCAAAATGTCTCTCTTCGCAGATGACATGATACTCTATATGGAAAACCCAAAAGAAGCCACTCCCAAACTATTAGAAGTTATAGAGCAATTCAGTAACGTGGCGGGATACAAAATCAATGCTCAGAAATCAGTTGCATTTCTATACACGAATAACGAGACCGAAGAAAGAGAAATTAGGGAATCCATCCCATTTACAATAGCACCAAAAACCATACGTTACCTTGGAATTAACTTAACCAGAGACGTAAAGGACCTATATTCTAGAAACTATAAATCACTCTTGAAAGACATTGAGGAAGACACAAAAAGATGGAAAAATATTCCATGCTCATGGATCGGAAGAATTAACATAGTTAAAATGTCCATGCTACCCAGAGCAATCCACACTTTCAACGCTATCCTGATCAATGTACCGATGACATTTTTCAAAGAACTGGAACAAATAGTCCTTAAATTTGTATGGAACCAGAAAAGGCCCCGAATCACCAAGGAACTGTTGAAAAGGAAAAACAAAGCTGGGGGCATCACAATGCCGGATTTCGAGCTGTACTACAAAGCTGTGATCACAAAGACAGCATGGTACTGGCACAAAAACAGACACACAGACCAATGGAACAGAATAGAGAACCCAGAAATGGACCCTCGGCTCTTTGGGCAACTAATATTTGATAAAGCAGGAAAAAACATCCGGTGGAAAAAAGATAGTCTCTTCAATAAATGGTGCTGGGAAAATTGGACAGCTACATGCAAAAGAATGAAACTTGACCACTCTCTCACACCATACACAAAAATAAACTCCAAATGGATGAAAGACCTCGATGTGAGACAGGAATCCATCAAAATCCTAGAGGAGAACATAGGCAGCAACCTCTACGACATCGGCCAAAGCAACCTTTTTCATGACACATCCCCAAAGGCAAGAGAAACAAAAGATAAAATGAATTTATGGGACTTCATCAAGATTAAAAGTTTCTGCACAGCCAAGGAAACAGTCAGAAAAACTAAGAGGCAGCCCACGGAATGGGAGAAGATATTTGCAAATGACACTACAGATAAAGGACTGGTATCCAAGATCTACAAAGAACTTCTCAAACTCAATACACGAGAAACAAATAAACAAATCAAAAAATGGGCAGAAGATATGAACAGACACTTTTCCAATGAAGACATACAAATGGCTAACAGACACATGAAAAAATGTTCAAAATCATTAGCCATCAAGGAAATTCAAATCAAAACCACACTGAGATACCACCTTACGCCAGTTAGAATGGCAAAAATAGACAAGGCAAGAAACAACAATTGTTGGAGAGGATGTGGAGAAAGGGGATCCCTCCTACATTGTTGGTGGGAATGCAAGTTGGTACAGCTACTCTGGAAAACAGTGTGGAGGTCCCTTAAAAAGTTAAAAATTGAGCTACCCTATGATCCAGCCATTGCACTACTGGGTATTTACCCCAAAGATACAGACGTAGTGAAGAGAAGGGCCATATGCACCCCAATGTTCATAGCAGCAATGTCCACAATAGCTAAATCGTGGAAGGAGCCGAGATGCCCTTCAACAGATGACTGGATTAAGAAGTTGTGGTCCATATATACAATGGAATATTACTCAGCTATCAGAAAGAACGAGTTCTCAACATTTGCTGCAACATGGACAGCACTGGAGGAGATAATGCTAAGTGAAATAAGTCAAGCAGAGAAAGACAACTATCATATGATACATCTGAAACCGGGGATGTACTGTATGGTGACTAACATAATATAATAAAAAAAATTAAAAAAAAAAAAAAAGAGAGAGAGCACTAGTGGGGGGAGGGGTAGAGGGACAAGCAGACTTCCTGCTGCGCAGGGGGAGCCCTGACGCAGGGTTCGATCCCAGGACCCTGAGATCATGACCTGAGCTAAAGTCAGTCGCTTAACCGACTGAGCCACCTAAGTGCCTCTGGACTCAATCATCTTTAAGGTCACTTACAACTGTAACATTCTATCATTTCTCATTGAACACAACTAACCAGAAAACCCACTGATGGGGTATTTCGACAAAACTACACATTTAGGAAATATAAAGAACTAGTAATGAACGGAAAGAAAATTCTTTATTGTTAAAGGCTGTTAATTTGAATAAGTAACAATGGCTATATTCAATTAAAAAATAAAATACATATAATGGTAGGCACTAAGTTGCATAGCTAAAACCCCAGATCATGACGAGAACATGGCTTTGCAGTTCAGAGGCCTGAAGCAATATTAACTGCTACATGTATAATACCAAGTTCTTCATTAAAACTCCTTGTACTTTGCCTGTCGCATCATTGTGAAATTCAAAACAGCTAAAGCAGCATTTGAAAAACAACTTAAATTTAAAAAGAAAATGCAGTAAGAAATAGAGCTAGCAACTGCCATATTTTGAATCAGTAGCATTGCTGCTATGTTACTGGAGAGAGCATTAACTTATTTCCCAACTGCTGTGAATTAAAAACTTTGATTAAATGAACATTAAGCAAATAACAAATTAGAAATGATTTAAGTAATGTTAGTCTAGAAGACTTTACACATGCATTAAAAATATTTTAAAATACTTTCTGATGAAATTGATATAAGTAAAGAGAAACCACAGAAATTGACGAATTCAAATGCATTTTCTCTTATGAGGCTTGGCACTGAGCTTTCTGACCATAGTGGACTGACTGTCCTTGGATCAAGGGTATGGTGAAATCTAGCAGCAAGAGAATATGTTAATGATAAATTTCAGTATCGCTGACAGTTTCAAGGTAGTAAAACCTGCTTAAGTGCATAAGTAAAGCTCAGAGGGACACAAGAAAACCTGTGTGCTGGTATAAACTCAGGTTGAAACAATATACATTGTGTGTCTTGCGACTACATATGCATATACAGACACCCATGTACACACATAACTATGTGCTTATATCTCTATCCTGAGAAGGTATATCCATAGGCCAAATATCATATTAGATTGAGATTTTTATTGTAAACTGAATAATCTATGAATTTCTTAATTAGAGGAAAAAAAAATGTAAAAATGTGCCTCGGGACAATAAAGCCCCTAGAAGGGCAATTCAGCAAGTGTGGAGTCATCCAAGATATGACGTTTGAAAAGAAACCTCACTCTAGGGGCGCCGGGGTGGCTCAGTCGTTAAGCGTCTGCCTTCGGCCCAGGGCGTGATCCCGGAGTCCTGGGATCGAGCCCCAAATCAGGCTTCTCCACTGGGAGCTTGCTTCTTCCTCTCCCACTCCCCCTGCTTGTGTTCCCTCTCTCGCTGGCTGTCTCTCTCTCCATCAAATAAATAAAATAAAAAATCTTAAAAAAAAAAAAAAAGAAATCTCACTCTAGGAATTTTCCCTGAGCCCCCTGGGATATGAGGAAGACAGAAATTTCTAAATGTATTTGTAATAATGTTCAGAGAAGAGGAGTGAGGTGCAGCCACCGACGCACAGTCATCTAAGAGCAGGGCACAGGGCAGCCATTTTAGGTGCCCTTTTAAGGGACC
>NW_024425119.1:31512299-31531319 GCF_017311325.1 Ursus maritimus
CCAAACGGAAAAAAAAAAAAAAAAAAAAAAAAAAAAAAAATCTCTGGAAGGACAAGCTGGTAACTCAGGCTATCTAGGACTGCCACAGACAAAACCATGCTGAAAAGGAACTCATGCTACAATTCTGTAGAACACATAAGGGAAGAGTCTACTGTGACCAATCCCCAGTAGGTAACAGGAGACAACGACAAACAGCAGAATCACAGCAGCCAAAAGTTTAGACTGTAAAACTCATTTAGAAGCACAACAAACAAACCAGGCATGATTAAATGATTTCAAAGAGCTATCTAAAATATGATAAAATAAAACACTATAAAATATTCAGATTTGAAAAAGAATCAAATATAACTTCTTAAAAAAAAATACTGTCACAGGAAAAAATCCTTCAACAGATGTGCTAACCAGCAGATGAGACCACAGTGAAGAAAGTGAGAGAACTGCATGAGTGATCTGAGCAAATTCCCCAGGACAAGGCGCTGGGAAAGAGAGGAAATTAGACAGAGGGCAGCATGTGATGGCCAACGTGCATCTCGTGAGAATTCCAGAAGGACAGAGAATTTGGGGGGGACGATATTTAAAGCATTTTTTCACAACTCATGAAAAATAATTCAGAAAGAACAATGATCCTTTAGCAAAGGAAATAAAGTTAAATTCACATCGAGGCCCAACTTGTGACTGTAAAACACTAAAGACGAAGACAAGGGCGTAAGCATCCAAAGAAAGCAAAGACTACTCAGAAAGGAGAAGTAGCCTGGTGGTGGACTGCTTGGCATACTCCACTCTCACTTCCAAAGTACTGAGAGAAAAGGACTGTGAATCTAGACTCTATGTTCAGCTGACTATCCTGAGTGATGGAAAAACAACTAAAATTTCAGACAAAGCTTGGGAGAGTCTAATTCTACTAATTCTCTTGCAGAAAAAGCTTCTAAAGGATACAGAAGAGAAAGAAGAAATATGAATAAAAAAACTGGTGTGCATGTGAATAAATATAAACAAGCTGTGAACTGATGAGAAGACAGTTGGTTAGAATGGTGGGAGAAATGCTATATTGAGAAGACACAAGCCCTGTAAACAGACGGACACAGACGGCTGAAATATTTATGAAACAAATACTAACAAGAAAGCTGGCAAAACTACACAGTAAGGAACACAATGGATTTTAAGGCAAAGACAGTTATCAACGATCAATGATATATATACATAATAAAAGGTTCATTTCACCAAAAAAATCTAATAGCTCTAATCTTGTAAACACTTGATTCAATATACTTCGAGCTACGTCAGGCAGCACCGCATGAACACCGTGCTATGGAAGGCAACACCTTCAAAATCATGAAGGTAGAATTAAACATTCACTCTCAGAAACTGCTAGGTGACTACTACTACTACTAAATACTGATCTGTCCCTTTTGGTAATGCAGTGTGAATCCACGGGGACACAGATTGGTTAATTAATGCATTCCGTCCACAAATATTTACTCCATGACTCCCAGGCTCCAGGCTCCGCTCTAGACTGGACTGTCATAGTTCTCAACACTAAGGGGCTCTCATGGAACTTGCATTCTCCATGGGCACAAATAAAACGGATAGATGTACAAAGATGTTTATGTTACATGTTAAATACAGACATATTATAAATCCTAAAAAGAAAAATAAAGCAGAGTGAGTAGGACACAGAGTCGGGTGGGGGCAGTTGGCTGTGTTCATGGGGCTTTCAGGTAAGGGCTCCAGGCTACAGTGAGGACACAGGAGAAGGAAGCGAGCACTCCCAGCAGGTATCGGAAGGGAGAACTTTCCACACAAGTGTCAACGCCCAGGATGGAAGCCTGCTGGGTGGCTGCGAGAACAGAAACTGCCCAGGAAGGAGCAGGAAGACGGCCCTGGGAGGCCAGGTTAGAGGTGAGCAGGACTTTGTAGGGTGTGGTTTCCTTCAAAGTGACGTGATGTGGGAAGCCATCACAGAATCCTGAGCAGACGATCGGTGTGACGCGGCTTCCAGTTTTAAAGTGTTACTGCGGGAGGGCGCAGGGGCCAGGGCTGAAGCAGGGGGACAGGTTCGGATGCCTCCGTTGTAATCCCGGGAGAGAAACCGCGGCAGGGAAGCTGCACAGTCACTAGAAGGGGGTGTGAAGAGGTGGGATTCTGTCCATGGGGAGGAAGGCCCACAGCATAAATGATGAGTCTTTACGAGCAGCAGCAGCCACCACTTATACTCTTTCTTGAGGGTTCCTAATACTTCTGGTTCGTTTTTCTTTTCAAAGAGTCCTTAATTCCCACAGGCTATCGATCTGAAACAACTATATTTAAAAACGGATCTATTGTAATGTGCTTTAAAAAATAGCTCTGAAGTTGTAAACACTGCTCAGAGCTCTCCTTAAAAAAAAAAAAAAGTTCTGCATAAGTAAACTGTTCATTAAGAGACAAAGGGAAGTGAAGAGGGTTGAGGGTGGGGTGGCACCTCTCAGTAACTCGGGCACGAAGGAAACCCAGATCCGAGTGGGCAAGGCAGAGTCAAGGTCTTAGACAAATGACAGAGAAAGAGGAGTTTAACGGGCCTTTCTCCATTCTTGCTTGCTGAATGGAAGAAGAAGGAAGGATGGCTATTTTCAAAACACGCGCAGAGAGCAGAAAGCTGTGGGCATGATTTGCCTAGTTTCAGGGTAACTGGATGAACCAACAAGAAACAATGAATGGCTGGTGTCTTCAGCAAACCCCTTCCTCACCAACAGCAGCTTCCCAGCAATGTTTCCAGCCGTCTTTCTGATACCGAGTGCTGTCTGAGAAAGCTTCTCCTGGCAAAGTCATAGCTAGAGCAGAACAGATTATTCAGAATCACAGACCAATTCACGTGTAAGTGTGTGACAGTCTCACAAAGCTCTCGAGAATGATTTCACAAGTTAAACATTCAGAAAAAAACTGACTAGTTCATATTTCAGAGTTGACTCCTTGATCTTGCCTAGAACCTCTGAAGCTGAAAAATCAGACCAAAAGCTTTCAATCCACTTGAAAAAGGAATGAAGGATATGTCAGAACCAAACCTTTGCCCAACAAACTGTAAGGTCCTGTTAAGGGGCATGTCTAAGTGACTCTAGGTGCCTGATGAATACCCTTTCCCAGGTTAAAATCGTATTCTGTCCCTTTCTCCTAAATGCTGCTGGAGACATTTTCCCCTAGGCTCTCATTAGAAGCTGCCCAGGATGCTGACTGCATTTACAATCACCTGCAAATTATAAAAGTTCCACAAAAAGGCATGTTCTCAGTTGTGATAAAATCTAATCCAAGACAGACCTAGGTGCTATGTAAATGAAACGCCAATGAAAAGATATAACTGCTTCAAGCAAACTTCCTTATAGTTAGAGACTCAGGGGGAAAAAAAAAAACAACTTAAGGTTCTCTAGATACATACAAAAAGTTAATATTTTAATATTTGAGAATTCCCCAAAGTGCTTAAATTATATATAGGAAACATAATTTAACCATTATAAGTTTTATCATGTAGTAATAAAATCAAGATGTTTGGAAATATTTTTTAGAAGTTAAAACTGGAGACAGCCCAGATGTCCTTCAATGGGTGAATGGTTAAACAGTGGGACATCCGATACTATGAGATACTAGTCAGCAATAAAAAGAAACAAACTATTGACATATCAACATGAATCTCCAGAATTATGCTGAGAAAAACGCCAATCTCCAAAGGTTATCTACTGTAGAATTCCATTTATTAAGCATTCCTGAAATGACAAAATTACTGAAATGGAAAACATCTTAGTGGTTGTCAGGGGTTAAGGAAAGGGGTGGAGTGGTTTGGGGGAAGTGGAATGGGAGAAGGAGACTGGTTGTAACACAGCCATATCAGGGATCCTCGTGGTGATGGAAATGTGTCTAGACTGTGCTGGTGGATACACAATGTGATACTGTAGTACGGTTATGCAAGACGTTCTCATCGAAACTGAGCAAAGAGTACACGGGATCTCTATTATTTCTTAAAATTGCATATAAATCTAGAATTATTTAAAAACAAAAAAATTAATTAAAAAAAAGTAAAGGGTAGCTAGAAGACTTGGTAAGCGTATCAGCTTGGCTCCTTGTTCACTTTCAAAGATGAACTGATAAAACTTTTCAGAATTTGACTTTTAATACCAGTACCAGGAGAATCTTGCAGTGGCTAATGGTGTCACCAAATGCTGCCTGCTAAAAACAGAACTATTTTACCCTTTGAAAATAGCTAGAAAATTATAATTTTGTATGTTAGGAGTAATTCATAGAAGTCAAGCAATCTTGAAATTCAATTATCTATTGATGCATAATATACATAATAAAAAGTCATTTAAAATATGTAAATCAATGAGTTTTCAGAATGCATAGATAGACCCATGTAACCACCACCACTACAAATAAAATATTATATATTTCCGTAACTCCAAAAAATTCCTTATTGCCCTCATCAATAACTGATCTCCTTTTGGTCACTAGCAATTAGTTATGCTTTTCTAGAATTTCACATAAAGACAACTTTACAGTATATATTCCTTTGTTTCTAGATTCTTCTGTTCAGCATGTTTCTGAAATTGTTTCAGGCTAGTGGACATATCAGTCATTTATTTCGTTCATTTTTGGGTGGTATTTAACTGTATGCTAATTTGTTTATTCACTATTGAAGTAGCATTTGGAGTTTTCAGTTTTGTCTATTGGAAATAAGGCTGCTACTAACAAAAGCATATAAATCTTTGTTAGATGCCTGTTTTATTTCTCCTGAGCAAATATGTACTAAATTGCTGGGTTGTACAGAAAATGCACAAGAAGTTTTATAAGAAACTTCAAAACTGATTTCTAAATTGTACCAATTTGCATTCCCAACATCATGCTTCACAACCTCACTAACACAGCATTTGTCAGTGTTTTTCATTTTAGCTATTCTAGTGGGTATGCTGTGGCACATCCCTGTGATTTTTTATTTGCATCTCTCTGATGACTAATGATGTTGAACATCTTTTATGTGCTTAATTGCCATCTCTACATTGTGTTTTATTAAGTGCCTGTTCAAATCCTTTGGCCTGTTTCTTTTTTGGGGGCCAGGGGTAGGGAATAAGTTGTTGCCTCATTTATTGTTAAGTTGTAAAAATTCTTTATTCATAAAATTCTTTGTTAGATGTATGTAGTGCAAATACATATATCTTCTGGTCTGCAAATATTTACTTCTACTCTGAAGGCTTTTCGTTCTCTTACGGTGTTTTTCAAAGAGTAGATGATTTTAATTTTGATGAACTCCAATATATCCATTTTTTTCTTTTATTGTTTATGCTTTTTGAGTCCTACCTAAAACTGGTTTGCCCTACCCTGAAGTCACAAAGATTTCCTTCTATGTTTTCTTAGAGTTTTCTGATTTTAGCTTTTACATTTAGGTCTATGATCTATTTTAAGTTATCTTTTATTTATAGAGATAAGGATTGTGGTCCATTCCCCTTCATGTAGACAGCCAATTGTTCTAGCACTGTTTGTGGAAAAGAATTTACTTTCCTCATTATATTAACTTTGCATTTTTGTTAAAAATCAATTGGCCCTATCTGTATGTATCTATTTGTGGACTCTATTCTGTTTCATTACGTATATGTCCATTCTACCAATACCACATTGTCTTGATTACTGTAACTTTAT
This sequence comes from Ursus maritimus, assembly GCF_017311325.1. Lineage (NCBI taxonomy): Eukaryota > Metazoa > Chordata > Mammalia > Carnivora > Ursidae > Ursus > Ursus maritimus. The sequence continues at coordinate 31,517,955 of NW_024425119.1, forward strand.
AGAAATTGTTTAAGTCAAATCTTCCTTGTTTTTCTTTTTAAAAAACGTTTTGGCCACTCCAGCTCTTTTGCATTTCTATATAAGCCTTTTCCTAAAAAGATTTATTTATTTATTTGAGAGACAGAGAGCATGAACAAGCACAGGAAGAGGGGCAGAGGGAGAGAATCTCAAGCAGACTCCCTGCTGAGCTTGGAGCCCAACACAGGGTAGATCTCATGACCCCTGAGATCATGACCTGAGCTGAAATCAAGAGTTGGACGCTTAACTGACTGAGCCATCCAGGTACCCCAAGCATTTCCTTATAAATCTTAGAACCAGATTGACTTTTTTTTTTTTTTTTTTTACAGAATAACTTATTAGGATTTTGACTGGGATTATCTGAATATATAGATCAATTTGGGGAAAACTGACATCTTAACAGTATTGAGTATTCTAATTCATTAGTTTGGTATATCTCTCTATTTAGTTATATTTTCAATTTCATTCACAGGAATATTTTAGTGTTTAGTATAGTGATCTTGATATTTCTTGTTAAATTTGTCTTTAAGAATTTATAGGTATTGATGTTATAAGTAGCTTTGTCATTTGCTAATTGTTAAATAATAGAAATAAAATTATTCTCGTTCATTGATCTTTTTTGAGACCTTGCTAACTGCACTTAATGTTATCTGAAAATAGAGGACATCTTTCTTTCCAACCTGTAGGCCTTTTCTTGTCTTATTACACTGGCTAGCTTCTCCAGTAAAATACTGCATTGAAGTGGAAGAGTGGGCATTCTTACCTTATTCATAGTCTTAGAGGGAAAATATTTAGCTTTTCACCATTAAGTATGATGTTAGGTATAGGCTTTTCCACAGATGTCTTTTATCAGGTTGAAGAAGTTTCCTTCCAGTACTAACCTTTCAAGAGTTTTTATATTAAATGGACGTTGAATTTTGTCAAAAATGGTTTCTGCATCTACTGAGATGATCATATGGCTTTTCTTCTTTATTCTATTAATATAATGAGTTATAGCAATTGACTTTAAATGTTAAATCATACTTGCATTCTTTATATTGCTGGATTTGAGAGTTTCTGTCTGAATATATGAAGAACAGTGGGATGTCAGTTTATAATTTTTCTTTCCTATAGCTTTTGTATGGTTTTGGTACTAAGGTGGTACTAATCTTATGAACTGGGAAGTTCCCCTCTCTGCTATTTTCTGAAAAGGTTTATATAGGATTGGCATTACTTCTTTCTTAAACATGTGGTGTCATTCACCAATGAAGCCACCTGGGTCTCTGGGGTTTGCTTTGTGGGGAGGGAGGTTTTTAATTTAAATTTTCGTTTTAAAAATAGATACAGGTAATTTAGGTTTTCTATTTTTTGTGTGTCAGTTTTAGAAAATTTGTGTCTTCAAAGATTTTGTCCATCACATCTAAGTCCTCTCTTTTAATTCTAATAATGGTAAACCATGTCTTCTCTTTTTTTCCCCTTAATATGTCTAGGTGTAACTTAACTCTGTTCATCTCTTTAAAAAAAAGTTTTTGCATTTCCATTTCTATTTTATTGCTTTCTACTTTGAATACTTCTTTTCTTTGCTTACTTTGGGTTTTATTTGCTCTTCATTTTCTAGATTCATAAATGGAAGTTTAGATCACTGATTTATGGCCTTCCTTATTTTCTAATATACTTATATTAAACTATATATTTGCCCTGAGCATTACTTTCACTCTCAGCTAAGTTTCAACATTTTTGATATACTTTCATTTTCATTGGGTTCAAAATATTTCCTAATTCACCCTGTAATTTCTTCTTGGCACCATTGGTTGCTTGGAAGTATGCTATTTAATTTCTAAATATTTGGGAATTTTTGTGCAAGTTTTTAGAAATTGTTTCTAAGTTAATTTTATTGTGGTCAGACAATGCATTTTGTATGAATTCAATTATTTAACTTTTGTTGAGACTTTTTGTAGATCTTAGTAATGTTCCATGTTCATTTTAAAAGAATATGTATTCTGCAGAGAGTACTGTTCAAGTCTTCTGTGTCTTTACATTTTTGTCTGTTTGTTCTTCAGCTAGTGAAAGAGTAGTGAAAAACTCTCCAAAGATAATTGTGGACTTAGGTTTTGCTTTATTATTTTGAAGCTCTGCTATTAGAGAAATAGACATTTATGACTTCCTGACTTCTTGATGAACTGGCCCCTTCAGTATTATGATTTGTCCTTCTTTATCTCTGATAATATTCCTTATTCTTCAGTCTTCTTTACCTAATATTAACAAAACCACTCCAGCTTTCATATGATTCACGTTTTTCATCGTATGTCTGTTTCCATCTTTTTAATTCTAGCCCATACGTGTCTTTATAATTAAATTGTTTTCTCCTAACCCGATGGCAAATAAGTTTTGCTTTTTATAAATCCACTTGGACAATTTCTGCTTTTTATTTGGAGTTTCTAGATGATTTACATTTAATGTAATTTATCAGTATAGTGGTTTAAATCTACCATCTGTTTCTTTTACATTTATTCCATCTGACATTTGTTATTTTTTTTTAAGATTTCTGTTGCCTTAACTGCATATATTTTCACGTTCCATTTTATCTCTTCTACTTGTTTCTTAGCTATCATTTTTTTGTTTTGATTTTTAGTCATAGATGTAGGCCAGCATTTATTTTGATATAACATTAAAACTTTCTTTTATTACAGATATGTTCAAGTATATTAAAAAGACAACCCATACCCTTAACAAATCTTCAACAACTATAAAAACATGGCCATTTCTGTTCCATCTAAACTCTCACTAACTCTCATCTCTCCTAAATGGTTTTGATGCAAATTCCAAATATATTATGTCATCAGTAACTATTTCAGTATATACCTCCGCAAGAACTTTTTAAAAATATAAAAGCAATTATTTCCTCTAAGAAATTAACAATAGAAATTAATAATTAACAATGCTCTACTTTCTTCAGAACATTAAATAGTGAATAATTGTTCAGATTTTCCTGGTTGTATTTTTTAAGGATTTTTTCACAGTTTGTTTGAATTAATATTCAAATAAGATCATTCTTTGCCAATTGTTTGGTTTTGTTCGGGGGGGGAAGTGAGGTTGAAAAAGAGTCAGGGAAATTTTAAAACAATGCTATTGCCACTACCTATTCCTAAGCCAAGTTTTACTTAAATTTTAAAATATGTAAAAATATTCAATTTGCTAGATTAATTAAGCAGAGCTCCTATACTACTTTCATTTTAAAATTGGAGTCCCCACCTTTTTTTAAGTAGGCTCCACAGCCAGCGTGTAGCCCAATGTGGGGCTTGAACTCATGACCCTGAGATCAAGACCTGAGCCGAGATCAAGAGTGGGATGCTTAACTGACTGAACCACCCAGGCACTCCATGGAGTTTCCATTTTATATTGAAGAACGTCACTCTTGGAAAGTATCTGAACCCTACAATGCCACATCTCCATGTTTTGAAAGCTTCAATTTGGACAATTTCCAACATGAGCAGTTTCCTATTGCTTCATCAATATTATTTTGTCAAATTCTTTAAAGTCCTATCTTCCAAGAGGAGGAAAAGTGTACATGAACATTTTCTTAAATTCTGTCTGCACTGTGTTATTTATTATGACAAGAGTTAAATTAACTTTAATTGGAAGACTAGGCATGAGACTTTAAAAAAATCAATCACCATTTTGATGTAGTTAATACTATTGGAATTTTAATTCCATTATTTTATCTCCCAAGGAAAAGAGCTACAGATGTAAATAGCAATTGATAGTTTATAAGGAATTAGCTTATCAAAGACATTTAATGAATTATTCATAATTTCCTCATCGTAGTTTTTGTAACTAGCCTAAACTTTTTACAAATGGAGGAAAAAGTGGAAACATCTATTCAAGAAAAACACAAGAATGCTTGAGCTGAATTTTTTTATGTCAAAAAACATACTGATTCACTAAAGAAATTAAATCAGAATTCTGATAGTATTAATATTTATAATTGTATAACATTTAATGATAATGTACTGATGAAATTTTGTACAAACTTAACAATGCATTTGTAGGAAAATGAACTCTTTTATCCTTAAATACTAGCATGCTTAAGAAAGGAACTTTTACCGAAGATCACTAGGAGAAGAAAGGGAAGAAGAAAGGGGGGGGGGTAAACAGAAGGGGGAATGAACCATGAGAGACTATGGACTCTGGGAAACAAACTGAGGGCTTCAGAGGGGAGGGGGGTGGGGGAATGGGATAAGCTGGTGATGGGTAGAAAGGAGGGCACGTATTGCATGGTGCACTGGGTGTTATACGCAAGTAATGAATCATGAAACTTTACATCAAAAACTAGGGATGTACTGTATGGTGACTAACATAATAAAAAAAAAAGAAAGGAACTTTTAATTTAATTTTTAATTTTACCTTTGCCAATTAGATATGCAATTCCAGTCAATTTATACAGTTAGTTAGGAAGATATAACAGATTGGGGAAATAAGATTTATAATCGGATGGGTTTTCTATTTAGTCAATGTAAAAATTCTTTCCACATAATTTTCATTTTACTTCCTTAATGATCATGGATGGCAAGCAAATGCTATTACTTCTATTTTAAAAATCAGCAAGCTGAAGTTCAGAGAGGTAAACTACATGACTCAAGGTGATAATCTGGTCAGTTAGTGAGTCCAGACACATATCAAAGTCTTCTGACTCTTTGTTATACAAAAGAGCTAAGCTGCACATTGATTTTTAGACCTTCTGAAAGAAACTTCCTTCAAACCATACACCCAACTATAAGTCAGAAATATAAAAAGAGGAAACAGAATAAGGCAGAAAAAACTGTGAACTATGCTGGGTATGGTGATGGTGTGGCCTTTATTGTTCACTACTGCCATTTCCACTACAAGTTTCTCAAAAATGTAAGGCCTTCTCCAATGACACAGAATCATCCAGAAGAATAAAACTGAGAGATTCTTAATTGAAAAGTATCTTAATATATGCTAGCTACAATGACATAACTTCTTATATTTCTAGTCTGGGAAAAATAACTAACCATATTTTAGCTAAGTTATATCACAGCCCACCATTCTAGAAAAAAGAGCCAATGCCAAATAATTGTAGCATTAAAACTGCAGAAGTAAAATAATCTGTTAATGTTTATGTTTCAGAATCACTTACTGATATGAAAACATGGATTTCTATTCTCCCTTCAGTTCTGAGCCTATTTTTTGTAAAAGAAATTCAATTTGATGTTCAAGTCTTATTCAATTAGCTATACTACAGACCCTACAGTGTTTGTAAAATCCTAACTGTAACATTTAAATCCATGAGGCATATAATGTATCTTAGACTGATACTGAACTGAGGTCTGAATCGGTTTCACTAGAATTTCTGTACTTCTTTTTAATTTTTGTGAACTAGGTGTTTGTTTCTGGGTCCATGCTTTATTGTCATACTTCCCAGAATATGTACTGATGTGCTACAAAATAGAATAGCATATTTTCTAGGAGTAGAAGTTTTTCTGGGGGATGGGGTGAGACGGTGGAGTAAGAGGATTCTAAGCTAACCTTGTCCCATGGACACACTGAAATAACAGCTATGTCTATGCATCCAACTCTGAAAATGACCTAAAACTGCTAGGAAAAAACCTTCCATAATTAATTGTAGAGAGGAGCCCAGCAGAGACATGGTTAAGAACCAACCCCCCAGCAGGACTAACCACAAAGAGGAGGGACACCACAAGCCCAGAGAAGCAGACCCCACACCAGGCACCCTTGACACTGGGGACACATACTGATAAGACAAGTCCCCATAACACCTGGCTTTGAAAACCAACAAGCCTTAACTTCAGGAGCTTTAAAATCAGCAGGGCATAACTCTGGGAGAGTGAAAGTAAACTGAATCTCCACCCTTAAAGAGGCAGCATAATAAGTAACTTGGCCTCGATGTAGCATAGAAGTAGTAGTTTGGAAAGTGGCTAGGGGACATGTGAAGGAGATTTATTCACTAATCTTAGAAAGTGTATTGGAGGAGCAGGGATCTTCAGATTTGTCTGGAGACAAAAGTGCTGGTAGGTGCCATTTCTCACCCCCTGCTCTGGCCTAGATAACCAGGCACCTGTAGAAGGCAGTGCTAACACTCTCCATCATACCTTGCTAAACGATGTGTCCCAACTGCACATTCCCCTGCAAGTGTGCCACATTCAACCCACCCACTTTGGCAAGCATCCCTCCAAAGTGACTCCTGCCTCACCACAGATTGCAGGAAGCCTTGGCAGGGACTGGCATCATGCCAAAGTAACTCCTACCCTAGCGATGTGGGAGATAACCTCACACACCAGTGCACTGTCATTTCTAGCAGCCCAACCTCTTAGCAGGCTTCCCAAGGGAGCAAGACCTGCCCTACAGTGCATCTCCAACTATGGCAGAGAGAATCACTGCACACAGTAAGCCTGATTGCCAGCCCTGCCCATCAACGAGCCCCTGGCAGCCTCAGACAAGCCTCCCAACAGCACAGAGACCAAACCTGCTCAGGGTGCCCACTGTAGGCAAAAGAGGTCATTGCAGCCAACTGGGCTGAAAGGAATCACAGCTCAGCCAAAAGAGGACAGCCCATGTAGCCCACACAGGGGATACCTCTGGAGCATGTGGGGTTCTGGTAACTAGGGGGAATGTGCTACAGGGCACCAAAGGAACTCTCTGACACAAGGCCAGTGCTTTCAAGACCAAGAGAGGTAGCTGAGCTATCTAATATATAAAAACAAAAACAGAGACATAGACAAAGGAATATGAGGAGACAAAGGAATATGTTCCAAATGAAAAAAACAGAAAACATTACAGTAAAAGAGCTAAATGAAGCAGAAATAAGCAATATACGTGATAAAGAATTCAAAGTAATAGTCATAAAGATACTCACTTGAGAAAAGAGTGAATGATCTCAGTGAGAACTTCAGCAAAGAGATAGAAAAATATAACAAAAGAAATAGCCAGACCTGAATAATTCAGTAACTGAATAACGGGAGGGAGACAACAGCAGATTACAGAATGTAGAAGAACAAACTGGCAATCTGGAAGACAGGGTGATGGAAAGCAACAAAGTTGGACATCAAAAAGAAAAAAGAATAATAAAAACTGAATTCAGTGACATCAAGTGTAATAACATTCACATTATAGGGATTGCAGAAGAACAGAGATGATGGGGCAAAAAACTTATTTGAAGAAGTAATAGCAGAAATCCTCCCTAATCTCAGTAAGGAAACAGACATCCAAATACAGGAGACACAGAGAACACCTAACAAGGTGAATCTATGGAGGTCCACAACAAGACACATAATAATTAAAATGACAGAGTAATGGCAAAGAGAGAATTTTATAAGCAACAAGGAAAAAGAAAATAATTACATACAAGGGAAACCCCATAAAGGCTATCAGCTGATTTTTCAAGCAGAGATTTTGCAGGCAAGAAGAGTCGTACATGATATATTCAAAGTACTCAAAGGAGGGGTGGCGGAGACAAACTACACCAAGAATATTCCACCTGTCAGGGTTATCACTCAGAATAGAAGGACAGCTAAAAAGCTCCCCAAACAAAAGTGAGAAGAGTTCATTACCACTAAACCAGCGTTACGAGAAACACAAAAGGGAATTCCTTAAGTGGAAAGAAAGGGCCATAATGAGAAGAACATTACAAAAAGAAAAAATTTCACATAAAAGCCAACATATTAGAAGTACTAGATTAATCACTTACAAAGCTAGCATGGAGGTTCAAACACAAAAGTAGTAAAATCAATACATCTATAAAAATTACTCAAAGGATACACAAATCAGAAAGATGTAAAATATAACATCATATATGTAAAACATGCATGGGTGAATAAACATTTAGTATTTTTAGAATGTGTTAGAACTTAAGTGTCCATCAACTTAATTTGGACTGCTATACATATCAGATGTTACTTATGAACCCAGTGGTAAGAACAAATCAAAAACCTTTAACAGTTACAGAAAAAATAAAGAGAAAGGAATGTAAGCATAGCATTAAAGAAAGCTATCAAACTACAAGGGAAGAGACCAAGAAGAAGAAAGGAACAGAGAACCACAATCAACTGGAAAACAATTAAAGTCACAGTAAATGTATACCTATCAATAATTACTTTAAATATAAGTGGACCAAATGATCAAATCAAAAGACAGAGGATGACTGAATGGATAAAAGACAAGACCCATCTATATGCTGCCTACCTAAGACTCACCTCAGACCTAAAGAGACACAGACTGAAAGCGAAGGGATGGAAAAACATATACCATGCAAATGGAAGTAAAAAAGGAAGCCAGGGTACCAATACTTGTATCAGACAAAACAGACTTTAAATCAAACACTGTAGCAAGAGACAGAGGGCACTACATAATGATAAAAGGATCAATCCAGTAAGAGGATATAACAATTATAAATATCTATGCACCCAAAATTGGGGTACCTAAATACATAAAGCAAATATTAACAGACATAAAGGGAAAAATTTACAGTAGAATAATAATAGTAGGGAATTTTAACACCTCACTTATACCAATGGATAGATCATGCAGACAGAAAATCAAGAAAACAGTGGCTTTAAACAACACATTAGATGAGATGGACCTAACAGATACATACAGAACATTCCATACAAGTGCAGCAGGATACACACTTTTTCAAGTACACATGGGATATTCTATAGGATAGACCACATGTTAGGCATTAAAACAAGTGTTAATACATTAAAGAAGACTGAAATCATATCAATCATCTTTTCTGACTACAATGATATGAATCTAGAAATGAGTTAACAAAAAATGTGGAAAAACACAAAAACATGAAGGCTAAACAACATGCTACTCAACAATGAGTGTGTCAAACAAAGGGGAAATAAAAAAATTCACAGAGACAAATAAAAATAAAAACACAATGGTCAAAAAATCCTTGGGACAGAACAATAGCAACTTTATGAGGGAGGTTTATGGGGATACAGTGCTACCTAAAAAAATGAGAAAATCCCTCCAAAACAGCCTAACCTTACACCTAAAGGAGCTAGAAAAAGAACAAATCCCAAAGCTAGATGAAGGAGGGAAATAATAAAAGATTAGAGCAGACATAAACAAGATAGAGTAAAAGAACGATAGAAAAGATAAATGAAAACAAGAGCTGGTTTTTGAAAAGATAAAATTGATAAACCTTTAGCCAGACTCATTAAGAAAAAAAGAAGATGCAAATAAAGTTAGAAATGAAAGAGGAGAAAAAACTGACATCACAGAAATACAAAAGATTATAAGAGAATATTATGAGAAAATATATACCAACAAATTGGGCACACTAGAAGAAATGGATTAATTGCTAGAAACATACAATCTTCCAAAACTGAATCAGGAAGAAATAGAAAATCTGAACAGACTTACGATAACTAGTAATGAAACCAAATCAGTAATCAAAAAACTCACAACAAACAAAAGGCCAGAACCAGATGACTTCACAAGTGTATTCTCCCCAAACGTTTAAAGAACAGTTAATACCTATTCCCAAACTATTCTGAAAAATAGAAGCGGGAGGAAAACTTCCAAATTCTTTGAGCAGACAAAAACACTATAAGCAATGAAAACTACAGGCCACTATATCTGATGAACACAGAAGCAAAAATCCCCAATAAATATTAGCAAATGGAATTGAACAATACATTAAAAGAATTATTCACCATAATCAGGTGGGATTTATTCTGAGGATGCACAGATGGTACAATATTCACAAATAAAGCAATGTGATACATCATATTAATAAGAGGGAGGATAAAAACCATATGATCATCTCAATAGATGCAGAAAAAGCATTTGAAAAAATACAATGTTCATTAATGGTAAAAACTTTTGATGATGTGGATTTAGAGGCAACATAGATTATAAAGACCATATATGAAAGACTCACAGCTAAGATCATACTTAATGGTGAAGAACTGAAAGCTTTTCCTCTAAGATCAAGAATAAGACAGTGATGTCCACACTCACCGCTTTTATTCAATACAGTACTGGAAGTGCTAGCTGAAGCAATCAGGGGAAAAAGAAAAGGCATCCGAATTGGTCAAGGATAAGTAAAATTGCCATTTTTGCAGAAGACATGATAATATATATAGAAAACCCTGAAGACTCCACCAAAAAAACCTATAAGAACTGATAAATAAATGCAGAAAAGTTGCAGGGTACAAAAGTAATATACTAAAATCTGTTGATTTTCTACACTAATAACAAAGTAGCAGAAAGAGAAATTAAGAAAACAATTCCATTTACAATTACACACAAAAAGAATAAAATACCTAGAAATAAATTTAACTAAGGAGGTGAAAGACCTATACTCTGCAAATGGTAAGACGCTGATGAAAGAAATAGCAGATGACTCAAACAAAGGGGAAAATATTCCTTTCTCATGGATTGGAAGTGTCTCATTAAAATGTTTATATCACCCAAAGCAATCTACAGACTCAATGCTACTATATGCTACTCAATATGCTACTCAATATGCTACAAAGCTATAGTAATCAAAGCAGCATGGTACTGGCATGAAAACAGACACATGAAACAGGGTAAGAGAGCCCAGAAACAGACCCACACCTATATGGTCAATTAATCTGCTATAATGGATTCAAGAATATATAATGGGCAAAAGACATTCTTTTCAATAAATTATGTTGAAAAAACTGGGCAGCTAAATGCAAAACAATGAAACTGGACCACTTTCTCACACCATATACAACAAACAAACAAACAAACACCTCAAAAGGGATTAAAGACCTAAATGTGAGACCTGAAACCATAAAAGTCCTAGGAGACAGCACAGGCAGTAATCTCTTGGACATCATCTTTAGCAGCCAATTAATGGATATGTCTTCTCATGCAAGGGAAACAAAATATGGGAATATGCCAAAATAAAAACCTTTTGCACAGCAAAGGACACATCCACAAAACCTTTAAAAGGCAACCTAGTGAATGGGAGAAGTTATTTGGATATGATATGTCTGATAAGGAGTTAATACCCAAAATCTATAAAAGAACTTCTACAACTCAACACCAAAAAACCCCCAAACAGTTTGATTAAAAAATGGGCAGAGGACTGAATAGACATTTTTTCCAAAAAAGACATACAGATGGCCAATGGGCACATGAAAAGATGCTCAATGTCACTGACCATCAGGAAAATGCAAGTCAAAACCACAATGAGAGATCACTTCACACCAGTTAGAATGGCTAGAATCAAAAAGACAAGAAATAAGTGTTGGCGAGGATATGGAGAAAAGGGAACACTCACACAGTACTGGGGGGAATGTAAATTGGTGCAGCCACCGTGGAAAACAGTTATCAAAGTTCCTCAAAAAATTAAAAATAGAAATACCATGTTAAAAAAAAAAAAGAAATACCATGTGAAACAGTAATTCTACTACTGGGTATGTACCCAAAGAAAACAAAAACACGAATTCGAAAATACGCACCTCTATGTTTACTGAAACATCATTTACAATGGCCAATATATGGCAACAACCCAAGTGTCCATTGACAGATGAACGGATAAAGAAGATGTGCTCTCTGTGTATGTGTGTCTGCCCAGAAATATTACTCAGCCATAAATAATATGAGTTTTGCCATCTGTGACAATGTGGATGGACTTAGAAGGTATAATGCTAAGTGAAATAAGTCAGATAGACTAATACCATAAGATTTCATTAATATGTGGAATCTAAGAAACAAAACAAACTAATGCTTACAAACCCCAAACTCCAAACATTTAAATACAGAGAACAAACTGGTGGTTGCAAGAGGGGAGGTGGGTGGAATGCATGGGTGAAGTAGATGAAGGCAATTAAGAGGTACGAACATCCAGTTGCGATAAAGTAAGTCACAGAGGTGAAGAGTACAGCACAGGAAACATAGTCAATAATCCTGGCGGAACATCGTATGGTAACAGATGGTGACTAACTGTGGTGAGCACTGAGTAATGTAGAAAATTGTCAGATCAATATGTTGTGCACCTGAAAATAATAGAATTGGATGTTAATTATACTTCAGTTAAAAAAAAGTCTTCCTTTTCCCATGTAAAATATGAAGGATGAAATGAGAGGTAATGGTGATGGGGCTGCCCAGGAAAAAAAAAAGATAATAAAAACAATTATAATATTAAACTGACCATGGTTGTATTTAGAATACAAAGAAAAATTCATACAAATTTTTAAAAATACTACATTAAAACAAACAAACAAAACCTGCTCTTTCATGGGTCTCTCTGGGCTAAACGGACAGAACTTCTACCCATTCGCCTCTATTCTACTTAGCTCTGGGGGATAAATTGGTGAAAAGCAACATTCTACTGAATTCAAAGAATTCTGAGTATTACTATATTTAAGAGTTTGAAAGACATTAATAAAAGTGCTTAGAGGATCAGGTGCTTTGAACTTGTTTTATAACGAATGCACTAGGGACGCCTGATCATTTATTTTATCCGTTGCGAACATAGTTCTATTTCAATATGGTTTGGCCCATTTCCAATTCCAGAATGCCAAGACCCACAAACACCTTGAGGGAAAAAAAATGTAATAAAAGAATATGTAGGTAGTGAGTGACTTTATCCTTCTTGTTTTAAAACAGCTGCACACACAGACCATCTCATTCAATCTCTAATCTGTAAAAGAGTTCCTTGTATTTGGGAAAACACAAACTTCCTTGAACATCTCAGGAGTACTCAGAACAAATTCAGAAGGGCTAGAGAGTCGCTTTTTAAAGAATCATACCCCTTACAACCAGTGAATTGTGTGTTGCTTATACTGGGGGTGGTGTCTGTGTGTGGGGGCAGGATGAGGAGGCTGCCCGCTGAGGCAGGTCAGAGGTAAAGCCACGGGATGGTCAGCTCCGTCCCTCCTCCTGTTGAGGAGGGGCTCTGCCAGCTTTTGACTGTGGATCATCTGCCCCACAGATATGTAACACCCAATCATTTATATTCTATTAGCTCCTCACTTAATGCAGGAAACAAGGTCTTGCCTGAAATGAAGATGCTGTACTATAGGACATGAAATGTTTCTAGAAGCCAATTGAGGAAAGTAACTGATGACTGCCCAGGGGTTTCATCACACAAAGACACAGCACTTTGCATGCACATTCATAAAGGAATGATCTCTACACAGTAGATAATAATATTTAAGGCTATGTAGACTATGTTTTTTTGAATTTTAAAATTTTTTTATAATAATTTTTATTATGTTAATCACCATACAGTACATCCCTAGTTTTTGATGTAGTGTTCTAAGATTCATTACTAGTGCATAACACCCAGTGCACCATGCAATATGTGCCCTCCTTAATACCCATCACCAGCCTATCCCA
>NW_024425119.1:31531753-31554968 GCF_017311325.1 Ursus maritimus
TTCATTCTTCCCTTTCTTCTCCTACTGATCTTCCTAGTTCTTATGATCCAGGGATGAGAGAAATCATATGATAATTGTCTTTCTCTGCTGGACTTATTTCACTTAGCATTATCTCCTCCAGTGCCATCCATGTTGCAGCAAATGTTGAGAACTTGTTCTTTCTGATAGCTGAGTAATATTCCATTGTATATATGGACCACAACTTCTTAATCCAGTCATCTGTTGAAGGGCATCTCGGCTCCTTCCACGATTTAGCTATTGTGGACAATGCTGCTATGAACATTGGGGTGCATATGGCCCTTCTCTTCACTACGTCTGTATCTTTGGGGTAAATACCCAGTAGTGCAATTGCTGGATCATAGGGTAGTTCAATTTTTAACTTTCTAAGGGACCTCCACACTGTTTTCCAAAGTGGCTGTACCAAGTTGCATTCCCACGAACAGTGTAAGAGGGATACCCTTTGTCCACATCCTCTTCAACATTTGTTTCCTGCTGTGTCAATTTTTGCCATTCTAACTGGCGTAAGGTGGTATCTCAATGTGGTTTTGATTTGAATTTCCCTGATGGCTAATGATTTTGAACATTTTTTTCATGTGTCTGTTAGCCATTTGTATGTCTTCATTGGAAAAGTGTCTGTTCATATCTTCTGCCCATTTTTTGATTTGTTTATTTGTTTCTTGTGTATTGAGTTTGAGAAGTTCTTTGTAGATCTTGGATACCAGTCTTTTATCTGTAGTGTCATTTGCAAATATCTTCTCCCATTCCGTGGGCTGCCTCTTAGTTTTTTGACTGTTTCCCTGGTTGTGCAGGAGCTTTTTATCTGGATGAAGTCCCACAAGTTCATTTTTTCTTTTGTTTCTCTTGCCTTCAGAGATGTGTCATGAAAAAAGTTGCTGTGGCTGATATCAAAGAGGTTGCAGCCTATGTTTTCCTCTAGGATTTTGATGCTTTCAAGTCTCACATCGAGGTCTTTCATCCATTTGGAGTTTATCTTTGTGTATGGTGTGAGAGAGTGGTCAAGTTTCATTCTTCTGCATATAGCTGTCCAATTTTCCCAGCACCATTTAAGCCTAGTCGTTAAGCGCCTGCCTTCGCCCAGGGCGTGATCCCCGAGTCCGGGATCGAGCCCCAAATCAGGGCTCCACTGGGAGCTTGCTTCTTCCTCTCCCACTCCCCTGCTTGTGTTCTCTCTCGCTGGCTGTCTCTCTCTCCATCAAATAAATAAAATAAAAATCTTAAAAAAAAAAAAAGAAATCTCACTCTAGGAATTTTCCTGAGCCCCTGGGATATGAGGAAGACAGAAATTTCTAAATGTATTTTTGTAATAATGTTCAGAGAAGAGGAGTGAGGTGCAGCCACCGACGCACAGTCATCTAAGAGCAGGGCACAGGGCAGCCATTTTAGGTGCTCCTTTTAAGGACCAGCCTTGTAGTCCGGTGACAGCCTTGCAGTACTCTAACGGAAGCAAATGCAAAAAAAAAAAAAAAAAATTGGAAGGACAAGCTGGTACCCAGTTATCTAGGACTGCCACAGACAAAACCATGCTGAAAAGGAACTCATGCTACAATTCTGTAGAACACATAAGGGAAGAGTCTACTGTGACCAATCCTCAGTAGGTAACAGGAGACAACGACAAACAGCAGAATCACAGCAGCTAAAAGTTTAGGACTGTAAAACTCATTTGAAGCACACAAATAAAAACAAACCTCATAGGCATGATTAAATGATTTCAAAGAGCTATCTAAAATATGATAAAAATAAAACACTATAAAATATTCAGATTTGAAAAAGAATCAAATATAACTTAAAAAAAAAATACTGTCACAGGAAAAATCCTTCAACAGATGTGCTAACCAGCAGATGAGACCACAGTGAAGAAAGTGAGAGAACTGGGTATGAGTGATCTGAGCAAATTCCCCAGGACAAGGCGCCTGGGAAAGAGAGGAAATTAGACAGGGCAGCATGTGATGGCCAACGTGGCATCTCGTGAGAATTCCAGAAGGACAGAGTAGAATTTGGGGGACGATATTAAAGATTTTTCACAACTCATGAAAATAATTCAGAAAGAACAATGATCCTTTAGCAAAGGAAATAAAGTTAAATCTACACGAGGCCCAACTTGTGACTGTAAAACACTAAAGACGAAGACAAGGGCGTAAGCATCCAAAGAAAGCAAAGACTACTCTCAGAAAGTGAGAAGTAGCCTGGTGGTGGACTGCTTGCTACTCCACTCTCATACTTCCAAAGTACTGAGAGAAAAGGACTGTGAATCTAGACTCTATGTTCAGCTGACTATCCCGAGTGATGGAAAAACAACTAAAATTTCAGACAAAGCTTGGGAGAGTCTAATTCTACTAATTCTCTTGGCAGAAAAGCTTCTAAAGGATACAGAAGAGAAAGAAGAAATATGAATAAAAAACTGGTGTGCATGTGGAATAAATATAAAACAAGCTGTGAACTGATGAGAAGACAGTTGGTTGTGGGACAATGGTGGGAGAAATGCTATATTGAGAAGACACAAGCCCTGTAAACAGACGGACACAGACGGCTGAAATATTTATGAAACAAATACTAACAAGAAAGCTGGCAAACTACACAGTAAGGAACACAATGGATTTTAAGGCAAAGACAGTTATCAATCTATCAATGATATATATACATAATAAAAGGTTCATTTCTATACTCAAAAATCTAATAGCTCTAATCTTGTAAACACTTGATTCAATATACTGAAGCACAGCCAGGCAGCACCGCATGAACACTGCGGCTATGGAAGGCAACACCTTCAAAATCATGAAGGTAGAATTAAACATTCACTCTCAGAAACTGCTAGGTGATCACTACTACTACTAAATACTGATCTGTCCCTTTTGGTAATGCAGTGAATCCACGGGACACAGATTGGTTAATTAATGCATTCGGCCCACAAATATTTACTTCCATGACTTGGTGGCTCCAGGTGGCTCCGCCTAGACTGACTGTCATAGTTCTCAACACTCATGGGGCTCTCATGGAACTTGCATTCTCCATGGGCACAAATAAAACTGATAGATGTACAAAGATGTTTATGTTACATGTTAAATACAGACATATTATAAATCCTAAAAAGAAAAATAAAGCAGAGTGAGTAGGACATACAGAGTCGGGTGGGGGCAGTTGGCTGTGTTCATGGGCTTTCAGGTAAGGGCTCCAGGCTACAGTGAGGACACACAGGAGAAGGAAGCGAGCACTCCCCAGCAGGTAATGGAAGGGAGAACTTTCCACACAAGTGTCAACGCCTGTGATGGAAGCCTGCTGGGTGGCTGCGAGAACAGAAACTGCCCAGGAAGGAGCAGGAAGACGGCCCTGGAGGCCAGGTTGGGGAGGTGAGCAGGACTTTGTGTGGGTGTGGTTTCCTTCAAAGTGACGGATGTGGGAAGCCATCACAGAATCCTGAGCAGACGATCGGTGTGGACGCTGCTTCAGTTTTAAAGTGTTACTGCGGAGGGCGTGAGCTGTGGGCTGAAGCAGGGGGACAGGTTCGGATGCCTCCGTTGTAATCCCGGGAGAGAACCGCGTGGCAGGGAAGCTGCACAGTCACTAGAAGGGTGTGAAGAGGTGGATTCCTGTCCAGTGGGGAGGAAGGCCCACAGCATAAATGATGAGTCTCACGAGCAGCAGCAGCCACCACTTATACTCTTTTCTGAGGGTTCTTAATACTTCTGGTCTGCTTTTCTTTCAAAGAGTCCTTAATTCCCACAGGCTACTCCATCTAAACAACTATATTTAAAAAAACGGATCTATTGTAATGTGCTTTTAGAAAAATAGGCTCTAGAAGTTGTAAACACTGCCTGGTGAGCCTCCTTAAAAAAAAAAAAAGTTCTGCATAAGTAAACTGTTCATTAAGAGACAAAGGGAAGTGAAGAGGGTTGAGGGTGGTGGTACCTTCAGTAACTCGGGCAATGGCAAACTTATCCGAAAGTGGGCAAGGCAGAGTCAAGGTCTTAGACAAAATGACAGAGAAAGAGGAGTTTAACGGGCCTTTCTCCATTCTTGCTTGCTGAATGGAAGAAGAAGGAAGGATGGCTATTTTCAAAACACGCAGAGAGCAGAAAGCTGGGGTATGATTTGCCTAGTTTCAGGGTAACTGGATGAACCAACAAGAAACAATGAATGGCTGGTGTTCAGCAAACCCCTTCACCAACAGCAGCTTCCCAGCAATGAGCCCAGTCATCTTCTGATACCGAGTGCTGTCTGAGAAAGCTCCTAAAAGTCACAGCTAGAGCAGAACAGATTATTCAGAATCACAGACCAATTCACGTGTAAGTGTGTGAGCAGTCTCAATAAAAAGCTCTCGAGAATGATTTCACAAGTTAAACATTCAGAAAAACTGAGAGACTAGTCTGTTAGTTTCAGAGTTGACTCCTTGATCTTGCCTAGAACCTCTGAAGCTGAAAAATCAGACCAAAAGCTTCAATCCACTTGAAAAGGAATGAAGGATATGTCAGAACCAAACCTTTGCCCAACAAACTGTAAGGTCCTGTTAAGGGCATGTCTAAGTGACTCTCTAGGTGCCTGATGAATACCCTTTCCCAGGTTAAAATCGTATTCTGTCCCTTTCTCCCAAATGCTGCTGGAGACATTTTCCCCTAGGGCTCTCATTAGAAGCTGCCCAGGATTGCTGACTCGCATTACAATCACCTGCAAATTATAAAAGTTCCACAAAAAGGCATGTTCTCAGTTGTGATAAAATCTAATCCAAGACAGACCTAGGTGCTATGTAAATGAAACGCCAATGAAAAAGATATAACTGCTTTACAAACTCTTTATAGTTAGACTCAGGGGAAAAACAACTTAAGGTTCTCTAGATACATACAAAAAGTTAATATTTTAATATTTGAGAATTCTCCTCAAAGTGCTTAAATTATATATAGGAAACATAATTTAACCATTATAAGTTTTATCATGTAGTAATAAAAATCAAGATGTTTGGAAATATTTTTAGAAGTTAAAACTGAGACAGCCCAGATGTCCTTCAATGGGTGAATGGTTAAACAGTGGGACATCCATACTATGAGATACTAGTCAGCAAATAAAAGAAACAAACTATTGACATATCAACATGAATCTCCAGAATTATGCTGAGAAAAACGCCTAATCTCCAAAGGTTATCTATCAGAATTCCATTTATTAAGCATTCCTGAAATGACAAAATTACTGAAATGGAAAACATCTTAGTGGTTGTCAGGGGTTAAGGAAAGGGGTGGGAGTGGTTTGGGGAAGTGGAATGGGGAGAAGGGAGACTGGTTGTAACACAGCCATATCAGGGATCCTCGTGGTGATGGAAATGTGTCTAGACTGTGCTGGTGGATACACAATGTGATACTGTAGTACGGGTGTTATGCAAGACGTTCACGAAACTGAGCAAAGAGTACACGGATCTCTATTATTTCTAAAATTGCATATAAATCTAGAATTATTTAAAAACAAAAATTAATTAAAAAGTAAAGGGTAGCTAGGAAGACTTGGTAAGCGTATCAGCTTGGCTCCTTGTTCACTCTCAAAGATGAACTGATAAAACTTTTCAGAATTTGACTTTTAATACCAGTACCAGGAGAATCTTGCAGTGGCTAATGGTGTCACCAATGTCTGCTAAAAACAGAACTATTTTACTCCTTTGAAAATAGCTAGAAAAATTATAATTTTGTATGTTAGAGTAATTCATAGAAGTCAAGCAATCTTGAAATTCAATTATCTATTGATGCATAATATACATAATAAAAAGTCATTTAAAATATGTAAATCAATGAGTTTTCAGAATGCATAGATAGACCCATGTAATCACCACCACTACAAATAAAATATTATATATTTCCGCACCCAAAAATTCCTTATTGCCCTCATCAATAACTGATCTCCTTTTGGTCACTAGCAATTAGTTATGCTTTTCTCTAGAATTTCACATAAAGACAACTTTACAGTATATATTCCTTTGTTTCTAGATTCTTCTGTTCAGCATGTTTCTGAAATTGTTTCAGGCTAGTGGACATATCAGTTTATTTATTTCCTGTTCATTTTTGCGGTATTTAACTGTATGCTAATTTGTTTATTCACTATTGAAGTAGCATTTGAGTTTTCAGTTTTGTCTATTGAAATAAGGGCTGCTACTAACAAAAGCATATAAATCTTTGTTAGATGCCTGTTTTATTTCTCCTGAGCAAATATGTACTAAATTGCTGGGTTGTACAGAAAATGCACAAGAAGTTTTTATAAGAAACTTCAAAACTGATTTCTAAATTGTACCAATTTGTATCTCTAACATCATGCTTCACAACCTCACTAACACAGCATTTGTCAGTGTTTTTCATTTTAGCTTATTCTAGTGGGTATGCTGTGGCACATCCCCTCGTGATTTTTTATTTGCATCTCTCTGATGACTAATGATGTTGAACATCTTTTATGTGAAGCTTAATTGCCATCTCTACATTGTGTTTTATTAAGTGCCTGTTCAAACTTTGGCCTGTTTCTTTTGGGGGCCAGGGGTAGGGAAAAGTTGTTGCCTCATTTATTGTTAAGTTGTAAAAATTCTTTATTCATAAAATTCTTGTTAGATATTATGTAGTGCAAATACATATATCTTCTGGTCTGCAAATATTTACTTCTACCTGAAGGCTTTTCGCTCTCTTACGGTGTTTTTCAAAGAGTAGATGATTTTAATTTTGATGAACTCCAATATATCCATTTTTTTCTTTTAATAGTTTATGCTTTTGAGTCCTACTCTAAACTGGTTTGGTTCCTACTCCTGAAGTCACAAAAAGATTTCCTTCTATGTTTTCTTTAGAGTTTTTCTGATTTTAGCTTTTACATTTAGGTCTATGATCTATTTTAAGTTATCTTTTTTATTTATAGAGATAAGGATTGTGGTCCATTCCCTTCATGTAGACAGCCAATTGTTCTAGCACTGCTTGTGGAAAAGAATTTACTTCTTCCTCATTATATTAACTTTGCATTTTTGTTAAAAAAATCAATTGGCCCTATCTGTATGTATCTATTTGTGGACTCTATTCTGTTTCATTACGTATATGTCCATTCTACCAATACCACATTGTCTTGATTACTGTAACTTTATAGAAATTGCTTGCTTTCAAATCTTCCTTGTTTTTCTTTTTTAAAAAACGTTTTGGCCACTCCAGCTCTTTTGCATTTATATAAGCCTTTTCCTAAAAAGGATTTATTTATTTATTTGAGAGACAGAGAGCATGAACAAGCACAGGAAGAGGGGCAGTGAGGGAGAGAATCTCAAGCAGACTTCTGCTGAGCTTGGAGCCCAACATTAGGGTAGATCTCATGACCCCTGAGATCATGACCTGAGCTGAAATCAAGAGTTGGACGCTTAACTGACTGAGCCATCCAGGTACCTCAAGCATTTCTTATAAATCTTAGAACCAGATTGACTTTTTTTTTTTTTTTTTTTTTTTTTACAGAATAACTTATTAGGATTTTTGACTGGGATTAGTCTTGGGAATATAGATCAATTTGGGGAAAACTGACATCTTAACAGTATTGAGTATTCTAATTCAATAGTTTGGTATATCTCTATTTAGTTATATTTTCAATTTCATTCACAGGAATATTTTAGTGTTTTTAGTATAGTGATCTTGATATTTCTTGTTAAATTTGTCTTTAAGAATTTATAGGTATTGATGTTATAAGTAGCTTTTATTATTACACCGTTAAATAACAGAAATAAAATTATTCTCGTTTCATTGATCTTCGGAGACCTTGCTAACTGCACTTAATGTTATCTGAAAATAGAGGACATCTTCTTTCTTTCCAACCTGTAGGCCTTCTTTTCTTTGTCTTATTACACTGGCTAGCTTCTCCAGTAAAATACTGCATTGAAGTGAAGAGTGGCATTCTTACCTTATTCATAGTCTTAGAGGGAAAATATTTAGCTTTTCACCATTAAGCATGATGTTAGGTATAGGCTTTTCCACAGATGTCTTTTATCAGGTTGAAGAAGTTTCCTTCAGTACTAACCTTTCAAGAGTTTTTATATTAAATGGACGCTTGAATTTTGTCAAAATGGTTTCTGCATCTACTGAGATGATCATATGGCTTTTCTTCTTTATTCTATTAATATAATGAGTTATAGCAATTGACTTTAAATGTTAAATCATACTTGCATTCTTTTATATTGCTGATTTGAGAGTTTCTGTCTGAATACATGAAGAACAGTGGGATGTCAGTTTATAATTTTTCTTTCCTATAGCTTTTGTATGGTTTTGGTACTAAGGTGGTACTAATCTTATGAACTGGGAAGTTCCTCTCTCTGCTATTTTCTGAAAAGGTTTTATATAGGATTGGCATTACTTCTTTCTTAAACATGTGGTGTCATTCACCAATGAAGCCACCTGGGTCTCTGGGGTTTGCTTTTGTGGGGAGGGAGGTTTTTAATTTAAATTTTCGTTTTAAAATAGATACAGGTAAATTCTTTAGGGTTTCTATTTTTGTGTGTCGTTTTAGAAAAATTTGTGTCTTCAAAGATTTTGTCCATCACATCTAAGTCCTCTTCTTTTTAATTCTAATAATGGTAAAACCATGTCTTCTTTTTTCCCCTTTAATATGTCTAGGTGTAACTTAACTCTGTTCATCTCTTTAAAAGTTTTTGCATTTCCATTTCTATTTTTTATTGCTTTCACTTTGAATACTTTTCTTGTTTACTTTGGGTTTTATTTGCTCTTCATTTTCTAGATTCATAAATGGAAGTTTAGATCACTGATTTATGGCCTCCTTATTTTCTAATATACTTATATTAAACTATATATTTGCCCTGAGCATTACTTTACTCTCAGCTAAGTTTCAACATTTTTGATATACTTCTTTCATTTTCATTGGGTTCAAAATATTTCCTAATCTTCACCCTGTAATTTCTTCTTGGCACCATTGGTTGCTTAAGTATGCCATTTAATTCTAAATATTTGGGAATTTTTGTGCAAGTTTTTAGAAATTGTTTCTAAGTTAATTTTTATTGTGGTCAGACAATGCATTTTGTATGAATTCAATTATTTAACTTTTGTTGAGACTTTTGTAGATCTTAGTAATGTTCCATGTTCATTTTAAAAGAATATGTATTCTTGCAGAGAGTACTGTTCAAGTCTTCTGTGTCTTTACATTTTTGTCTGTTTGTTCTTCAGCTAGTGAAAGAGCAGTGAAAACTCTCTCCAAAGATAATTGTGGGACTTAGGTTTTGCTTTATTATTTTGAAGCTCTGCTATTAGAGAAATAGACATTTATGACTTCCGACTTCTTGATGAACTCCCCTTCAGTATTATGATTTGTCCTTCTTATCTCTCTGATAATATTCCTTATTCTTCAGTCTTCTTTACCTAATATTAACAAAACCACTCCAGCTTCTCATATGATTCACGTTTATCGTATGTCTGTTTCATCTTTTAATTCTAGCCCATACGTGTCTTTATAATTAAATTGTTTTCTCCTAACCCGATGGCAAATAAGTTTTGCTTTTATAAATCCACTTGGACAATTTCTGCTTTTTATTTGGAGTTTCTAGATGATTTACATTTAATGTAATTTATCAGTATAGTGGTTTAAATCTACCATCTGTTTTTACATTTATTCCATCTGACATTTGTTATTTTTTTAAGATTTCTGCTGCCTTAACTGCATATATTTTCACGTTCCATTTTATCTCTTCTACTTGTTTCTAGCTATCATTTTTTTGTTTTGATTTTTAGTCATAGATGTAGGCCAGCATTTATTTTGATATAACATTAAAACTTTCTTTATTGGAGCAGATATGTTCACATATTAAAAAGACAACCCATACCCTTAACAAATCTTCAACAACTATAAAAACATGGCCATTTCTGTTCCATCTAAACTTCCTCACTAACTCTCATCTCTCCTAAATGGTTTTGATGCAAATTCCAAATATATTATGTCATCAGTAACTATTTCAGTATATACCTCCAAGCAAGAACTCTTTTAAAAATATAAAAGCAATTATTTCCCTCTAAGAAATTAACAATAGAAAATTAATAATTAATAATGCTCTACTTTCTTCAGAACATTAAATAGTGAATAATTGTTCAGATTTTCCTGGTTGTATTTTTTAAGGATTTTTTTTCTACAGTTTGTTTGAATTAATATTCAAATAAGATCATTCTTTACAATTGTTTGGTTTTGCTTGGGGGAAGGAGGTTGAAAAAAAGAGTCAGGGAAATTTTAAAACAATGCTATTGCTAATTACCTATTCCTGCAAGCCAAGTTTTACTTAAATTTTAAAATATGTAAAAATATTCAATTTGCTAGATTAATTAAGCAGAGCCCTATACTACTTTCATTTTAAAATTGGAGTCCCCACCTTTAAGTAGGCTCCACAGCCGTGTAGCCCAATGTGGGGCTTGAACTCATGACCCTGAGATCAAGACTGAGCCGAGATCAAGAGTGGGATGCTTAACTGACTGAACCACCCAGGCACTCCATGGAGTTTCCATTTTATATTGAAGAACGCCACTTTGGAAAGTATCTGAACCCTACAATGCCACATCTCCATGTTTTGCTTCAATTTGGACAATTTTAACATGAGCAGTTTCCTATTGCTCTTCACTAATATTATTTGTCAAATTCTTTTTAAAGTCCTATCTTCCAAGAGGAGGAAAAGTGTAATATGAACATTTTCTTAAATTCTGTCTGCAATTGTGTTATTTACATGACAAGAGTTAAAATTAACTTTAATTGGAAGACTAGGCATGAGACTTTAAAAATCAATCACCATTTTGATGTAGGTTAATACTATTGGAATTTTAATTCCATTATTTTATCTCCTAAGGAAAAAAAAGAGCTGGCAGATGTAAATAGCAATTGATAGTTTATAAGGAATTAGCTTATCAAAGACATTTAATGAATTATTCATAATTTCCTCATCGT
This sequence comes from Ursus maritimus, assembly GCF_017311325.1. Classification (NCBI taxonomy): domain Eukaryota; kingdom Metazoa; phylum Chordata; class Mammalia; order Carnivora; family Ursidae; genus Ursus; species Ursus maritimus. The sequence continues at coordinate 31,542,686 of NW_024425119.1, forward strand.
GAAGTTTTTGTAACTAGCCTAAACTTTTACAAATGGAGGAAAAAAGTGGAAACATCTATTCAAGAAAAACACAAGAATGCTTGAGCTGAATTTTTTATGCGTCAAAAACATACTGGATTCACTAAAGAAATTAAATCAGAATTCTGATAGTATTAATATTTATAATTGTATAACATTTAATGATAATGTACTGATGAAATTTCAGGGGGCCAAACTTAACAATGCATTTGTAGGAAAATGAACTCTTTATCCTTAAATACTAGCATGCTTAAGAAAGGAACTTTGCACCAAGATCACTAGGGAGAAGAAAGGGAAGAAGAAAGGGGGGGTAAACAGAAGGGGGAATGTAGAACCATGAGAGACTCATGGACTCTGGGAAACAAACTGAGGGCTTCAGAGGAGGGGTGGGGGGAATGGGATAAGCTGGTGATGGGTAGAAAGGAGGGCACGTATTGCATGGTGCACTGGCGTTATACGCAAGTAATGAATCAAGTGAAACTTTACATCAAAAACTAGGATGTACTGTATGGTGACTAACATAATAAAAAAAAAAAAAAAAAGAAAGGAACTTTTAATTTAATTTTTAATTTTACCTTGCCAATTAGATATGCACCTAGCCACCGAGATACAGTTAGTTAGGAAGATATAAACAGATTGGGGGAAATAAGATTTATAATCGGATGGGTTTTCTATTTAGCTAATGTAAAAATTCTTTTCCACATAATTTTCTATTTTACTTCCTTAATGATCATGGATGGCAAGCAAATGCTATTACTTCTATTTTAAAATCAGCAAGCTGAAGTTCAGAGAGGTAAACTACATGACTCAAGGTGATAATCTGGTCAGTTAGTGAGTCCAGACACATATCAAAGTCTTCTGACTCTTTTGTTATACAAAAGAGCTAAGCTGCACATTGATTTTTAGACCTTCTGAAAGAAACTTCCTTCAAAACCATACACCCAACTATAAGTCAGAAATATAAAAAGAAAGGAAACAGAATAAGGCAGAAAACTGTGAACTATGCTGGCATGGTGATGGTGTGGCCTCTTATTGTTCACTACTGCCATTTCCATCACAAGTTTCTCAAAAATGTAAGGCCTTCTCTCCAATGACAGAATCATCCAGAAGAATAAAACTGAGAGATTCTTAATTGAAAAGTATCTAATATATGCTAGCTACAATGACATAACTCTTATATTTCTAGTCTGGGAAAAATAACTAACCATATTTTAGCTAAGTTATATCACAGCCCACCATTCTAGAAAAGAGCCAATGCTAAATAATTGTAGCATTAAAACTGCAGAAGTAAATAATCTTGTTAATGTTTATGTTTCAGAATCACTTACTGATATGAAAACATGGATTTCTATTCTCCCCTTCAGTTCTGAGCCTATTTTTTGTAAAAGAAATTCAATTTGATGTTCAAGTCTTATTCAATTAGGCTATACTACAGGACCCTACAGTGTTTGTAAAATCCTAACTGTAACATTTAAATCCATGAGGCATATAATGTATCTTAGACTGATACTCGAACTGAGGTCTGAATCGGTTTCACTTAGAATTTCTACTTCTTTTTAATTTTTGTGAACTAGGTGTTTGTTTCTGGGTCCATGCTTTATTGTCATACTTCCCAGAATATGTACTGATGTGCTACAAAATATAACAGCATATTTTCTAGGGAGTAGAAGTTTTTCTGGGGATAAAGAGACGGTGGAGTAAAGAGGATTCTAGAGCTAACCTTGTCCCATGGACACACACTGGAAACAGCTATGTCTATGCATCCAACTCTGAAAATGACCTAAAACTGCTAGGAAAACCTTCCATAATTAATTAGAGAGGAGCCCAGCAGAGACATGGTTAAGAACCAACCCCCAGCAGGACTAACCACAAAGAGGAGGGACACCACACAAGCCCAGAGAAGAGACCCCACACCAGGCACCCTTGACACTGGGGACACATACTGATAAGACAAGTCCCCATAACACCTGGCTTTGAAAACCAACAAGCCTTAACTTCAGGAGCTTTAAAATCAGCAGGGCATAACTCTGGGAGAGTGAAAGTAAACTGAATCTCCCCTGAATTTTTAAAGAGGCAGCATAATAAGTAACTTGGCCTCGATGTAGCATATAATAGAAGTAGTAGTTTGGAAAGTATAGGGACATGTGAAGGAGATTTATTCACTAATCTTAGAAAGTGTATTGAGGAGCAGGGATCTTCAGGATTTGTCTGGAGACAAAAGTGCTGGTAGGTGCCATTTCTCACTCCCTGCTCTGGCCTAGATAACCAGGCACCTGTAGAAGGCAGTGCTAACACTCTCCATCATACCTTGCTAAACGATGTGTCCCAACCGCACATTCCCCGCAAGCGTGTGCCACATTCAATCCACCCACTTTGGCAAGCATCCTCCAAAGTGACTCCTGCCTCACCACAGATTGCAGTGGAAGCCTTGGCAGGGACTGGCATCATGCCAAAGTAACTCCTACCCTAGCGCCGTGGGAGATAACCTCACACACCAGTGCACTGTCATTTCTAGTAGCCCAACCTCTTAGCAGGCTTCCCAAGGGAGCAAGACCTGCCCTGGCCAGTGCATCTCCAACTATGGCAGAGAGAATCACTGCACACAGTAAAGCCTGATTGCCAGCCCTGCCCATCAACGAGCCCCCTGGCAGCCTCAGACAAGCTCTCCCAACAGCACAGAGACCAAACTCTGCTCAGGGTGCCCACTGTAGGCAAAAGAGGTCATTGCAGCCAACTGCTGAAAGGAATCACAGCTCAGCTAAAAGAGGACAGCCCATGTAGCCCACACAGGGGATACCTCTGAGCATGTGGGGTTCTGGTAACTAGGGGAATGTGCTACAGGGCACCAAAGGAACTCTCTGACACAAGGCCAGTGCTTTCAAGACTCAAGAGAGGTAGCTGAGCTATCTAATATATAAAAACAAAACAGAGACATAGATGAAAAGAATAAGGAGGGAGACAAAGGAATATGTTCCCAAATGAAAAACAGAAAACATTACAGTAAAGAGCTAAATGAAGCAGAAAGCAAGCAATATACGTGATAAAGAATTCAAAGTAATAGTCATAAAGATACCACTTGAGAAAAGAGTGAATGATCTCATGAGAACTTCAGCAAAGAGATAGAAAAATATAACAAAAAAGAAATAGCCAGACCTGAATAATTCAGTAACTGAATAACGTAGAGACAACAGCAGATTACAGAATGGGAAGAAACAAACTGGGCAATCTGGAAGACAGGGTGATGGAAAGCAACAAAGTTGGACATCAAAAGAAAAAGAATAATAAAACTGAATTCAGTGACATCAAGTGTAATAACATTCACATTATAGGGATTGCAGAAGAACAGAGATGATGGGGCAAAAAACTTATTTGAAGAAGTAATAGCAGAAATCCTCCCTAACTTCAGTAAGGAAACAGACATCCAAATACAGGAGACACAGAGAACACCTAACAAGGTGAATCTATGGAGGTCCACAACAAGACATAATAATTAAAATGACAGAGTAATGGCAAGAGAGAATTTTAGGCAAGCAAACAAGGAAAAGAAAATAATTACATACAAGGGAAACCCCATAAAGGCTATCAGCTGATTTTAAGCAGAGATTTTGCAGGCAAGAAGAGTCGTACATGATATATTCAAAGTACTCAAAGGAGGGGCATGGAGACAAACTACACCAAGAATATTCCACCTGTCAGGTTATCACTCAGTGAATAGTTGACAGCTTAAAAAGCTCCTAAACAAAAGTGAGAAGAGTTCATTACCACTACTAAACCAGCTGCTACGAGAAACACAAAAAGGGAATCTTTATGGGAAAGAAAGGGCCATAATGAGAAGAACATTACAAAAAGAAAAATTTCACATAAAAGCCAACATATTAGAAGTACTAGGATTAATCACTTACAAAGCTAGCATGGAGGTTCAAACACAAAAGTAGTAAAATCAATACATCTATAAAAATTACCAAAGTTGATACACAAATCAGAAAGATGTAAAATATAACATCATATATGTAAAACATGCATGGGTGAATAAACATTTAGTATTTTTAGAATGTTAGAACTTAAGTGTCCATCAACTTAATTTGGACTGCTATACATATCAGATGTTACTTATGAACCCAGTGGTAAGAACAAATCAAAAAACCTTTAACACAGTTACAGAAAAAATAAAGAGAAAGGGAATGTAAGCATAGCATTAAAGAGCTTATCAAACTACAAGGGAAGAGACCAAGAAGAAGAAAGGAACAGATGGAACCACAATCAACTGGAAAACAATTAAAGTCACAGTAAATGTATACCTATCAATAAATTACTTTAAATATAAAGTGACCAAAATGGATCAAATCAAAAGACAGGAGGATGCACTTGAATGGATAAAAAGACAAGACCCATCTATAGAGCAAGCTGCCTACCTAAGACTCACCTCAGACCTAGTAGACACAGACTGAAAAAAAGCGAAGGGATGGAAAAACACATACCATGCAAATGGAAGTAAAAAGGAAGCCAGGGAAAAGGCTTTCAAATACTTGTATCAACAGACAAAAACAGACTTTAAATCAAACACTGTAGCAAGAGACAGAGGGCACTACATATCGATAAAAGGATCAATCCAGTAAGAGGATATAACAATTATAACATCTATTGCACCCAAAATTAAAATTCTAAATACATAAAGCAAATATTAATAGATTATAAAGGGAAAAATTTATAGTAGAATAATAATAGTAGGGAATTTTAACACCTCACTTATACCAATGGATAGATCATGCAGACAGAAAATCAAGAAAACAGTGGCTTTAAAAACAACACATTAGATGAGATGGACCTAACAGATACATACAGAACATTCCATACAAGTGCAGCAGGATACACACTTTTTCAAGTACACATGGGATATTCTATAGATAGACCATTATGTTAGGCACAGTGTTAATACATTAAAGAAGACTGAAATCATATCAATCATCTTTTTCTGACTACAATGATATGGGAATTTTAGAAATGAGTTACAACAAAAATGTGGAAAACACAAAAACATGAAGGCTAAACAACATGCTACCTAACAAATGAGTGTGTCAAACAAAGGGGAAATAAAAATTCACAGAGACAAATAAAATAAAACACAATGGTCAAAAAATCCTTGGGACAGAACAATAGCAACTTTATGAGGGAGGTTTATGGGGGATACAGTGCTACTCTAAAATGAGAAAATCCCCTCCAAAACAGCCTAACCTTTACACCTAAAGGAGCTAGAAAAAGAACAAATCCCAAAGCTAGATGAAGGAGGGAAATAATAAAAGATTAGAGCAGACATAAACAAGATAGAGTAAAAGAACGATAGAAAAGATAAATGAAACAAGAGCTGGTTTTTGAAAAGATAAAATTGATAAACCTTTAGCCAGACTCATTAAGAAAAAGAAGATGCAAATATGTTAGAAAATGAAAGAGGAGAAAACTGACATCACAGAAATACAAAAGATTATGGGAGAATATTATGAGAAAATATATACCAACAAATTGGGCACACTAGAAGAAATGGATTAATTGCTAGAAACATACAATCTTCCCCCAAAACTGAATCAGGAAGAAATAGAAAATCTGAACAGACTTACGATAACTAGTAATGAAACCAAATCAGTAATCAAAACTCACAACAAACAAAAAAGGCCAGAACCAGATGACTTCACAAGTGTATTCTCCCAAACGTTTAAAGAACAGTTAATACCTATTCCCAAACTATTCTGAAAAATAGAAGTGGAGGAAACTTCCAAATTCTCCTTTGCTGGTGACAAAAACACTATAAGCAATGAAAACTACAGGCCACTATATCTGATGAACACAGAAGCAAAAATCCCCAATAAATATTAGCAAATGGAATTGAACAATACATTAAAAGAATTATTCACCATAATCAGGTGGGATTTATTCGAGGATGCACAGATGGTACAATATTCACAAATAAAGCAATGTGATACATCATATTAATAAGAGGGAGGATAAAACCATATGATCATCTCAATAGATGCAGAAAAAGCATTTGAAAAAATACAATGTTCATTAATGGTAAAAACTTTGATGATGTGGATTTAGAGGCAACATAGATTATAAAGACCATATATGAAAGACTCACAGCTAAGATCATACTTAATGGTGAAGAACTGAAAAGCTTTTCCTCTAAGATCAAGAATAAGACAGTGATGTCCACACTCACCGCTTTATTCAATACAGTACTGGAAGTGCTAGCTGAAGCAATCAGGGGAAAAGAAAAGGCATCCAATTGGTCAAGGATAAGTAAAATCTGCCATTTTTGCAGAAGACATGATAATATATATAGAAAACCCTGAAGACTCCACCAAAAAACCTATAAGAACTGATAAATAAATGCAGAAAAGTTGCAGGGTACAAAAGTAATATACTAAAATCTGCTGGATTTTCTACACTAATAACAAAGTAGCAGAAAGAGAAATTAAGAAAACAATTCCATTTACAATTACACACAAAAAGAATAAAATACCTAGAAATAAATTTAACTAAGGAGGTGAAAGACCTATACTCTGCAAATGGTAAGACGCTGATGAAAGAAATAGCAGATGACTCAAACAAAGGGGAAAATATTCCTTTCTCAAGAGGTGGATTCTGGAAGTGTCTCATTAAATGTTTATATCACCCAAAGAATCAGCAGACTAATTGCTACTATATGCATCATATGCTACTCAATATGCTACAAAGCTTATAGTAATCAAAGCAGCATGGTAACTGGCATGAAAACAGACACATGAAACAGGGTAAGAGAGCCAGAAAGCAGACCCACACCTATATGGTCAATTAATTGCCTATAATTGATTTCAAGAACTTATAATGAACCAAACAAGACATTCTTTTTCAATAAATTATGTTGAAAAACTGGGCAGCTAAGTGCAAAACAATGAAACTGACCACTTTCTCACACCATATACAACAAACAAACAAAGCAACACCTCAAAAGGACTTAAGATCTAAATGTGAGACTCTGTAACGCAAAGTCCTAGGAGACAGCAACGAAAGAGAAGTGGAATTTGGACAACACCTTAGACAACCAATTAATGGATATGTCTTCTCATGCAAGGGAAACAAAATATGGGAATATTACAAAATAAAACCTTATATTACTACAAAGGACACATCCATCAAACCTTTAAAAGGCAACCTAGTGAATGGGAGAAGTTATTTTGGATATGATATGTCTGATAAGGAGTTAATACCCAAAATCTATAAAGAACTTCTCACAACTCAACACCAAAACCCCCAAAACAGTTTGATTAAAAATGGGCAGAGGACTGAATAGACATTTTTCCAAAAAGACATACAGATGGGCCAATGGGTAACACAGATGCTCAATGTCACTGACCATCCAGGAAAATACAGTCAAAACTACATGAGAGATCACTTTCCAATTCGAGTTAGAAATGGCTAGAATCAAAAAGACAAGAAATAGAAGTGTTTGCAGGATATGGAGAAAAGGGGAATATCACAGCTGGTGCGGAATGTAAATTGGTGCAGCCACCGTGGAAAAAAGTTATCAAAGTTCTCAAAAATTAAAAATAGAAATACCATGTTAAAAAAAAAAAAGAAAGCTTCATTTGAAATAGTAATCCATAACTAGGTATGTACAGAAACAAAAACACTACCAAAATACGCACCTCAATGTTTTACTGAAGATCATTCATATAATGGCAATATAGTGGCAACTTAACCCAAGTGTCCATTGACAGATGAACTGGATAAAGAAGATGTGCTCTCTGTGTATGTGTGTCTGCCCAGAAATATTACTCAGCCATAAATATGAGTTTTGCCATCTGGACAATGTGGATGGACTTAGAAGGTATAATCTAAGTGAAATAAGTCAGATAGACTACTACTATAAGATTTCATTAATATGTGGAATCTACAGAAACAAAACAAACTAATGCTTACAAAACCCCAAACTCCAACATTTAAATACAGAGAACAAACTGGTGGTTGTGCAAGGAGGTGGGTGAAAGGTATAGGTGAAGTAGGATGAAGGCAATTAAGAGGTAGCCGAACATCCAGTTGCGATAAAGTAAGTCACAGAGGTGAAGAGTACAGCACAGAAAACACTAGTCAATCCTGGCGGAACATCGTATGGTAACAGATGGTGACTAACTGTGGTGAGCACTGAGTAATTGTTGAAAATTGTCAGATCAATATGCTTGTGCACCTGAAAATAATAGAATTGGATGTTAATTATACTTCAGTTAAAAAAAAAAATGTCTCTTTTCCCTGTAAAATATGAAGGATGAAATGAGAGGTAATGGTGATGGGGCTGCCCGGAAAAAAAAAATGAAAAGATAATAAAAACGAATTATAATGATTAAAGCTGACCATGCTTGTATTTAGAATACAAAGAAAAATTCATACAAATTTTTAAAAATACTACATTAAACAAACAAACAAAACCTGTCTCTTTCATGGGTCTCTGGGCTAAACGGAAGAAACTTTCCCAAAATTAACTTCTATTCTACTTAGCTCTGGGAGGATAAATTGGGTGAAAAGTAAATTCTACTGAATCTCAAAGAATTCTGGTATTACTATATTTAAGAGTTTGAAAGACATTAATAAAAGTGTTAGGATCAGGTGCTTTGAACTTTGTTTTATAACGAATGCACTAGGGAGCGCTGATCATTTATATATCCAGCTTAGCATTTATAGTTCTATTTCAATATGGTTTGGCCCATTTCCAATTCAGAATCATAGACCCACAAACCTTGAGGAAAAAAATGTAATAAAAGAATATGTAGGTAGTGAGGACTTTATCCTTCTTGTTTTTAAAACACTCACACACAGACCATCTCATTCAATCTCTACCTGTAAAAGAGTTCCTTTGTATTTGGGGAAAACACAAACTTCCTTTGAACATCTCAGAATACTCAGAACAAATCTAGAAGGGCTAGAGAGTCGCTTTTAAAGAATCATACCCCTTACAATCCAGAATGTGTGTGTTGCTTATACTGGGGGTGGATGCTGTGTGTGGGGGCAGGATGAGGAGGCCACGCTGAGGCAGGTCAGAGGTAAAGCCACGGGATGGTCGGCTCCGTCCCTCCTCCTGTTGAGGAGGGGCTCTGCCAGCTTTTGACTGTGGATCATCTGCCCCACAGATAAGTATAACACCCAATCATTTATATTCTATTAGCTCCTCAATTCTTAATGCAGGAAACAAGGTCTTGCCTGAAATGCAGATGCTGTACTATAGGACATGAAATGTTTCTAAAGCCAATTGAGGAAAGTAACTGATGACTGCCCAGGGTTTCATCACACACAAAAGACAAGACTTGCATGCACATTCATAAGGAATGAATCTCTACAACAGTAGATAATAATAATTTATAGCTATGTAGACTATGTTTTTGAATTTTAAAATTTTTTATAATAATTTTAGTTATGTTAATGACCTATACAGTACATCCCTTTAGTTTTTGATGTAGTGTTCTAAGATTCATTTACTAGTGCATAACACCCAGTGCACCATGCAATATGTGCCCTCCTTAATACCCATCACCAGCTCTATCCAATCCCCACCCCTCCCCTCTCCGAAGCTCCTCAGTCTGTTTCCCAGAGTCACAGATCTCTCATGTCTCATTCCCCTTCTTTACCCCCCTTCATTCTTCCCGCCCTCCTTCTCCTACCGATCTCTCCTGCTTATTTCTTATGTTCCATAAATGAGTGAAACCATGTGATAATTGTCTTTCTCTGCTTGACTTATTTCACTTAGATACATTCCTCCATCCCGCTCCATGTTGCTGCAAATGTTGTGAAATCGTTCTTTGTGTATTGAGTAATACTCCATTGTATATATGGACGCCATCTTCTTTTTTTTTTTTAATGATTTTTATTATATTATGTTAGTCACCATACAGTACATCCCCAGTTCTCATGTAAGGCTCGATGATTCATTAGTTGTGTATAACACCCAGTGCACCAACCTGCATACAGGCTCCCACTTACTACCCATCACCAGCCTATCCTCATTCCCCACCCCCTCCCCTCTGAGGCCCAGTTTGTTTCTCATAGTCCATGAGTCTCTCATGTTTCATTCCCTTCTGATCCCCCCCTTCTTCATCCCCCCTCTACCCCACCGACCATCCCAGTTCCTATGTTCCATAGATGAGATAAAAACTCATATGATAGTTGTCTTTCTCTGTTGACTTATTTCACTTAGCATTATCTCCTCCAGTGCTGTCGCATGTTGTAGAAAATGTTGAGAACTCGTTCTTTCTGATAGCTGGAAGTAATATCTCATTGTATATATGGACCACAACTTAATTCCAGTCATCTGTTGAAGGGCATCTCGGCTCCTTCCACGATGTTATGTGTAGACAATGCTGCTATGAACATTGGGATGGATATGGCCCTTCTCTCTTCACTACGCTCTGTATCTTTGGGGTAAATACCCAGTAGTGCAATTGCTGAATCATAGGGTAGTTCAATTTTAACTTTCTAAGGGACCTCCACACTCGTTTTCCAAAGTGGCTGTACCAAGTTGATTTACCTGAACAGTGTAAGAGGGATACCCTTTGTCCCATCCCTCTTCAACATTTGTTTCCTGCTTGTCGGAATTTTTGCCATTTCTACTGCTATAGTTATCTCAATTTGTTTTGATTTGAATTTCCTGGATGGCTAATGATTTTTGAACATTTTTCATGTGTCTGTTAGCCATTTGTATGTCTTCATTGGAAAAGTGTCTGTTCATATCTTCTGCCCATTTTTTTATTTGATTATTTGTTTCCCATGTATTGAGTTTGAGAAATTCTTTGTAGATCTTGGATACTAGTCTTTTATCTGTAGTGTCATTTGCAAATACCTTCTCTCATTCCATTGGCTGCCTCTTAGTTTTTTTGACGGTTTCCTTGGCTGTGCAGAAGCTTTTTATCTTGATGAAGTCCCACAAGTTCGTTTTTTCTTTTGTTTCTCTTGCCTTTGGAGATGTGTCATGAAAAAAGTTGCTGAGGCCAATATCAAAGAGGTTGCAGCCTATGTTCTCCTCTATGATTTTGATCGATTAATTATGAAGAGATTGAAGTAGTGATCAAAAACCTCCCGAAAAACAAGATGGATTCCCTGGGGAATTCTACCAAATATTCAAAGAAGAAATAATACCTATTCTCCTAAAGCTGTTCCAAAAAATAGAAACAGAAGGAAAACTACCAAACTCATTCTATGAGGCTCAGTATTCTCTTGATCCCAAAAGCCAGGCAAAGACCCCATCAGAAAGGAGAATTACAGACCGATTTCTGATGAATATGGACGCCAATGGCCTCTCAACGGATCACTAGCTAATAGGATCCAACAGTACATTAAAAGGATTATCCATCATGACCACGTGGGATTCATACCTGGGATGCAAGGGTGGTTCAAAATTTGCAAATAGATCAGTGTGATAATCATATCAACAAGAAAAGAGTCAAGAACCATATAATCCTCTCAATTGATGCAGAAAAAGCACTTGACAAAATACAGCACCCTTTCCTGATTAAAACCCTTCAGAGTGTAGGGACAGAGGGAACATTCCTCAATTTCATAAAAACCATCTATGAAAAGCCTACAGCAAATGTCATTCTCAATGGGGAAAAGCTGAATGCCTTTCCCTTAAGATCAGGAACACGACAAGGATGCCCACTCTCACCATTATTATTCAACATAGTACTAGAAGTCCCTGCAACAGCAATCAGACAAGAAAAAGGGATAAAGGGTATCCAAATTGGCAAAGAAGAAGTCAAACTGTCTTTCTTCACAGATGACATGATACTTTATATGGAAAACCCAAAAGAAGCCACCCCCAAACTACTAGAAGTTATAGAGCAATTCAGTAATGTGGTGGGATACAAAACCAATGCTCAGAAATCAGTTGCATTTCTATACACGAACAATGAGACTGAAGAAAGAGAAATTAGGGAATCCATTCCATTTAAATGGCACCAAAAATCATACGTTACTCGGAGTTAACTTAACCAGAGATGTAAAGGATCTATATTCTAGAAACTACAGATCATTCTTGAAAGACATTGAAGAAGACACAAAAAGATGGAAAAATATTCCATGCTCATGGATCGGAAGAATAAACATAGTTAAAATGTCTATGCTACCCAGAGCAATCTACACTTTCAATGCCATCCCGATCAAAATACCAATGACATTTTTCAAAGAACTGGAACAAACAACCCTTAAATTTGTGTGGAACCAGAAAAGGCCCCGAATCGCCAAGGAATTG
>NW_024425119.1:31554978-31557566 GCF_017311325.1 Ursus maritimus
CTGCCCATTTTTTTATTTGATTATTTGTTTCCCATGTATTGAGTTTGAGAAATTCTTTGTAGATCTTGGATACTAGTCTTTTATCTGTAGTGTCATTTGCAAATACCTTCTCTCATTCCATTGGCTGCCTCTTAGTTTTTTTGACGGTTTCCTTGGCTGTGCAGAAGCTTTTTATCTTGATGAAGTCCCACAAGTTCGTTTTTTCTTTTGTTTCTCTTGCCTTTGGAGATGTGTCATGAAAAAAGTTGCTGAGGCCAATATCAAAGAGGTTGCAGCCTATGTTCTCCTCTATGATTTTGATCGATTAATTATGAAGAGATTGAAGTAGTGATCAAAAACCTCCCGAAAAACAAGATGGATTCCCTGGGGAATTCTACCAAATATTCAAAGAAGAAATAATACCTATTCTCCTAAAGCTGTTCCAAAAAATAGAAACAGAAGGAAAACTACCAAACTCATTCTATGAGGCCAGTATTACCTTGATCCCCAAACCAGGCAAAGACCCCATCAGAAAGGAGAATTACAGACCGATTTCCCTGATGAATATGGACGCCAAAATTCTCAACGAGATCCTAGCTAATAGGATCCAACAGTACATTAAAAGGATTATCCATCATGACCACGTGGGATTCATACCTGGGATGCAAGGGTGGTTCAAAATTTGCAAATAGATCAGTGTGATAGATCATATCAACAAGAAAAGAGTCAAGAACCATATAATCCTCTCAATTGATGCAGAAAAAGCACTTGACAAAATACAGCACCCTTTCCTGATTAAAACCCTTCAGAGTGTAGGGACAGAGGGAACATTCCTCAATTTCATAAAAACCATCTATGAAAAGCCTACAGCAAATGTCATTCTCAATGGGGAAAAGCTGAATGCCTTTCCCTTAAGATCAGGAACACGACAAGGATGCCCACTCTCACCATTATTATTCAACATAGTACTAGAAGTCCCTGCAACAGCAATCAGACAAGAAAAAGGGATAAAGGGTATCCAAATTGGCAAAGAAGAAGTCAAACTGTCTTTCTTCACAGATGACATGATACTTTATATGGAAAACCCAAAAGAAGCCACCCCCAAACTACTAGAAGTTATAGAGCAATTCAGTAATGTGGTGGGATACAAAACCAATGCTCAGAAATCAGTTGCATTTCTATACACGAACAATGAGACTGAAGAAAGAGAAATTAGGGAATCCATTCCATTTAAATGGCACCAAAAATCATACGTTACTCGGAGTTAACTTAACCAGAGATGTAAAGGATCTATATTCTAGAAACTACAGATCATTCTTGAAAGACATTGAAGAAGACACAAAAAGATGGAAAAATATTCCATGCTCATGGATCGGAAGAATAAACATAGTTAAAATGTCTATGCTACCCAGAGCAATCTACACTTTCAATGCCATCCCGATCAAAATACCAATGACATTTTTCAAAGAACTGGAACAAACAACCCTTAAATTTGTGTGGAACCAGAAAAGGCCCCGAATCGCCAAGGAATTGCTGAAAAGGAAAAACAAAGCTGGGGGCATCACAATGCCGGATTTCGAGCTGTACTACAAAGCTGTGATCATCAAGACAGCATGGTACTGGCTCAAAAACAGACACACAGACCAATGGAACAGAATACAGAACCCAGAAATGGACCCTCGGCTCCTCGGGCAACTAATCTTTGACAAAGCAGGAAAAAAAATCCAGTGGAAAAAAGACAGTCTCTTCAATAAATGGTGCTGGGAAAATTGGACAGCTACATGCAAAAGCATGAAACTTGACCACTCTCTCACTCCATACACAAAGATAAACTCCAAATGGATGAAAGACCTCGACATAAGACAGGAATCCATCAAAAAAATATATAGACTATTTCGTCTTTAGCTTTTTATAAATATTTTAAATAGGTAAATTTAAAAAATATCTATATCTAGGGTATAGAGACACCAAACACCAAGTCTGTAAGAAAAGCTCAAAGCTGTCAGTCTAATCAGGACCTTGCCAATATACCTGGGGCAATTCTGTTTACTTCAAAGGCAGTTCCTTGCCCAGCCCGGAGAAATGGAGAGATGGACAACTGAGGACACTCCAGCAAAGGCTGACTATGGTCCCAGAATGTTTGCTGAGCTGGCTTCAAGATGTGTCTTCCTTGAACTTCTCTAGGCTTGTCTCATTTTATCTTCATTATATTTTCCTCTAGTTTCTTCTGTCTTTCCAATGTGGATACCTTTGTGGTAACATTGTCCAGCTCTTTATCATCTACCCATGCTTCCTAGTTGACTGTGCACCCCTACTCTGCTGGAGAGCTTCCTTGGGTCACTCCTCTGACCCAAGTGACATCCTTGGGTTTGTGATCCCCCTTTCCTTTCCTGGCCAAATAAAGGAAACCAGAATCTGTCTAGTTTACCTGTTTCTCTTGTTAATCTGTCTTATTACAGAGCCCAGCCCAGAACCTAAGATGGGTAGAGAAAAACATTCCTCCTTTACACTAACGTGGTATCCCAGAGCTTGCCTCCTTTCTGGCTCAGGGCAGACAGAAATAATCACGTAAAAGTCCTCAGACTTGGAGTCAGAGAAACATGAAAAAC